>NW_015090832.1:909821-911659 GCF_001431845.1 Calidris pugnax | reverse complement strand
TGTTCAAAAAGGGTAAAAAGGAAGACCTGGGGAACTACAGGCCAGTCAGTCTCACCTCTGTTCCTTGCAAGATCATGGAGCAGATCTACGGATCTAAGGGAAGGGAAGGGAAGGGAAGGGAAGGATGCTGTCAGGCAGGAGGCGGCAGCTCCGCGGCCGGCGGAACCCAGCGGACTGCCCGGTCCCGGCCCCGGAGCGCGGCTCCGCGGAGCCTGCGCTGGGCGCTGCGCGGCCGCGGAGCCAGAAGGGGCTCTCCCGAGCGCTGGAGATGTTTTATCTGTCCTTCCCCGAAACCCGACACTCGCAGCCCCCAATTGCTTCCCTGACCTTGGTCTGTCAATCACCGGCACCAACCAGCCTGCCAGAGCCAGGCGGGCACGGCGCCAGCCGGAAAGGGGAAAAAAAAAAGAATAAAAAAAAAAAAAAGAGAGAGAAAAAGAAAGAAAAATTAAACCCTAAAACAGCTGGGAACAGTTATCTCGCAAGCCCTGGCTCATCCTCGTAACACATCTCTCCTGCCCACCCCAATACGGAGCACTCAGCTTTCGGCCGGCCACAGCCCTCAGCATCTCCGCGAAGTCTTAGAGTGGTGTTTCTGCCTTTAGTTCAAAAAGTCCTTTTAGCCTTAGATTTCTCTGTTTTGGAATTAAAGACAATCAGTTTTATGCACTCTCCTGGAGGGGAGGAGGGAAGGGAACATTGAAGAGAGTCTATTAAGCGGTTGGCAGAGAGAGTCTGTAAGTTTTGTGTCAGTAAATGGGGGGAAGAAGAAGGGGGGGGGTGTTGCCAATTGCGTTTCCTCTCTCAGCGTCTCGTTTAATTCTGGGAGCAGCCGTAGCCGGTCGTCACCCCTGCCCCGGCGTTGGGGGGGTGCAGATCTCGCTCTGGCTGTTGGCAATAGCCCTTGCAAAACTGCGAGATCAAACAAAATAATACGATTTTTCACTGAAGGGGAAATTCGTCCTCCTGCCCTACACGAGATCACATAGTGATCCGTCGTCCGGCAGCCAAATTCAGCGGCCAAATTCAAGACCTTGGGCTCTTCCCCGCCGCACCCCTCCGTCCCCCCGGGGTGCAGGGCAGCCAGCCCGCCCCCCCCCCACCCCCGTTTCGGGAGGGCTTCGACTGGCCCATTTCTGGCTGCAGAGCTCCCAATTGCTCCCAGCACATCCCAGAGCCCCTGACCCCCTGCTCCAACCGGGGGTTCAGGGTCCGGTCCTGTCTCCTTGGCATCCCCACCCCGGAGGCTGCAAGGAGCGGGTGGGATGGGGACGGCTCCCCGCCTCCACTAGGCTTATTTTTTGGAGGCAGTTTGCAGCATCTTCTCTCCGGAGAGCCCCAGGGGCGATTGCCTGGTGGCCTGGC
Source organism: Calidris pugnax (assembly GCF_001431845.1). NCBI lineage: Eukaryota > Metazoa > Chordata > Aves > Charadriiformes > Scolopacidae > Calidris > Calidris pugnax. The sequence goes on along the minus strand of NW_015090832.1, from coordinate 910,294 downwards.
AGCATCTTCGGCCTCCTCCGAGCCCCCGGAGGAGTTTAGGGGCTGCCCGGAGCTGTCCGTGCATCTCCCAGCCCCCCAGCCCCCGGCCGGGATGTGCCAGGGGAGAAGTGGCCTGAAGGACGGGCAGAGGACACGCAGGCAAAGCAGCACGTCGGGAGAAGAGGAAGAAGAGGGTTTTGGGGAGGGAAGATGCTTTATCCCCCTCAGCTTCTCCGCGGGGCTCCGGGTGGAAAGCAGGCAGCCCCGGGGGGTGGGGGGGCTGAGCCACGGAGACCCCTGTTCCCGTGGGGAGCACAGGCCGGTCCCGGGGAGGAAAAGAGAGGGGGGGTCTCTTATTTTCCCTTTCACTTCGAGAGGCTCCTCTCCATCGTGCACCCCGACTCCGGGTGTCAGCAGCTCTTTATGAATCCGTGATGAACGGCTAGAGATCAAAGTCGACACCCGGGGATGGCAACAGGGGAGAGAAGCCGGGA
>NW_015090832.1:897932-909811 GCF_001431845.1 Calidris pugnax | reverse complement strand
GCGGGGCCGCCTGTCCCCGGTGCAGCGGCCGCCGGCGGGGCAGAGCCGGGCCGAGAACAAGTGAGGGGTGTTTTTTTGCCCCCCTGGGCATTTCGGATTCCCCCCCGGACCCCGAGCGGTCGGAGGAAGCCGTCCCGGTCCCGGGGAGGGCGGGCAGCCCCCGGCCCCGGCCCCCTCCGCCGCGTCCCGTCGGGTCGGGCTCGTCCTTCCCGGTGCCCGTCCCACCGGCCCGAGCTGTGGTGCTTGGTTGTTTGGGGTTTGGTTTGTTGTTGGGGTTTTTTTTTCTCTCTCTTTTCTTTGTAAATGGGATAAATTAAACCTCGGGAAGGGGATCGGGAGCTGCAAAAGGCACCGGCCGCCGCCGCCGGCCCCGCCGAGCAGTGGCTTTTCTAAGGCCTGTTTTTTCCTATTTTTTTTTGTTGTTGTTGTTCAATTAGCCCTAGTGATTTATTCAATGCATGCATGAGGGGACATTAATATGCGGTGGCAGTTCCCACAAACAATATTCCTCTCAGGCTTTCCGCAGCCATAGCCTTTGCTGGCGCGGGGGGAGGCTCTCCAAGGCAAAGCCGGGCGCTCTCATCCTTTTTTCCTCCGCAAACTCCTGTCCCCCTTTCGCAGGGCAGCGGGGTTGTCCTGGGAGCTTGTTCTCCGGGCCTGACTCATGTCGCCGGGGGGCTGGGACGGGCCCCGACCCCTTCCAAGCTCCCCCAGCCCAGCGGCTGGCCCAGCTGGCTCTCACAAGGCAGGGATGCGGCTGGGATTTAAGAGGAGAGATTCTCTTTTTTTTCTTTTTTTTTTTTTTAAAGTTACTGTATTTGCTTTTAATTCTTTTTCCCACACTCTGTCCTTAACCCTCACGCCATCCCTGCGAAGACAGCTCGCTGCTGCTGGGAAGAGGAGCAGGGTGGAGAGAAGCTATTTTTTTTATTATTTTATTTTATTTTTTTAAGAGGGATTTAAAGTTCCACACGGTTTCCACACTTCGGGAGCAGCAGCAGGCAGAAGCGCTGCCACCCGGCTCTGGGGGTGGGGGGGGGTCCCTTTCCCGCACCCAGGAGAGGAGCGGGGGGGGTGATTTCTGACCTCCTCTGGCTGCAATTTGGGGAGCTGCGGGATGATCTGCCTTGAAAGCAGCTGATGGATGGAGAGGCTGCGAGGTGCTGAGCCCTGGGGGGTGGGGGGGGTGGCGGGGGAAGAGCTGTCCCCTTCCCCACAAGCATCTAAAGAGTCTTCTAAACTGCTGGTTGCTAATAAATAAATAAATAAAGGGGGAAAGAAAAAAAGCCGGAATAAATATAATGTGCAGATGGAGAAGAGGAAAGTGAATGGCCAGCCCGGATCCCAAAGGAGCCGGGGGAAAGGACGAGGGTTGTCCAAGTCCTCTCCTTTTCTAAAGGAAAAATAATAAAAAATAAAAGAAAAAGAAAAGATATTTTAAAAGTGCCTGCACTTGGCCTTTCCCCTCTCTCTCAGCCCGGGGGTGGCTCAGCCGGAGGGTCCCGCTCCCCGCCGGGCTGCCCCGCCAACAGCCGGGCCCGGTGCGGGGCTCTCCCGCCGCTCCGCTTCTCCCGGCGGGATTTGGGAGGTGGGGAGGGGATGCTGCCCGCCCCCTGCCAAGGGCGAGATGGGGGCAAAGCGGAGGAGGGTGCAAGGCTGAGAGGTCCTACCCTGCGTGCCCGAGTGGGCAGAGCTTTTTTTTTTCTTTTTTTTTTTTAAAGTTACTGTATTTGCTTTTAATTCTTTTTCCCACACTCTGTCCTTAACCCTCACGCCATCCCTACGAAGACAGCTCGCTGCTGCTAGGAAGAGGCGCAGGGTGGAGAGAAGCTATTATTTTTGTTGTTGTGCAGTGCCTTGGATTTTTTTTTAATTTTATTTTAATTTTTTTTTAAGAGGGATTTAAAGTTCCACACGGTTTCCACACTTCGGGAGCAGCAGCAGGCAGAAGCGCTGCCACCCGGCTCTGGGGGTGGGGGGGGGTCCCTTTCCCGCACCCAGGAGAGGAGCGGGGGGGGTGATTTCTGACCTCCTCTGGCTGCAATTTGGGGAGCTGCGGGATGATCTGCCTTGAAAGCAGCTGATGGATGGAGAGGCTGCGAGGTGCTGAGCCCTGGGGGGTGGGGGGGGTGGCGGGGGAAGAGCTGTCCCCTTCCCCACAAGCATCTAAAGAGTCTTCTAAACTGCTGGTTGCTAATAAATAAATAAATAAATAAATAAATAAATAAATAAAGGGGGAAAGAAAAAAAGCCGGAATAAATATAATGTGCAGATGGAGAAGAGGAAAGTGAATGGCCAGCCCGGATCCCAAAGGAGCCGGGGGAAAGGACGAGGGTTGTCCAAGTCCTCTCCTTTTCTAAAGGAAAAATAATAAAAAATAAAAGAAAAAGAAAAGATATTTTAAAAGTGCCTGCACTTGGCCTTTCCCCTCTCTCTCAGCCCGGGGGTGGCTCAGCCGGAGGGTCCCGCTCCCCGCCGGGCTGCCCCGCCAACAGCCGGGCCCGGTGCGGGGCTCTCCCGCCGCTCCGCTTCTCCCGGCGGGATTTGGGAGGTGGGGAGGGGATGCTGCCCGCCCCCTGCCAAGGGCGAGATGGGGGCAAAGCGGAGGAGGGTGCAAGGCTGAGAGGTCCTACCCTGCGTGCCCGAGTGGGCAGAGCAGCCTGGCAGCCCCCCGTGGGACTCCCCCACAGGAGAGGAGCTCGGGCTGAGAGGGGGGGGTGAGGGGAGAGAAGGGGCCAAAAGTTTTCCTTTCTCTTTTTTTTTTTTTTTTTTTTTTTTTTCGGAACACGAGACGTCAGAGAAGCAGGTCCCTCCAAGAAATGCCATTTCAATGATTTTAATAAGCAAAATAGGAAACAATTTTAATAACCAAAAAACAGAAACCAGTCTGAATAAAACTACAATAGACCAGGTTTTTTAATATTTTTCATATCATAAGCAGGATTTGAAATTGATCCCTTCAGAACTTTACATGAAATAAAAACAATTTTTTTTCCGCTGCTGCAATGTTTTGATTTCAACACAGTTGAATCAGTAAAAACCAAAGATCGTTTTCTGATGCATGACTAATATCCACAATATTTAAAACTGCAAGCACCATGCTGTTCATTACAATCTTGTTATTACTGTTAATTTATAAACTAATACAAACTTAAAATGCATCCGGCCAGCAGTGCCAGCTATCCTAAAAGGAAACTAAAAAATAAGTTTTCATTTTGGTATTTTTGTCAGTGCAACGTAAATCCTTTTACTGACCTGCAGGAGGAAAAAAAAAAAAAAAAAAAAGTAATAAAAACACCCATAAGACTCCAAACTACTACTACTACACAACTGCAAATAAATTTTGGCTAAAACTTTCACTCGCTGCATAGGGAAGCAGAGAAGCAGATTACAAATCATTGCAAAAGAATACACTTAAAAGTTGCTGTATGTCTTCTTAAAAAAAAAAAAAAAAAAAAAAGTGAGTTTTCTATGTTTTTCCAGCCCTCTCATCCGCTGTTACCCTCCAGAAACCCAACTTGAGTGGCCACACGTAGCCCTGGCTGCTGTTGCCACTTGGCTCGTAAAGAGGAGGGGTTCTCTTTTATTTATTTATGGATTTATTTATTTATTTATTTATTTAGCGAAAAGCAAGGGGCAGTTGTTTCTGAAAAGGAACCGGTATCTCCTCCGTCCTTCCCTTCCTGAGTGTACAATCCGAAGGGAAACTATCTGGCCGAGCCTAATCACCCCGGGCTGGGAATTGGGCTGGGAATTGTCCTGAAGGAAAGAGCTTCGCTGCCACTTTAAAGCATTGGAGGAGGCTCTAGGGACCGGGGGAGAGTTTTTTCCCTGTTAAGTTTAGGTTTGTCAATGCCATTCAGGCGTTTTTGCTTCTGCCCCAACAAACAAAAACCAAAATGAAAACTAAAAAAAAAAAAAAAATACAACTTAAAAGTGCACCAGATATACAAAGTTGGGTTTTTTTCTAATGCAAAATGCCCATAACTTTTTTTTTTTTCCTTAAGTATCTCTTTAATACCAAACAAACCGTATAACCAGCCTGCTGAAATGTTATTGTTTTTGTGTGTGTGTTTTTTTTTTTTCTCCTGTGCGGTTTGAAGTAGCAGATATTTACAAGCTAACAACCATAAAAGAAAATAAGAGCAAAACCAACGAACAAAACTGCACAAGCAGTAAAAAGTTTGATAACTTGTGATGCTTTTCTTATCGATGAAACAAAACAACAACAGAAATCTATGATCGATGATCAACATGCTATAGTTAAACAAGAAAATGGTACAAAATAGAAATTATTACCATACATGTCCAGCATGCAGGATTAATATTTTTAATGCAGATTTTCGTATTTTTCTATATAATCAAGCAGGCAATAAAACTGATGAGTTTTTTTCTTTCTTTCTTTCTTTCATTCTTTCTTTCTTTCCTTTCTTAGATTGAATGTCCCATCTGAGTCCTGTAACTTATTTCTCAAAGCAGGCAATATATGAAGAGTTTGCATATATTGTCCTTTTTTATTTATTTTTCTTTTTTCCAAGCAGGTAAATTGTGCATGAGATGGTGCTGTGTACGTCCTCTCTCTTTCCGAGCAGGCAGTATGTTATAGATGGCTTGTTCATTGTCCTTTTTTTTTAATTATTATTATTATTATTCTCTTAAAGTCCATCTCGTTCTGCAAGCAAGCGAGCTATAAAAACGCTTCACTTGTCCTTTTCTCCTTTGCCTCTGCCTCTCTCCCTCTCTCTAACGCGCAAACGAAAGTCAAAAAAGTTGCACTTTACCTCTTTTTTGTTTTTTTTTTTTAATTATTTTTGTTAAGCACTCACATGAAGAACTCGGGGGAAGACGGGTTGTCACTGGTGGAGCCGGCCTCTCTGAAGCCATTGCTGGCAAGTTTCTCACACTTGAGCTTGTAGGCGTCTCTCTCTCTGGCGAGCCGGGTCACTTCTTGCTTGAGCTGTTCCACCTGCTGAATGAGCTGGGTCTTTTCGTTCTCCAGGTGGTGTTTCTGCTGGACACGTTTATACCTGCAGGACTGGGCATAGCCCCTGTTCTCTTTCTTTCTTTCTTTCATTCTTTCTTTCTTTCCTTTCTTAGATTGAATGTCCCATCTGAGTCCTGTAACTTATTTCTCAAAGCAGGCAATATATGAAGAGTTTGCATATATTGTCCTTTTTTATTTATTTTTCTTTTTTCCAAGCAGGTAAATTGTGCATGAGATGGTGCTGTGTACGTCCTCTCTCTTTCCGAGCAGGCAGCATGTTATAGATGGCTTGTTCATTGTCCTTTTTTTTTAATTATTATTATTATTATTCTCTTAAAGTCCATCTCGTTCTGCAAGCAAGCGAGCTATAAAAACGCTTCACTTGTCCTTTTCTCCTTTGCCTCTGCCTCTCTCCCTCTCTCTAACGCGCAAACGAAAGTCAAAAAAGTTGCACTTTACCTCTCCCGTCCCCACCCCCAGCCTACTTTTCCCACAGCTACTCTAGAAGACTGGATGCTGCAAAAAAAAAAAAAAAAAAAAGAAAAAAAAAGGCTAATTTAAGAGCAAATCCACCCTAAAAAGTAAAAATCAATCTCTCTCTTTGCACAGAGAGATTTTTTGTTTGTTTTTTTTTTTGTTTTTTTTTTTTTAATTATTTTTGTTAAGCACTCACATGAAGAACTCGGGGGAAGACGGGTTGTCACTGGTGGAGCCGGCCTCTCTGAAGCCATTGCTGGCAAGTTTCTCACACTTGAGCTTGTAGGCGTCTCTCTCTCTGGCGAGCCGGGTCACTTCTTGCTTGAGCTGTTCCACCTGCTGAATGAGCTGGGTCTTTTCGTTCTCCAGGTGGTGTTTCTGCTGGACACGTTTATACCTGCAGGACTGGGCATAGCCCCTGTTCTTCAAGGTCCTCCTCTTCTGCTTGAGGCGGATCACCTCGTCTTTGGTGAAGCCTCGGAGGTGCCTGTTGAGCTCCCTCACGGACATGGAGACCAGCTGGTCATCCGAGAACCGGTCCTCCACGCTGCTGGAGGGGGGATGCTGCTGGTGCGAGTTCTGGAGCTGCTGGGAGGAGCTGGAGGAGGTGGAGGGGGTGGGAGAGGCCTGGTGGTGATGATGGTGGTGGTGGTGAGGGTGCCCGCTGCCGGCCAGGTCTTCGTGAGTGACCGCAGGGTACTGGTGGTGGTGTTGGTGATGGTGATGATGGTGGTGGTGGTGGGCCCTGAAGCTCTCGAAGCCTTGCAGCTGCTGGGACACCTGGTGGGACCCAATGAGGGCTTCGACAGCGTCCTCCGGGGTGAGGTTCAGCGCCTCGGGGTTCATCTGCTGGTAGCTGTTGGCCATCCAGTACAGGTCCTCCAAGTGGGTCTTCTGCTCGGTGGGGCTGAAGCTGGGCGAGGAGGGCACGGAGCTGCAGGGGGTGCTGATGGGGGTGGAGGAGACGGAGCCGGCGGGCTGCAGGCGGGTGCAGTGCCTGCCCGAGCGGTCGTTCCTCCCCAGGGGCTCCTTCTTCACGTCGAACTTCATCAGGTCGAAGTCGTTGACGTACTCCATGGCCAGGGGGCTAGTGGGCAGCTCGGCTCCGATGCTGAGCTCTCCGGCCATCGCTGTTTTGCGGGCACCTCTCCCGGCGGAGGGGGGCTGGAGACCTCACTCCAGCGCGGAGCCCGGCAGAGGACCGGCCGCTCTCCCTTATTCCAAAGCAACTTTGCCTTCCCTTCCTCGCTTCCTTTCCTCTGCTCCCCCTCCACCGCCGTCTCCTCCTCCTCCTTCTCCCGGCTTCTCTGGGGCTTCTTCAGTCCGGTGCAACAAAGCCAAGGCACCCGCCTGGATGGTTCTTGGCTTTTTTTTTTTGTAGCAGCGGTGGCAGCGCGGCGAGGGCTGCGGCGGCTCCGGGCACCGAGACACCGGGGAGCACGGAGAAAGGAGCAGGAAGGGCACAAAAAGCAAAACAAAACAAAGATGCTGCCTTCGGGGCTGCGCAGGAAGAAGAAGAAGAAGAAGAAAAACGGTGCGAAACGTCTAGCCCGAGCCCCCGGCTGGGTGGTTTGGTTGTTGGTTTTTTTTTTTCTGGGCTTGTTTTAGGGTTTTTTTTTGTAAGTCCGGAGCCTCCCCCCCGCCGTAGCCGAGCACCGGAGTCTGCCGCAACTTTCCAGTCCGAGCAGGGGAGCGCACCGGCTGTTCGGTGGCCGGGCTTTGCACGGGAGTTTTGGGTTGGTTTGGTTTTTTTTTTTCCGCTGGCTCCGGGCAGCGCAGGGGAAGGGGAGGGAAGAAAAAGGAGGGGGGGGAGGAAGGAGGGGGGAAAGGAGGAGGAAGGGAAAAAAAATAAAATAAAAAAGGAGGAGAGGGGGGACGAGAGGAATAATAAAAAAAATAAATAAAAAATAAAACAACCCAGGTCTCCTCCGCTGTATGAAAATGCACAAGGAGAAAAGAAAAAAGAAAAAGTTATTTTGACTTACAAAAGCGAGGAAAGGTCATTAGGAAGACTTGAGAACCAATAAAGCTCTTTAAATCCTTCCTACTTGTAATGCATAGAGCAAAGCTTACAGGAAAGCTGCAGCTAAGAAAATTACAAATGGTAATGCTATTATTTGGCATATAGTTGCCAAAGGCATTCAATATAAAGATTTTACAGAGGTGTCAACTGATATATAGCAAACACACAAACAGTCTCCAGCATTGTAACATATGCAAGGAGAGCCGAGGCTAAATATTAAGCATATGAATTATATATTCTTGCAATGTGAGGCTGAGAAAATGCTTGCTGTGCACCATAGTTAAAATGAGCAATAAATACCAGGGTTAATGCTGGCAATGTCTTGTTGTAGAAGGTTCCTCCCCCCCCCCTCCAATATCCCACGCACAACGCATTGCCCCTTCCAACTTTATGTACCGCGGAGGTACCGCGGAAAAAAAAAAAAGAAACAAAAAAACCACAAAGCACACAAAAAAAATAATAAAATACCCAAACCGGCCGCGGTCGCGCAGCGGGTCCGCGCGGGGACGGAGCGCTGGGGCTGCGGAGCGGCGCGGAAGGGGGATGCGCAGGGACCCCGGGGGTGAGGGAAGCACCGGCTCGGCCGGGCTGTCAGCTCTCCTTATCCAACCGGGGAAATCCTCCCGGTTACAGGAAGCGAATCTCTCCCTAAAGTAAAGCAAAGGCATTGACACAGACAATTGCAAATATTGGGGAGAGAAGGGAGAAAATATAATTACATTTCAGTTCTGAGGGGACCGTGTTTGCTTTCCTCTGCTGTTCCCTGAGTGAGTGACTGCATGCAAAGGAGTACTCGGCTTGTAAGGTTTTTTAGTTTCTTTTTTTTTTTTTTTGGTCCGGAAACGGGATTTTTTTTTTTTTTAAATTTTTTTTTTTTTTTTTTTTTTTTTTTTGTCCGGTAACAGGTTTTTTTTTTTTTTTGAACATTTTGTAACGATTAAGGGAGATTAGGGCTTCTTTTTACACTGTTTTTACGCTCAAACAGACAGAAAGTGCGACCCCAAGTGTCCGTTTGGAGAATAACAGCTACTTTTCACGGGGAAAAAAGCGACGCGGGAGCGGGGCTGTCGCCGTCCCCACCGTACGCCCCGCTCCGCAGCTGCGCTTCAGCCCCCGGCCCCTCAGCATCTCCCAGATCCCCCCCCTCCTCCCCAATTTATTTAGTCAAAAGAACAACAAAAAGTTCAAGATACGTTCTGCTTTTCCGAAATTAATTAGGAGGTAACTGCCTTTCTGGAGCTGCGACAACACTGAGAAAGTCCCTAAAAGTGTTGACACCCCCCCTTTCCCCCCCCCCGGCGCCGGTCCCTCCCTCCGCCGGACCCGCGGAGATGCCCGCAGCCCGGCCCCGCTTCTCCCGCTCCTCCGCATCTCCGCGGAGCCGGCCGCGGCCGTACGGGGAACCGAGGAGGCGAAAGTAGCACAAAATCCCCTCCAAAAAAAACCTCAACAACAAAAAAAAGTAATTCCGGGGGTCCCGGGGTGGATGGAGGAGGTGGAAATTAGGGAGGGGGATTGGGGTGAAATCCCCCTTTGCAGTATAGATTCTTATACACCGGGGGTTAATTTCCCGTGGCAATGCCTGGTTTGAGTTTTTCCCCACGCCACGTGAAGGGATCAGCTCCGGTGTCCCCTTGTTTTCCCGGGGGGGAGCGAGTGCCCCCCGCACCCCCATCCGGGCCGAAGCCGGGCTGCGCTCCCGGGAACCCGCACACTTCCCTGCACAGGTTGCCCTGCTCCGAATGCGGGGGGGAATGGCGGGGAGGGGACACGGGGGTGCTGGTGGGGAGGGGACACGCGTGGAGCCCCCCTTTCCTCTCCTCTCCGCGCCCCCCCCCCCGTGGGCAACGCACCCCCGGGGCTGCTGAGGGCTCCGGGGACCCCACGGGCACCGCGCTCCTGGTTTCCCATCGCTGCCAGATTTGGGAAATCACCGTCTTTTCACTGTTAAGGAGGCGCGGAGAGGTCCGCGGTGCCCCTCCGCGGAGGCGGGGGCGGGGAACCGGGTGCCCCTGGCAGATACAGGAGCTCGGTGGTCCCCGTCCGGTAACTGCTGCCTCCCCGGGGGCTGGGGGGGAGCCCAGAGCCCCCCGAGCCGGTCCCGTGGAGTTATTCTTTATGGAAGGTGCTCGGGGGGAGCTTTATTTTTATTTTATTTTATTATTTTTTTTCCCTGCCAGGTGAAACGTTAGGGTTAGCAGCGGGGGAAGGGGCGCTGGGGGAACCGGGCTGCAGCCCCGAGAAACGGACCCTGAGATGGATAATACTTTTCCCTCTCATAATTACTGAGGTATATTCACAAGGTGGAGCTACTGAAAGCGTTGATCTGATTATCTCCCCGTCCGTACCCACTCCGTCCCTTCTCTTAAGCCTTTAAACCCTGAATTACCCATCGGTTTTGCGCGTCGCAAAATTGCGGGGCTCTTTTTTGGGTCCGTTTCTTTGCTTTTCCATCCCTTTCACAAAGCATATCCCACAAAACTTGCGGCGTTCCGAGGGTGGCTGAAGTAAAAAACCCCTCGGTGTCCCGAATCCCCAGTTAAAGGCCAATTTTGTTTATTGCAGAGCTTTTAATTTACCCACCAAAGGTTATTCTCGCTGGGATTTATATGGGGGGGGGGGGGATGCTCCTCCGTCCGATCTAATTTTTTTATTATATTTATTTTTTTAAATGAGGATTGGGGAAGAAATAATGTTGCTGGAGGGGAAGAAGAGGATTCCCGGGCTGAGTAGCCCAGAGAGGCGGCCCGGGAGCCACCTTCCCTTCCGCGGGGACCGGCCGCTGAACCGCGGGAGCGGGCGCGCAGGGGGAGCTCCGCGCACCCCGGTTCTGCGCGGTCCCCCCTCACCCTAAAACTCTCCGCGGGGCAAAGCGACGGTCCCGGCGGCTGTCGGGCTTCCGCGGAAAGGATTTTCCCGTCCTCTCCGCGCCCGCGGAGGAAAAGTACCGCCGTTGCGGGAGGGAAGAGGGACCCACCTGCCCATCATCGCAGCGGCGGGGCGCAACTCGCCTCCCCCACAAAGACTTCCCAGCAATTTTTGTTTAATTGCGCCCTTCTCCCTACTTCCGAAAGATGCTTTAATTATATTTTTCTTTTGGTGCGTGCTTTCTATTTTTTAAGATCCTTTTTTTTTTTGAAGGTTAGTTTCGAGTAAAAAATGACTTCTTCCTGCTCTCCCTCATCTCCCCCCACCCTCCCTTCCCTTTCGCAAACTCCCAGCCAAAATCGGGAAGAGTTTCAAGAAAATGATAGTGTCATTTCAGATCAGGTCAGCTCCATCCGGCGTGTCCGCCCAGCGCAGGGCACTGGGGGTCCTTTGAGCCACTGAAATTTGAAAGCTCGCACTTAAAACTGGAGCATATAGATACCTATAGGTGTTCGGTTTGATAGGGCTTCTGCCCGAATCGGGGTCGCCGTTTAGAGAGGGAATCGTGTTGCGGTAGCATCTCAGTCCCCAATTCTTAGAAACAGCAGGTCTAGGTAACCGATAAAAACCAAGAGGACTGTTATATATGTATTTTCCACGCTACTGGTTCCCTGAGATGTGCTCCCCGATTTTGGTCGCTTCTCTCTACGTTTCCCCCAGAATTAGCTTTTTCACCCCATAACACGAGTGGGATGTGTTGTCTGAAATGGGAGTCTTGTTAACAAACACCCAACCCGAAATCACCCATGGCCGGCAGCCGGCACTGATGGAGGGAAAGGGCATCGCCTTCCTAATTTTTGCTTCCCCTCGCTTGATTTTTAATTTCCCAAACTGGAAGCAGACACCGTGCTGTTTGTCAGGATAATTTTTTTTTTTTTCCCCTGTGTAAGCAGCGAGGGACCTGGTTAATCATCTATCGCAGATACATGTGCATGAGAAAGAAAAGTGTTGATGTTTGCTTGTTCGGGCTGACGGGAATGGCCCACGAATTTAGGATTAAATTACTAATGGTAATCATAAGTCTTTGTTTCCTCTCGCTCTCTCTCTCTTTTTCTGCGGGGATTGACAAAGTAAAGAGTGCAACATTCTTCGGATAAAGTCTGCACAGCAGCTTTGGAGTAGAAAATAAGCTATTGTACCCTCCTGGGTTAACTGGGATCTCCGCAGATTTTTAGCCTGAACCAGTTAAGAGCGGGGCAAATCCCAGTACTCACTTTAGACACGTTTTCACAGGTGGATCCGTGTCAAGGGAGCGGAGCAACACTTCAGAAGGGTAGGTTTTTGGGGGGGTAATTTTTCCCCCACCCCCAGGCTTCGCAGTGTCCAGCATTAAATCCCCGCTTGAGGCGGAGTGGGGAGGGGGGGATTATCATGTGCGGGCGGCGGGTTTGGCATTTGCTCGGCCGTTTTGGGGGGGGGTCCCGCAGAATAAGTGCACCCGGAGGGGAGTTGCTGTACGGGACGGCG
>NW_015090832.1:538603-897860 GCF_001431845.1 Calidris pugnax | reverse complement strand
GATGCCCAGGCGAGGACGGGTGGATGCAGGACACAGGGAACGGGGATTTTTAAAAAAAAATAAATTTGGAGGGGGCAGCGGCCTCCGCAGTGCCCCCCCCTGCTCGGGGTTAGCGCAGGGATGCTCGGGTGCGCTGCCGAGGGGGGGTCCGGGGAAGGGGGGGTTGTTGCGGTGCCTCTGCGCCTGCCTTTTTGGGCATTTGCAGAGAAAGAAGTGCGATTCTTCAGCGGCAGCCTCCGCGGTTTGCTGGGGGTCTCGCCCGGGGAGGGAAGGGGGGGTCTTCGAGAGGCGATGGCGACGTTTCACACTCTCCTGGGTGTCTTTGGCAGGGGGGTGAGCAGAGAGCAGGGACATTCTCCTTCTAGGTGTTTCTCCCAGCCTCAGCCCCATCGTCGATCCAAACTTTTCAAGGGAATTTGTCTCTTTCTCATCATTTTCCAAACTCTGCAGCCTCATCGCAGCCCCCTCTCCCGCACGCGCTCTTGTCATTATTCCCTTTGCCACCATGATAAAGCTGGTTTCTGGCAGAAACACCTGATCTGGAAGCACAAAATCCCCTCTCTGAGCCTCGCTAGGATCAGCTTTCCTCCTATGCTTGGCTGAGTCCTGCTTCCCACTTGACCCCTGCCATGCTGGAATCATTATCTGAGCCCCTTTAGGAGCATTTAGCAAATAAGCAGCACCAAAACCTTTCTGAGTGATCAGACACTGCCTTTTGGGACTGAAGCAGACAGCAGAAGCTGAAGAACTGTAATTACTGCAGTTGCATCTTGCAATGACATTTCATGTCCTTCAAAGGTTTTTTAAACACTTCAGAACTCAGACCACATCTTACTAGAAAAAAAAAAAAATTCTCTCCTGTTTATCTGCTTCTCTTATGAATACAGAGGTACCGCACAGATGTCTGGGTGAGAAAAGTGATCTTCCCAAGGGTTTTTAGTTTCCTTGGAAGGCATATAGAAAAGGGAGATGTCAGGGAGACAGGCAAAGTGTCCTGGACCTCTGCCCGATGTCACAAAGTCATGAGTAGCCAAGAGATCTTCCGGAAAAGGTCAGCATCTCTTTCTGGCCCCAGTCTGTTGCCTGTTTTTCCAAGAGGCTCAGCAGGAGATATTCTTCATGATGAGCTTTTTTAGATGATCAAGAAGGAGAGAAGAAAAACGTGGCCTCAGTTGTGCCTGAAGAAACCCAGGACCATGGAAGCATCTTTCCAGAAAGACCAGAGTTGTTGCAGGTCCAACGGCCGTGGCAGCAGAAAGGCTGCTTCCAGCAGAGCTGAGCGTGTCCCTTGGTCCTTGCAGGATCAGGGGTTTGTCGTTCCAGCCCAGGAGTCCACAAGCATGTTCTGACACCTGCTGGGACCCCGACCCTTTCATTCAGGCTGATTTGTGATTCCTTTTCATTGCACAAAGTCCTGGATCATAAAAAACTGCTTATATATAGAACATTTTTGGAATTCCCTTTCCAGCATTTGCTGCATAAGGATTTAAATATAATCATAAAGCCTATACTATATATTCTTCTTTTTGCTCTTTGCACCTTTAGTCCCCATTAGGGATTTTGTTTTGTTTCTGTTTTGACAGCCCCCGTATATATGTGTTTGTGGTTGTTCTGTGCTGTTTCCTGATTTAATATCAGTGCGGTTACAGGAGAAGGATGCACCGTTAGCATTTTTTGCTCAAAGTATTTTTCAAGCTCCTTTTTGATGTACTGGTCAGGTTTGCAGCTTCTGTGCTCTTGTTGATCAGAAGAGGAAGGATCAGGTTTACTGTGCCCTTTGGGAGGGAAGCTCTCTATTCACCTAAGGAAATGCAGCTCTTCCTAAGCTGGCCCTCCCTATAGATTGAGGTGCAGAAGAAATGTGAGGAAGTATTTAGTGGAAAGCTGTTATTCAGTGAAATTAAAGTCCCTTTGTACATTTCTGAGAGATAAAGATGAGCCGAACTGGAAATGAGGTGGCTTCTGCAAACCTACACCTTTCTCCTCAAACATTTTAAAGTCCTAAACATAAGAAGGGAGAAGAAGAGAGACAAAGAAAGAGAATAATTCTGGGGAAATGCTTTTGTTTGCTCTCCTTGCCAGTCTGAGGGACACTAACTCAGCTGTTACCCACGGGAAAGAAAAAGGCTCCCAATCTTTGTTTCTTTTACATATAAACAGATCCACAGCCTCGAACAGCCCCAGATCAGACGCTTTTGAACTCAATCTCAGAGTGTAAATTATGCTCCGGTTGCCCAAATAAAATATTGGCTCGTAATGCAACTTGCCATTTTCTCTGTGGGAAATAAAACTGCGTTTCAGCATGTGTGTCTGTGCATTGCTGTGTGTTGCAAACACCTCCCAGCTCAAATCTCACCAGACCTCCAGGCCCTAGAAAAGCTGGAGATATTTCCCATCGTTGGCCACTGCGAGGATCCTATGGAAGGTCTGGGGGGAGCAGACCTAAAGTGACCCAGCCAGGACATGGGGAGGGCTCACAAAACTCATTGCTGTCCCCAGGGTGAGCTGCAGTTTCTCTGTGTAACTATTTCTTTGCTTCCAGAGCTTCTCTGCAGAACAGTAAAATTAATTTGGGTGGGAGAGCCGGCAGCACAGCAGTGCTACAAGTCCTCACTCACTGTTTCCCAGGCTAAATGTTCTCCAGCCAAATTGGCTGGTTTGCTGTCCGGGTCATTTGGAGATCCCATTAACAGCGACCACATCTCCTTGGCTGGAGAGAGGGCTCGCAGCAAAATGCAGCAAGGAGAGGAGCAGGGTGAGGAGACCACAGGCTGCTGTGGAAAGGAGAGGTGGTCCGGGAAGGTTGCTTCATTTCTGTCTCTATTTTAATGGGAATCCTATGGGGCGCTTCGGATTTGCTCTTCCAAGGGAGATCATTTCTGCTTGTTTTCCTCCGGTGGGATCAATTCCTCATATGTTAGTTTTGCACACCAAAATTTCCAGCCTGTACCCTGTAAGGTAGAAAAGAAACAGTTCCTGCAGCAGTCAGTATAAACCCATGCTACATCTGATTCAGTTATTTCTCTTCTAGCCACAGTCTTTGGCTAGATTTTTAATATATATATATATGAATACCCACCGTGGCTGCAAATTTAAGGAAAAAGTTTTCTCCAATTGCAGCAAATTAGTCTCCGTATATACAATTAACTACCACTTTGTAACATTTTCCAAGCATTGTGAAAAATCAGATTAGGGTCTCCTGGACAGCCTTCTCTAGGACTCTCCATGCTTTCAGTGTGAGTGCCCTGTTTATGTTCAGCATTAACTCTGTATTTGCAGGTTTTTTAATAATTGTGTTTTCATCCTTCAAACATCCAGATAAAGAGCTTCACCCCTTAAAGCTGTGATTACACCTCAGCAACTTCTCTCTTGGCAATGTATTTGTGGTTTCTGTTTTGTTTTGTTTTGTTTTGTTTTGTTTTGTTTTGTTTTGTTTTGTTTTGTTTTGTTTTGTTTTGTTTTGTTTTGTTTTGTTTTGTTTTGTTTTGTTTTGTTTTGTTTTGTTTTGTTTTGTTTTGTTTTTCTGGCTTGAATTAACACATGTTTCAAACCTCTAATGTACTTCTTTAATAACTGGTTTATAAAAAAAAAGGAGAAGATAGAGAATTTCATCCAAGAATTCCCAGCTGGAGACATCTGTTCAGCAGCAAGTCACCTGATGAACAGCTCTAACCAGCCAAGTGTGAGTTATTTTTATTGGTCCAATGTTTTAAAAATAGATTATTTTCTTCCTTCTAATTGATACCTTTCTAGACATTTCAGTAGATTCCTACACTGGTCTTCATGGACTTGGATTTATTTCTCCTGAAGGATTAGCACAGCCCAAACCAAGTGATCCATTCCAAAACCTAGCTGGCCAGCTGAAACCAGTAGGAACCAGTTAAATGCTTGAAATGAGGGTTTCCACTAGGGTAATCAAGTTTCCCAGGAGGTGATGGATTTGATGTATAGCCTGTCATGATGAGTTGCAGGCACTCAGCACCTCTGAAAATCAGGCCATAGCAGCTTTCAGCAAATGTAAGGAGACGGGGTGTGCGAGGCAGAGCCAGCCACAGAGAGGACACACGTCTTCATTGATCTCGAAAGGGAGGTTGAACCGTTCTGGTTTGAACCACATGATTTGTCATGTTATTTAGCAGCTGTTAAGCTCAGGTGAGCTTGTAGGACCCTGTCGGTGCACGCTCAGCCCTCATCCTCTCTTGGTTTATTTGTCCATGCCACCACCCAGCTCCTCTGCAAATGAGTCAGTCCCACCAAAATGGGTTGGTCCCACTGTTCCTCCTGTGGTACTCCCTGAAGTGCTGAGCATCCTTCCTGTCTGCTCCTCCCCACCACCCAGCAACCCAAAGGCTGCTTCCAGAGGACAGGGCTGATACTACTTTTATTTTTCCACTTCTCTGTGTCTGGAAAGACTTTTGAGGCCCCTAGGCTTTGCCTTGATTTGCAGCCTTTGTTGGAGCAGGACCCTGGTTTGCTGTGGAGAGGGAGACCCGAGAGATGGCAGAGGAGGGCTAAGAGGGCAAAAAAAGTGGATGGAGACAGGAATGAGGGACTGCACCACGCAAAGGATGCTGTTGACCCTCCTGCTATCCATCTTTGCAGCCAGTCTGCGAGCAGCTGGCCTGGCTTCATTTGCCATTCATCACCCTAAACCACTCACCCTTCTTCTACTGGGAAAAATGGGAGCTTTGAACTCTTCCCCACACCCCAGCACAGGGCAGAGTTCATTAAATGGGTGGAGAGGATGAAGAGCCACTGCCTGCCTACACTACCCAGGCAGTGGGTACCCAGAAGAAAGCTGTGTGGGGAACCACTGGAAGGGCTGGAGTCTCCCCAAGGCCAGTTTAGATGGGGGAGCAGAAATACAGCCCCCCAGTCGTTTCTGCATCTCACCCTGCTGAGTTATTTGCTGTTGAAGGCAAGAGTGGGGCATCACCAATGGAGGACACACTAAGATCTTCCCTTTTTTGTTTTTTTTCCTCCCTTAGCAGTAGCTTTAATGAACCATTTTTTATCTTTTGAGAGAAAAATGGAGGACACACTAAGATCTTCCCTTTTTTTTTTTCCTCCCTTAGGAGTAGCTTAATGAACCATTTTTTATCTTTTGAGAGAAAAAGAGGGTTTTCTCACTTAAGAAAAGCAAGAAAATATTTTCCAAAAGTCACATTTTAATTGACCCAGGCTCGGGAGCGGGGAGGCTGAGGGAAGAATTGCTGTTATGGAATGAACTTTATGAAAGAAAAGCAAATCTCCACCCTGTTTGAACATGGGGAAAACATCACAGAGGCATCCTGCTGCACCAAATGGTAAACATGTCCATGTATTATATCACTTATGGCTTCCTTTAGAGTTTTATGATGCTGTTCTCAATTACTGTGTTTGCATTTGTAATTAGAGTGCAGAACACATTGTGGAGGCAAATTATAGAGCTAACTTGTCCTTTCAAAATAACCCATTTGCTCAGTGTGCTCCCAGAAGCTTCTCTTTATTCAAAGGACTCCAGTGAAGGACTAACCTTCCCTACTGAAAGTGTTGGAATATACATTTGCCAGAGGGAAGGGAGAGGAGGAGAAACACATTTTTGCCCTGAGGCTTTTCTATGCTTGGGCCTGACCTTTAAACCACTGAAACTCCTGTTGGTTTCTGTAAGCACAATCCTCCAGAAGTTGGAGCAACTAATGGAATTGGGGGTATGTGGGGAAGAAAAATCAGGTTTTTTCTCTGCCACCAATTTCCTGTGTGGCCTTGGTCATGTCACTGGCCCTTTTGTGCCTCCTTAACTGAAAAATCTCCTGTGGAAGGGCTTGGGTATTACTGTACAATCACATCAGTACCTAAATGCAGGTGAACATGCAGGGCTGTCAGTTGTCCTCCTGTACTTTGTTCTTTCACAGGAAGGCAAATTCTCTGAGCAGCACTTTGGAGCTGATGCTTTTATGTGCATTTAGACTTTGCCCCCTTACACAGGGGCTCCTCTCTTTCGGTATAACGATGACACACTGCTTTGTGTCCCATTGCCCAGGGTGCTCCACCAAGGCTCCGTGCAAAGACTCCAGAGCTCTCTGCTCCTTGGCTTTGCTTGGTGTCTAGTGATGTTTCACTGGGTGGTTTCTGACCAGCTGCACCACCTGTGATGCCCTTTCGTTTTGCTCCAGCTCTTGAGCGTCATCAGCAGAGACATGATCTTCCTTTAAGGCAGGTCCATTTTATATACAGAAAGCTGGAGCCCAGACCAGCTGTGTGCTTTGCCTTTGAATTCAGGAGGGAAAAAACTGTATCCAAGCCTGAACTTGGAGGCGATAATGCTCTACTTAGAGTGAAAAAGAAGCAAAGTCTCCACTTGTTACTGTTCTGCCCTTTTTGCAATGGAACTTTGCATTTATTTTTTTGCAAAACCTGCACTAAGCAAGAGGACTTGACTTTTAATGGGTTTCCGAGCAAGTGCAAGTAGCATTTTTATCTCCTGTAGTTGGGAGGGCACGGGAAGGGGCCCTGCCACACGTAGCTCTCCCATAAGCATATTGTCCCCATTCCCACCGTGAGGAGTTGCCTTGGCTTTGCTCTCCAGCCAAGGTTTGGGAAAAGTTCAAGCTCAGTTCTTGACTCCTACCAGGAATGCTGCCCACCAGTGTCCTCTGCTCGTGCCCCAAGGTTTCATGAAACCAGGCCAAAATCAAAGAGAGGACACCTGAAAAGGCTGCGTCCTCCCAGGGTGGCTGTGTTTGGAGGACAAAAAACCACAAAGAAACCCCAAAACATTGCACTATGAGATTACTACAAGCTCTTTTTTTTTTCTTTCTTTTCCTCCACTTTTCCCCCTATGAAGCAATTTGTGCCACTTTTGCTCCCCTACAGGTAATTCCCCATTTCAATTCCAGTGTAGCCACTTTAGAAGTTCACCACAGCACTGACCCTCCCCTTGCTCAATTATTAACTGGCCCTCAATGCTCGGTTATTAAATTAATTTCTTGGTATCTCTTGCATGGGTCAGGAAAGCTGATTCCTTGGCCTCAGCTTTCTGTCAGGTGCTTCCTGCTGAGCAAAGGTTAGGTCACCTTCCAATGATTCATTGAAAAAACTGGTTTTATTACTTTTCCTGGGTATGGGAGAGTTTCCTTAAAGAAAGAAGCTGCAACACATGGAATGACCATAGCAAAAAGAAGGACTGCCAAGGGGGTTTGCCAGCAGTTATGGGTTCAGCTTAATATCCAGTATCAAATGCTTTGTTTAATGGCATTAAACCCAAGGAAGTGCAAAGTGCCTGGAGGAATGAGTTTGAACTTTATAAAATGCGGGATTACTTGTTAAGTGGTTTAGGAAGGGCTTTTTCTGCTGTTTTTATCAGAGGAGAAGAGAGATTCCAGCGTGGTGTTTCACAGCACCAGATGCACCCCGCTTTCTGTAGCTGTTTCAAATATGGCCCAGGTTCACTGAGCAGTGTCAAAACCCGTCTGCAGGGCTGGCCGGGGAATGGAACACAGCTGCAAAACGGGCAAGCTCCATTTTGTCGGGGGAACAAAAGAGAGCAGGGCGTTTGTCATCCGGAGGGATCAAATTTGAGAAACACCTACTGTTGTTTGGCTTGCTGGGATTTAAAATACGTATGTCATCACCCTGTCTTTGTTCCCGGTAAAGCTGTTTGCTTTGCCATGCCACTGCTCAGGCAGAGAAAGGAGACGGGTGGCTTCCCCATCTCTTTCCAACCAAAGGAGCCTCTGGCTCCAACACCTCGCTCCCAGGGAGCTGCTCTGGCTGCCAGCATCCGATTGCCACCAAGGAGAAACGCGGAGGGATGGCCACCAAGCAATAAGAAGGTGTGAGATGCAATACGATGCTGCCTGGTTTTCTGGAAAGTCAATAGTTTTCCTAAAATTTCAGCTTCCCGTGCTTTTCGTTTTTGTTGAAAGCTTGTTTTCAGCAGTTGAAGTAAGAAAACAACCTGCAGGTAATGTGTGGAAGACTTTTTCGAATAAATGGCCTTCAAAATGAGAGACCCTTACCTGCCTCGTGAATTTCATCAATATTTCAAGAAATAGCACAGAGGAAAATTCATATTAGATTTCAGAATTCAGAATATTCAGAATTAGATTTTAATTCATGTTAGATTTCACAGTGTGATTTTGCAACACATCCAGTGGAGTACCCATGTTTTCTGAGGGTGCTCACAACAAGAGCAGAAGATAAGCATGTAAAAAAAAAATAAAAAAAAAATTAAAAGCTCTTTACTTGATGGCATCCTTGTAGTTTGTGCTATTTTGAACCTGTCAGCTGCTTAAGTAACAGCTTGTCAGTGATCCCAGCCCGGCCGAATACGAGACCTGGTAGTATGGTTGCAAATTGTCAAGAGCTGAGTGATCTCCCGGGTTGTGATTTATGACTCCACGAACAATGACAAGCAGGGAAAAAAGGCCCTGGTAATTTCGGAAGCAGTTGTGGAAACAATTAGATCACTTTTTTATTAGGTCTTTTATAGAATTCTTCCCTTCAAAAATTAGATCCTTGATGAGTGCATTTTTCATGCACTCAGATGCTTTCTCCTGCTTTTCAATTGAGGGAAAATCCTGGGCTTTCCTTTGGAAACGCTGCTGTGCAATGGCTCCAACTTCACAGGGGCTGAGAAAGCTGCAGGAGTGCACAGGACATCCCTGAGCTCACCCACAAGCCCTGGCCCCTCTGCAGTAGAATCCCTTTGCAAAAATTAATTGCTGCCAAGTCCTTTGCAGGAACTGTGCTGGTTTCTGTACCATTTTCTCACCGTTGGTTGCTCAGGTCTTTCTGCTGGCCTGAGCTGTGTCTGGGACAGAGCTGCAGCCTCCTCCTCTGCTGGGAAGTTCCTAGCACATCGCACTGGGACAGGCGAATAATCCCAATAATGAAAACTTGGACCAGAGTTTTCAGAAGTGCTGTGATTTGGGGTTCTCTCGTCCTAGTTTTGCCCCTTGTTCTTTCCAACAGCAGAATTACTTAGCTGTCTTTGTATTTCCACTTCCAATTTCTTCAGCAGCAGTTTGTCCCTTCATGGCCCAGGGAGCTGAGCACTTCCAGATATCCTCTGTTTATAAGGAGCCAGTGGTACTTCTCCAGAAGTGTCCAGTGTCCCGCTATACCACCCCACTGAGCCTGAGAACAGACCTCAGAGTTTGCTAGCGGGCTAAGGAGAGACAGCTAATATCTCTGAAAAGACGTATTTAACCAAAATCCCTCGTTTGCTTTCTTGGAAGTTGTCGGTTGGTGTTCCCATACTGTTCTGCCCTGATGATACAGTGGCAACACCATCGTTTCTGAACTCTCTTACAGACAAACTGACTCAAAAAAGGGTCTGAAGCCACTCAGCATCCCGGGAGCTCTGCAGAAGCCAAGGGGCCCCAGCACAGATTCAGGGTCCTGGGATGGGTCTTGAGTTATTTTGCACCATCGCTAAGTCCATTATAATGGGGATTTCTTCTATGAAAAATGATGAAATATCAACCTGGAAAATAAGCTCTTGCTGTAGAGAGTCCCATTTCCCTCCTTCCCTTCCTTTAAAGAGGAGGAGGGAGATCTTTGCATTTCCTCAGCATCGTGTATTGAGGGACAGGGAAAGGAGCTGTGCTTTGTCATATTCTCTAGCCCAATGAGAATGAAACTTATTCTCAGCTTTCAGTTTTATTATTCCCTTGCCAAACCTTCTTCTGTTGTGCTATGCACCAGCAAAAATCCTTTCTATTGCCATTAAAAAAGGCAGCTGACCTGTCCATTATTTTTTATTATTATTATTATTTGTACAGAACTCAGCAAATAAAAACAGGTCCCGGATAAAAGGTGTGTCCTTTCTAGTAAAGCACAAAAAAATCTTAATCTTTGGTCCAGAAGCAGTAGATTGCCACAAACAGTCGGCAGCTAAAATCATTAATCTTTGCTGCTTGCCCAACTGGTACTAGTAGTAAAGAAGATAATACACTAGCAGAATCAGTGACCCACTACAAATTGGTCCTGAAAGGTCCACCAGCCTAAATAGACTTTTGCTGATCCAACACTTGTTAGGAATCCCAACAAAGAGACTATTGGCTCATCTGATGAGCCGCTCACTATTGGGCCTTTTGCAATGGTTGGTGATGGATGACCATACCCTCTTTGAGGGGGAAGATGCAGCTCCTGGTATGGGGCCTTTTCTCATCTTAAATTTGTACTCAATAAATCACAGGTGCAGAAGAGACAGCATCAGTTTCATTACACCTACATGCTCCAGTATCAATCATGCCAACACAACGGGCTGCGTACAGTTCATTTCGGGAGGCTCTTTCTGTTCCAATACCATTTCCATTCCGTTGTGCTTTAGCATTCCTAAAGTGTTGAGCCTCCGCAGCGAGACGCTGGGGGAGAAGGATGGGATGCACTGTAATTGTGCTCTTTGATGGCAGACAGGGCTTAGCTCATGTACTTCTGTTTACGGTCCCTTGCTATTGTTAAAGGTATAATCTTAACTAGTTCGGTAATTAGTATCACCAGTTCTGTGGTCGTCACACATCACTGTTGTTTTTAACTTTGCTTTTTCTCCTGCTCTTTAGCACAGACCTTTAGTCTGGGTTGCAGCAATTGCCCTGAAATAGTCCCCGTTTGTGATTATAATATAATTTTTGTATCTGGTTTATGATACTTGTTTAGATGATGCTCTAATCCTGTCCTTGCCCTTACCCAAACCTAACTGTAACAGAGAAACAGTTTCAGGGAGCTGCTTGGGTATTTTCTCATTTAAAACAGTTTCTGCTGTGTTCTTTCTGGCTGGTAAATACCCTGGGACCTTTGATAGGTATGTCCATTACGATTCACAATTTATGGATGTATTGCAGAGCTCCCACATTGTTATGTTAATTCCAATGTCAGCAGTTAAAATACACTTAAAACGAAGGAAGCTTTAGAGCTTTCAGACTTTATATTTAATGTACATAATCAAATACTTTCATGGCATTAAATGCATGTCTAACACTCATCATAAAAACTATGAACTATGTTTTTCAAGTATAATAAAAGGTAATAGATTATTATTCCCCATGTGTGTCCAAAATCCACTTTGCCATCTTTAAACAGGGAGAGTAATTTCTTAGTGTCCAATTATACTCTGATTTGCATAGGGACAACCACGTTTCATGCAATTAAGTTATCACAAAGTCCTGTCATTCTGTAGCATTCTGTTAATCTTTAACTCAACGAAAAGCCATGTCAGCAGAGCACCAACACAGAAAAGATGGGTGTTCAAAGGAACTGCAATAGGAGCACATTCAGGACTGTCAGACAGAACAAGCTTTTCAAAAGGACACTTCCATTCAGTTTAAACCTACAAGGGTGTTGGGCTGACACCTCCATTTATTTGCTGTAGGGCTATAAGGAGAGAAAGAGAGAGACTTTCAGTCTTATTAAAGCAGTATTTGGAATAAAAAAAAAAAAAGGGATTCTTTTCCTCGGCTCCTTTTACTCTGTCTCAGCAGCAGATCATAAAGCATGGACAGCATTAATGCAAGACAAGAAAGTATCGGCTCTAATGTGCCTCTGAAAGACTTGATTTCCTGCAAACCAGCTGCCAAATCTATTTATTTGTTTGGTTTTTGCAATTGGTAGGGAGACAAAAAATGAATGTATTTTAAAAATGTAACGAGGAGTACAGAAGTCCCAGTAAATAGCATTTTTCTGACACGTTGTTTTGTGGGTGTCTGGTCCATGAGCTAAGAGGAGGTTGTGGCTCACAGCACCAGTATGGTTCAGTGATTATCCTGGTCAGGTACCTGCAATAGGTTGAGTTTTACAAGATTAAAATGGTAATTGATCTTTGAGAGACCATTTGAGGACGAAACATGATTATGTTGGTAACAGATCCTTAGCTGGTATAAATGGGAGCAGGGCCACCATAACCAGTAGAGAGAGCCCAGCTGCATCTCTGACCCCTTCTACTCTCAAAATACTGGGCACGTGGTGAAATTGAAGATGTGAATATTGCAGGTAAAAGTGTGCAGGTTGGTTATTTCTGTTATTCCCAAAGCTTCTGCAAACGCAGCCCAAGCAGGTTTTCCTGCTAACATTCTCATTGCTTTCACTGAAAGCTGGCGCTTACCTTTTGTGTTTTGTCTTGGGGATCTTTACTTCTGTGAATACATATTATCTAATATTCATTTCACCGGGTCAATTTGCAGAAAATGTTTCGCTTTCAAGGTTGCTTCTAAATTCTTATATTTTTCATTTTTCATCTCAATTAAAAATAAACCATGCTGTGAGTCTGCTTTGTAGTTCTTTTATCATGCTACTAACTCTATGCATTTTTTCACCTATATACTAATAAAAAGGTCTTTTTAATATATATAAATATATATATACCTCAGTAACTGTTTTTTAGGGCTACTGTCCAAAGAAACTTTTCTTGTCTTTCATTTGCACTGTGCTGCAAAACCCAGTTTTAACTCAAAAGAAACTGTAAAGAACTCTTTGTTATCTTCATTTTGGCCTTAATCTATAATGAATATTAATAGCACTTGTAAGGTGAGGTACAGATTAAAAGCATTAAAACATAGCTTGGATGTTTTCAAAGGTTGCATGCTGGGTAACATTTCTGGAAGTGCCAAAGGGCCAGATTTGTTAGTGCAATTTTAGAAGTGACTGCGATTCCTTTTTTTTAAGGATGTCTAAAGCTAGGCAAAAGTACAAATAGGTATTTTATGTAAGGTTCAAAAGCACCTTCATCATCACCAATGTAAAATAAAATTGAGGTGCTTTTGCAAATCCCTTTAGAAATTTGTTTGCACTGTTACAGTCTCTATCTAAATAGTTTCCAAAAATGGGACTTTGTCATTTTGACTTCTTTGGGAAGTGTGTCCCATGTGCCCACTGGGACAGCACAGGGCTTTAGCCAGTGATGAAGCCCAGGTGACAGGTTTTATGTGGAAAACCAAAAAGGCCATTCAAATAGGGTTGAGCTCTATTCCTGCCAGAGTCGGTGGCACAACTGTCACTGATGATCAGTGACATCAGTCCAGGACCACTGAGACTCATAGAAAATGGCCAAAACCATTTCTTGCTCTTTTAGCGCTGTGTCTGCAGCTGAACTTAAAAACCACTTCAATAGCAGGAAGCTTTCTCCCAGGGACATCGGCGCATACACGAGCCTGGCAAGATGTCAACTGATTTGGCAGATGAGGGCTTTAATGCAGTCCACATTGCTTCTGGTGGAAAGTTCAGGGCCCGGTGAGACCTCGTGCATGACACCAGCTGCACCCTAGTCCTTCTGGGCCGGGCTTTTGGACTGCAGAGCCCAAATATAGCATTGTACAGGGGTGCCCGCACGTGTGAGGACACGTGGACCTTGGATGGTGTCTACCACGTGCTTGTATTCACATCTGCCGCTCTGGAACGACCTCCCCCCAGCAGACTCTTTAACCCATAAAATGGATGATGCAATGCGTGGCCTCCTACCAAATCTACCAAAACCAGATCTGCTCGGTGAACCTGCAGGCATTGTTACCAACAAGCACAGGGAAGGAGGAAGAGTGGGTTTTTTGGCCACTGTTTTTGGCAGCGTGTGTCCTGAGTTAAGGTGGGACTAATTACATCCCGTCGGACATCCATGAAGTGTGACTGAACACCGTGTTAAAGGACATGTATGAGAAAGGGACAGTTTTGGGAGGCCAATTTAATGCATCTGAGGATAATCTTGAAAAATACTGCTCTTGAGTAGTTAAAAAAGTTTGTCTTGCCTGGGAGGGTTTTTGTGAAATACTTTGTTTGCGTTGGTCAGGAGGCAAAAAGCTGGATTAAAGGGTTGACAGCTGAAGTAAAATCTTAATCCATCCCTTGCAGAAACTGATGGGGCCCAGACTGCTCTTGGGCAGTCAGGAGCCATGAAAATAATTCTGGAAAATGTTCTCATAACCTGATAAAAGAGCTGATTTAATAAAATTATTACATTGTCAGTTTATGATTTTACTTAGAAATCTTTTGGCCTAGTTCAGGTTAAAAAAAAAGTCACCAGCTTTAGTTCTTCTGCAGAAAAAAGACCCCATCATTTATTAGATGAATGAAGATATCAATTTCTGTTTAAACATTAACAGGGTGATGCCAAATATTAGTCAGTTCCTAATAATTTTGAGGGATTAAAAAGATAATAAAAGTAATAGTCCATTACATTACCTACTTCAGCAAGATTGTAATGAATGTAATAAATTCCAGATCAGGGTTATAACAACTTCCATCTATTTAAAATGAATTTGTAGGGTTACTTTCATTAACTATGTATATGGAGAAAATGATCTGACATATTACTTTAAAAGAGCTGTAAAACCGATTAGAAGGAAATATGCTTCCCAGACAGTGATCTAGGCCACTGGGGAAATTTTATCCCTGGGAAGAAGGGGGGAAAAAAAGAAGGGAAGAGGAAGGCATCTTAGAGGATGCTATTGCATCATGTCTTTACGTGCCCCTGAAGCCACTTGGCTCCTCGGGAGAGGTTGGGGCCGTAACAACGGTCAGAGAGCAGGAAAGGGATGAACGCCACTTTCTCTCCTGGCTTTTCTATTCCCTCCGCCTCCTTCCTCGGGAAAGGACAGATCTGTTAATGAATAAAGGGTTCCTGCACTGGGAATTTGTGCATGGAAATGAATCTGTGCCTGGTTCTGGTACGGCCTTTTGGCAGCCCAGGGGAAGGCTGAGGCATTAAAGGGGATGGTGGCCTCATTGCTCGGAGGAGACAAGGGACCTAGCACTTGACTGCACTACAGAAATTACTGCTGCACCTAGAATGCAGCCTTCATTTATCAATTTCATAGCAAGGGGGAAAGGGAAAGGGAGGGGGGAAACCCAACATCTGACTGCCTTTTTCAGCTCACGCTACATCTAGCCACCGAGAGCCCTCCAAATCCAGTCATGTGCGTTATAAAGAGTCTTGGATAAAGTAACTTAATACTAATGATTTATACTTAATTGGACCTCTAAGTGATTAAAGTGGCAGTAATGAATGAGTAACATCCTCCTAATTCCCTTTTTCCATTTGGCTTGGGCTGAAGGCCCTTTCTTTGTGCAGGATTTGACTTGGGGGTAAGCAATGCCAGGTTTTTCTAAGCTTTTAGTAGCATGTCTGGAATGAGCTGCTTGGATCATGTTTACAATAAATGACTCCATAAGCATGCTACCAGGGCATTGATTTCTTTTTTTTTTTTTTTTTTTTTTTTTTTTTTTTTTTTCATTCTTTCTTTCTCTTTCTTGCTTTCTTTTATTGGATTAGCCAATTGTGAGGTTAATGAATATGCATCTGGCAACCCATGTTTGTGAGGCCAAGTCCCACGTGGGCATCAAAGTGTTTGAAATGTGTGAGAGTAAATATCAGCTTTGTCAAAATATTGATTCACTTTAGGAGTAACACAGAGCCCTCCCCCTTTGTGCTAATGTGCATAAGGACAAACCTGCTTTACGTAATCTTTTACTTATTTTATAGGACTTAATATTGCCAATTAATTGACTGAATCAGCTGAGATTTTCTAACTCTATACTTCAGTGCTCTTCCCCTGCTTTTTTAATCTAAAAATTATTGTTACCTTCTTTCTTTAAAAAAAAGAAAATCCATTAAAAATTTAGGCCTCAACACTTGCAATATGTAACTTTTTTAATGGAGAGAGAGATCCAGAACCTCACATTTCACTTTGTATTGGAAAAGGGAATATTACGTGGCATAAAGAGGGCTTGAAGCTATTTCACTTTGTATTGGAAAAGGGAATATTATGTGGCTTGAAGTCGGAAGGAGATGTGCAGAGGTCTCGTCTCACACAGGGACAGATCCAGCTCATCCCTTGCAGCTGGGGCATCTCTGAGATGGGGGAGCAGGAGAGGAGCAATGGATCGTTTATAGCACTGGGCTAAATTGGCAGTTATTTAAAATTAGTTTCGGTGTGCTTACTCACATGCTCCAATTACACCTCTCACTGGAACATAGATAGAAGTGTACCACATATACCGTATGGTAGCTGGCATGATGATGCTGTGCTTGGGTTGTGACAGCAAAACTGTCATAATGCAAATAAAAAACCTAATAATAATGTTTGGGCATTATTTAGAATGTTTCTTTTCCTTTTTTTTTTTTTTTTTCTTTTTTTTTAATCCCTGATTCGGGAATATTTGATGGTGAGAAAGCTCTATGAAACAGCTTTGGCTTCATCAGATATTGTCAGAGATGAGGACTATTCAGGAGGCGTGAAAATTCTCTCACCTGCTTCTGGGGGCAGATTGCTATCAAAGGATGGCTGCCGTCATGGGTAATAAAATTGCACTGCGGGTGTTGATAGAAACTGGCTAATTAATAGACCATTACCGTGCTGTCATTGACTAACATTAGAACCCTTTGAGACTAGTTACACTGGCAAAAATCTGGAGAAACTCTCAAGAGTCTGGTGAAACTTGGATTTAACGGTAGGCTTTGACCTGAATTTTAGGAGTATATAACCTTTTCAGGTGCTGTCCACACTCATGTCTGAATTGTGTGGCTGCTCTCTGTGAGTCAAACCCTTGCACAGGGTTATACACCTCAGATAAAGGGACAAACAGAGGGAATTTCAGTGAATAAGCAGTGGTGCTCTCACACCCCTGCAAGCACTGGATGAAGTTTATTCCCTTTTCACCGCAGTTCTCCTTAAAGATTGCCTGCACATCTGGAGAAGGGGCTGTATACCCAGACACTGAGCACTTGTCATCTGAGGACATAATATGCCTAACTTGTGTCAGCCCTGAATTGGTCACAGTTGGACTAGATGATGTAAGTCCCTTCCAACTGGAACTCCTCTCCTCTCCTCTCCTCTCCTCTCCTCTCCTCTCCTCCTCCTTTATCTCAAGATTTTGGGGTCATCTTGACAAGCTGGAGTGTGTGTGGGGAGCAATGGTTTGACACATTGGGTTTTCTCAGTCTTGTGATTCAAGCCAGGGGTAATCTCAGTTAAACATCTTTGGGGATGGTGCAGCAATGATTCAGGAGAAGGCTGACAAGGACATTAGTAGGGAGTAGCAGGGAAGGGAGAGGTATTATCCAGAGCTACAGAAAATGCCTGGTCAGGAATACGAGAAATGAGAAAAAGTGAAGAGTGGAAGAAATAAGCAAAGAAAGAGAAGTAACAGCATCATTTAACCCAGGGAGAAAGAGTCAAAGTGATTTCTGCAGCAGTGGGAAGGAGAAAGTATGAGGAAAAGTAAGATTTATTGAGGAGCAGCGAACATGAGATTGGAGCCTGTCAAAGGTTGAAGGAAACTAAAACTAAAATAAAATAAATAAAGGCAGACCTTTTGCATCCTTCTTGCTAGAAGTTAATCAGCCTTTGCACCCTGGAGCTGGCCATCTCTGCTGAATTCCTTGGGAAACAACCCCAGAGGCTGGTTCCAGCTGCAGGAGTGAGAGCAGAGAAGCAACACTTGGTTTCCAGCACCCAACCTCTGGTTCATCAAGCCCTTTGCATCGCCTGCAGAGAGAGACAGCAGGGCAGCCCCTCAGACAGACCTCCTTGTCTTTTTCCCACAAGACAATTTCTGTTCAGTCCCTTTCCACAAAGCAGCACAACCTTCAGAAGAAGAGCTGTGAAAATGTCACTTGTCGGGGCGCTGGGAGATGCTTCTCCTCTAGATCCCCCAGAACAAAGTGCATCGAACCATCTTAAAATGGAAGAAACACTGAACGCACAAGTCCATTCCCTGATAATTCTTCCGAATTCTTCTGAAGGGCCTCCTTCATGGTGCAGAGAGTTCCCAGGACTCACTCTCTTCAAGGACTAGTTAGCTGTACAAACATACCATTTGCTTTTGCATCTCTTTGAACTATCCTCAAAACACGGGCGTAATAATTGGATACCCTTACCTCTGCTGGCCTGTGCGGCATGGGTCATATATGTAAACATCAAACTCAAATAACAACCCCCAAATTTAATTTATTTCTACCTAAACAAGTTCTTTTATCATAAAGCAATAAATTTGTCTTGGTGCTAGCAATTTGTTGCGGGTGACATAACACTGCAAATTGATTAATCGCTACTGTACACGACAAAATGAGAAAAGCAAGGAATTATTATGAATAGCGTCCATCTGATACAGTAGGGATTCATTATTCAAAAGTGTTAGCTAGTGGTTAGCTATCCCCTTGTTGCAGATTACATTCATTTGCAGAATCCTACATCACGCTTACACAAATCAACAAACATGCATTTATTAAGACATGGAATGAAAGCTATTAAAATGTGAAAAATTGCCTTTTTCTTTAAAAAAATGAGTCAAGTTTGGTGGTAGCTTTTTTTTTTTTTGGTGGGGGATGTTTCTACATGGCTGAAGCAAAGAAGCTTATTACATTATTTCTGTGTTTGCATCTAGAACCAGTCACATCAAGCTAAATACATTGATACTGGTTGTTAGTGTCTTACAGTGAGCCTTCTCATTGTGAGCTGAAGGATTTGGTGTTCCAGAAGTAATTGTCTAAAATCATAAATGTAGTAAAGTTGGCTCTCTTTGCCCTTTAAAAGTACGTTTGAATTTTTAGCACTATATTTGAACCAACAGATTGCAATCATGTCAGAGAAACTTGTTCTGCTTGATGTGAAGTAGAAAAGGGTGGCCAAAATGAGAGCTCTTCCCTGTGAAAAAGCACAAAATTAGTATTTAGGGCCAAGATGTGCCAAGTTTCCCAGGCTGAGCAGTGGACTTCATGTGAAGTATGAAATTACTCTGAAAGAAAAAAATTCAGATGCAAACTACAGAAAAAGCATGATCTAGACCCCTTCTTTGCACAGTTGTCCCAGTATCTGAGGATCATCAGTCTCTTCTGAGACTGGGAGTAAACTTTTGTGTGTTCATTTCTACTGCACACAGGTAATGTATCTCAGCTTGTCATCACTGCCAGGCAATCCCTGTACTCTGTGTAAGCAAGTCTTGGCACAATGACACAGAAGAAAAGATTGGTTGAACTTTTGAGGCAGGGCATGAAGAAAATGAGGTCTTTTCTTCTGTTGATGCTTTGAGAGCTCTTGCACTCCAGCTTTGTGATGCTTCTACAGATAATAGGATTAAGGGCATCAAACAGCGAACTTTCCCTGCTTCCTTCCCTCCCTCTGCATCTCCTGTCGGTGCAAAGTGCTTTTCCTTCTCTTTGGAAAACTGCCCCTATCATGCGTTGCTTGTGGAAAGAAACACGCTATTTGTGGAAGCAGCAGCTCAGCAACTGCTCAGTCCGAACTTGGGTCTCCTGTCTTCTAGCTCTGCTCTGAAATGCCACACGTTAAATTGCTTTAATGGCTACTTGCAGTGAATCCTCACTAAAATATCACCAAAAGGGGATTTTTTCTACATGTTACTAGAGGTGAAGTTAGTCCACTTGGATTTTCTGTGTAAGAAAAGAAAATGGTACAAAAAATAAAAAGCAGCATGCAAAACAGGGGTGTTAGGTCTGGGGTACATAATGTTAGTGTATTCTGGCATTGATTATTGGTTACTCTTTCTAGTTTCATTAAAATGCCATTATTAAATTAGCTGAGGTATACATGAGGTATAACCATGAATCTTGCTCTGAGAAAAGCATCCCTGGGCCTGTTACTCAGCTCCCCTGAGAAATGCGGGCCCAGAGACAGCAAAAGGGCTTTGCTCTGTGCATGGTTTCTCTTTGCTTGTGTCCACTGGTGACGTGTAGACCTCACTAACCATTTTTTGCCCACCAGAATCACAAAAGCCAGATCGTTTCTCAGCCAGAGCTGGAGCCAGCACCGGCTCCCCCAGTTTTGATGCTGCTGGAAGCCTTGTGTTTCTAAGGAGGATGCTGCTGGTTTCTCCTGGAGCATTTTCAGCAGTTGGCCACGCCAATCTGTCCTTCCCAGCCTGTTTTCAGCACTTTCATTTCACAGGTACTGGCTGACTCATTTAAAAGGAGACGGTGGTGTGCCTGCTGCCCGCTGTGACGCCTGGTGAGCAGAGCAGTGATGCTCACCGGACTGTTCCCCCCTGAGCCCGTCGCTGTTAAAACACAGAAGGGAAAAAAATGCTGTTGAGTGAGGACTTACACTCTGCTCGGGGGTGATGGGCCAGGAGAAAACACGTGGGAACTTCTTCATGCTAGTCCTGCCTGAGCCACTCCATTAAACATGCCCAGCATGGTCAGTGGAGGATGGCAGGGACGTTGTGGGACACAGCCTGATGGTTAGGTCCAGCTCTTCCCTCGTGTCACCTCCCGATCTTGCTGTGAACCAGGGAAGGACACCAAACCCTGGTGCAGAGCTGCAGCTACCCAGCTTGTACACTGGAAGACAACAGTGGTGAATCTGGTTACAGCTGAAATCCAGATCCCAAGGGAAATCCCGACTTCCCTGGTGGTTAAATAGGATTGTAAGGTTGTGACTGGCTCTGACAAGGTTATAGGGGGCAAAGAAATGGGATATTTTGCTTATCCCTTCAGGGGCAGCTACAGTACAAAAGAATTGACATGAAATTCCAGATTGGTTATGTTTTTAATCTAATTCTGGGTTCAGACTTGATTCAGCAAAGTGGTTTAAGCACTTTTAAGGTGCTGTCAAATCACTGTTCTACCTAGAACCGCAACAGAGTCGATTCCTGCAGCAAATTAGCTCTTGGCCATTCATCTCTGTGCTAGGTAAGCCGTTTCCATCAGCCACCTACAGTTTTAATGAGAGGAAGAAAAAGAAAGCTTTCTGTCCGGGCAGCCCTTCTTTGCCCAGGGAGTATTTCTGTGCTGCTGTGCAGTGAAAAGTTAATCTTTCTTGACGGGTGATGCATGTGGATAGTACTTCATACGTTTGATACTGAACGCTTGATATAGCTCAGTGATCCCATATAAACACTGCAGAAGCAGAGGGGACCCTGGGCAAGGAAAAGATCTGTCTTAAATCCCTGTGTCTGTCACATCACAACATCCTTCCGTAATGACATGCAAACTTCAGAGAGGCTGCAGCATCTCTGTCTTGTCTGGGAGACACTTGGCTGTTAATGACTAACTTCCCCGTGACAGCGTTTCTTTTTGTAGCTTGCTTCCCTTTGGATTTTTGCAAAAGCGTCTGCAAAATAAATAGATAAATGAAATCAATCCGTCAAGGGCAGGCAACTTGTGTAGGTGGACAGCAGGAATCTGCTCCCCAGCCAATTGGATCTGTTTGGGATTTTTTTCCCCCCCCTGAAGCGGCAGCATCTTCCCTCCTTCCTTCCCTCTTGATCCCCTCGCATGGAGCAAGAAGGGGGCTTTGCAGAGGTTAAAAGACAGAAGAGTGACTTGATACAGCATAAAAATGGGTTTGAAATGCAGTCACGAGACAGCTGTAAACCAGTGGTTTTGATAGTTGCTTAGAGCATCTGTCTACCCATGAAGTGGGAAGGTGCTGAGTGTGCTCTGCTGACAGCCTGCCTTCAGGGAGCTGAGCTGAAGCCGGGGCAGCAAATCAGCCAGGTACCAGCTGGGGAGTGGACCAGTGTCCACTGGAGTGGACCCAACTCCAGTGGGCCTGGAGTTACAAGAGAAATGTTTATGGAGGGAGAAAGTTCTCTCTGGATAGTACAAAAAACCAGCTCGTACTAATCTCTTTATCTCTCAGTTGATCCGTTGTCATTAACAGATCTTTAATTGTTGTTTTGGGACTAGCTTCTGAATTCAAGACAAAATCCTGTGAAATGGCTATTAATGTTTCCTGCACTAGAGGCAAGCTCCTGGATGCAGTCACACCTCTAATTCTCCCTGGTTCCCTAATTAAAGAGTAGCAAAACCTTAATCTTCCTTAGAAATGCTTTGTCAGTAGGCAGCGGCGCTCTGCCTGCAGAGTTAAGTACATCAGAGATTTCATCTCCTCACAAATGTTGACCTCCAGCGAGGCATCATAAGCTACACTGGCAAAGAAATTAAATAAATAAAAAATATTGCACGTAACCTGTCTCTGTCAGCCAAGGAGTTCAGTGGGGTGGATGTGGGGTATCTCAGGCTACTTACGGCCATCACACGGGGTTCCCCGAAATCTGGTCTGAAAGTGTTTGGTTACAGACACAAAATCTGCAGGGCTTTATGACAACCATCTGCAAATAGCCCCCTGCAGCTTTGCCTCGGTTCCCACGTTGTTTTTCGGATTGCAGAAGTTCACCCTGCGAATTACCAACTAGGCAGTGGAGGGAATGGGAAGAGAAACAGAGCAGATATTTGTATGGAAAAGGGAACAGGAATAGGAACAGGAATAGGAGTAGGAGTAGGAGTAGAAATAGTAAGAGTAATAGCAATATTAAAAGTAATATTAAAATATAATATATTATACTATATAACATATAGTATATAATATATAAAAATACATTGTTATTATATAAAATAAAATAGAATCATAGAATCATAGAATTGCCCAGGCCGGAAGGGACCTCCAAAGGTCATCTAGTCCGACCTCCCCGCAGTCAGCAGGGACACCCCCAACTAGACCAGGTTGCCCAGGGCCTCGTCGAGCCTCATCTTGAATATCTCCAGGGAAGGGGCCTCAACCACCTCCCTGGGCAACCTGTTCCAGTGCTCCACCACCCTCACAGTGAAGAACCCTCTCCTAATCTCCAGTCTAAATCTGGTCCCCTCCAGCTTGCTAGAATAGAATAGAATAGAAACATAGAATCATCTAGGTTGGAAAAGACCCTTGGGATCATTGAGTCCAACCATCAACCCTACTCTAATAGCAATATTAAAAGGAATAGGAGTAGGAATAGGAATAGGTGAGAGATAGGTATGTTTGTTCCAAGGTCATCTGAAGGGCAGTGGCAGATCTGGGAAAAGGCAGTGCTTTCTTCATGACGTGCCTTTCTAAAACACACGTGAGTTTGATGTAAATGGCATGGGGCCCGCTCGCAGCTTCTCAGGCATTGCTCTGCTCTGCCATTTAGCCACACACCTCTCGACGGGTCGTGTCCTCAGCAGAGGTAATTGAATGGGGGCATCCTCACGTTTTGACGGGAATGAGTAAGAGGAGGGATGGATGGAGGTGAATATGCATCGTGCCCCTTCAATGCATCATTTTACTCGGAGCAGAAGAACAGGGAGCCAGGCTTTTATTTACCTGCTGGCTGAGCAAAGGCCAACAATCCTCGCTCTGTCAAATTGCTTAAGTCCAGCAAATGCTGCAAGACCTGAACCAAAAAGGATTTTAAAGCTGGTGAAAGATTGTCATGGGGTGGGCTATGCAGCTTTTATAAAACAGTCTCATCAAGCTTGGGAAGGGAAAGAATCTAAGGCCATTAACCCAGCAAGGGATGAGGCTGTCAGTGGAGCCAGAGAGCATTAAATGTCCATTTACAACACATTTTCAGTGCGAATCAGTCACCAAACTTCTCCATACACCTCTGAAAACCCCAGACTAACATGGGCAGGGTGGAAACTGTTTTGTTCTTCCTACATCTGACGTAGGAAATACAGAGGGAACGTTTCCTGGCAGGGACAGAAGAGATGGGTTGCAGGGAAGCTGAGGACTCCTCCAGGCTGCCACCGAGCTGCTGTATGATGAGGGAACATCGCTTCACGTCTCTGAGCTGCAGAAGGTCTGGTTCCCCACTCCCCACTGTGAAAACCAGGAGTAAAATGCTTCAAAGCCAGGAAGGTAAATTCTCTGTTCACGGGCGAGAGTGGCTGCCTCAGGTGGAAGGTTGTGATGGTTCCCCTAGGACATGGGGGTCTTGGGCTATAAAAGAGCGTGTTTCTCATCCCTCTAAGGTGCTGAAAACCCGTCCATGAAGCTGTTGGAAATCACTGGATCAAAATCAGCTGTGTAAGTGCAAAGTGCACTTGTTTATTTTGAAATGAAGATCTCTCCTATTGAAAAAATCAAATAAAACATACAGGGGAATCAGTGGGTAAGAGGAGGAAAAAATAGAGCTGATTAAAAGGTAGCAATAGAAACAGCTTTTGAAAAGCTTTCATTTTTTTCCTACCTAAACCAGGGAGGAAGGAGGGAGAAGCAGCAACTTGGATCGGCGTCAAACCCCTCTTATCTCACACATTTACACTCTCCGCTGCACAGATTACTCTAGTTCACCTTTAATTTGCCTTTTGATAGTTGTAGGCTGATACCAAATACTCCTGAAAGCTGACACTTGGCAAACAGTGCTCCCATCTCAAGCATATGACACGAGAGAAGGATTTGAAGCCATCAGAGCTCCGAAAGATATTGCTGGTGTGATCCTAGGACATTTTAACATGACTTGATTTTGCTATTCCTGTGCACCCCCGACGCGTTAAGTGTGACAGAGGGACATCTATTTTAAAAAATGCCAAAGCCAAGTGCCAATGATAGATGCCGGACATCTCATATCAGGAACATCTCCCTCCACCTTCTCTTCCTTTTTGGAAAAATCTCAACCACGGAGCTGCTTCCCGTGCCCATAGGTTCATCCGTAGAGGCAGCTGATGTATCCATCCCTCTCCCCACCCCAGAAAGTTCCTCCACAGTCTCCTCTTTGTCACTGACACCCTGAGGGGCCCTGACCTTGGCAGTATTCAATAGCGAGCCTCCACGCAGGCATACTTAAGGGTTCAGATATGTTGTATTGCTGCTGCCCAAGCTATCAAGAGGACAAACAGCAACAAGATAGTTGCACGGCATTAAATAATTGGGGACTAAGTGGATTACTTCATAGTACTGGAAAAACACCTTGCTGTTGATAGACATCAACAGAGCTGGAGAGAGGACGACGTGCATTTTGTGCACGAAGAACCAGCAAAGATTTGAACCTGACTGCACCATACGAAGCCCTCACTTCTTGCTCTTTGTGGCTTCATCCAAATCTTGCTTGTTTGATTTTAAACCTACCGCTTCTTGCCCTACCAACAGCCAACCCAGACACTATTTTCATCCTCCTTCAAAGTGAAGACCATTGCCTTCAACCGTGGTCTGTTTATGATAAGAAAATAGCTGTTGAAATGGATGTTTTCGTGATGCACGATCTTGTTTATAGATAGGATGTTTTGGGGCAAAAGTTCATGTTTAGAAAAACAGCTCTGGAATTTTATGACCAAAACAAAAGGAAACAAAAAAAAAAATTTCCAAGTGTTTCCATGAGAATAGAGCAAAACTCCACCCCCACCTCTGATTTTTATGGGGTTTTTTTTGATCTGCAAAGGCTTCAAATGCCTGGTTTCCATCCCTAACAAGGAGTAAATGCTCTGACTGATGGTGATGGATACGGAGAGCATCCGACACACTGTACAGGTCTGATGCAGCCAGTGTTTGCTTCGCACCACGGTGGCATAAATCTCACACACATCACAAACCAGCATCTGGTGTGGTGTTAAAGTGATGTTGAAATAGCTTCCTTTACTTTTTCTTTTTTTTTTTTTTTAATTTAATGTTTGTTACTCACTGATAGGTACTGGAGGACAAAACTGATTTGCACTTGTTGAGCCAGGGGGTTTAAAGATGAACTTGCACCTGATCTGGGCAATAATTTAGGCTAACCACATGCTCACATACAGCAAGGGGAAAACTGCTGTAAGGACTTTGCCACCACTTCACTCTGCTGCTCACAACCACGTTTCCCTTCTCTGCTGTCCAGATTTGGTTTCTTCCATATGTCTAAATCATCACACATAATTAAACATCTGGCAAATTTGCCCGTGGCCCAACAGGTCACCCAGTTGCTACCTCTCCACATGGATAAGGGCTGAGCTGGGATCACCTTTGGTTCATCAGGAGCGCCGTGTTTGATATCTATCTTTTGTTGATTTCAAAAATAAAACAAAACAAACCTATGGAAATTCCATGTCAGACAGACAGACAATACAAGCCTCATATCCTTAGGAAAATGGGATAAAAGTTAATTAGAAAAAAGCTATTTTCTCATAGACTATTGCTTTTCTGCCATGTTCCTCTTGCTCCAGCCCCTGGATAAGGGAGTTTTCAGTTTGATATTCTGATCCTAGGACACGAGACATGAACCTGCACTGCTCATAAGATCTAAGAATCATCCCAGATTGCATTCTTCTGCTGTTGTATCTCTGCTCTTTCCATAGTAGTTAATGATAAAATAATCATAAATGAGAAACCGAACAAAATCAGTTGTTAGGGCACACTTTGCAACCCATGGACCCAAACCTTTTTTAAAAGAAAAAAATCTGGTTTGTTCCTTTATGAGACAGATTATCATGGCTCTCCAAGACCTCTCCCTTCATCCGTGTCAACATCACCCTCTCCCTGCCTTTTCCCATCTCCCTGTTTTTTTGCATGGCAAACCCAGCCAGGGTTTTGCTTGCTCCTCCCAAGAAGGATCCTTTGTCCCACCCTGAGGTCACCCAGAATATTCACCCCCATTTCTCCTCGCTGGTCACACTGGGGCTGCTCCTATTCCCTGCCACTTGTGCCGCCCCCTCTCCCTGACATTGCCATGCACCACATCAAATAACTGTTGTTACAACTCTCCTCCTTCCCCAACCAAAATATACTTGATTAGGAGGGAGAGGGGGAACAGGGAAATAGCTGGGTTTATTTTAATAGTTTCCACTCTCCGCTCAGTTTTATAGTACAGTATATTTAACTTTAACGTATGGACAGCTGGATGCATTTAACAGCACAATGGAAAGAATTTAGCAAGTATACATTACAGGCCGTGTGTTTGGAGCTGATCACCACATATTTCTTCATAATATTTAGATGCGCCTGTTACAGATTGTGTCGGGCTGATCAAAATATGTTTGTGTCAGGTAAGATTTCTCATAGACGAGCCTCTTTATTTCTTTACTCACTAAAACTCTTCCTACAGGAAGAAGCTCAGTTTAGCTGATATCAGCAAGTTTAGCCCGATGCTTACGATAGGGTTACTCGCCTTCTCTGCAGAAGCCGAAAAAAGCCATAAATACACAGAAACACAGGGACATATTCTGAGCACAGACCGAGGGCACGTTACTCCACTTGTGGTGTCCCCTTCTCCAGCAAACCAGCTGGAGAGGGAAGGATCACTGGAGGATCAGAATCTGTCCCACATGCCCCCCATACACCATAATGATGGAAAACAGCTACCACCACCAGACAGAGCTATAAATCCTTCACGTCTCTCCGCCGGACCTGCATCCCTCTCTGAACTGGCTGGTTATCCTCTTGCACCCTCTCTGCAGCACTCTGGAGATTTTTTCAGTGACAGCCAGTGAAACTAGGCAGTAGTTTTCTATTTTTCGCTCAGAAATAAAGGAAATTTTCAACAATACTTTATATTTGCCTTTTATTTAAAAAAAGCAAACAAATAAGATTTAATAAGAGGTAATATAAAATAAATAAAATATAAATAAAATAAATATATAATTATATAATAAATAAAATGAAATATAAATAATATAAATATAAATAAATAAAATTACTATAAATAAAATAAATATAAAATAAAATAAAATACAAATAAGAGGTCATTATAAAATAACCTCCTTCCCTACTTTTATGCCTAGATGTCTGAATGACATGCTTTTATCAAATTTACCTTGTTGTCTCTGTTTTTTTTACTCAGTGCCTGCTGCAGCAATGTAAACGGAAGGCAAATCAGCCAAGCGACTTGGTAGCATGTTTAGCCAGCTTTTATTCTGATGCTGGAAAATAATAACAGCTTCATCTTTTAGTAGGCTTGCCTTTTTTTAACTCTGTGTGTTTTAAAAGCACTGTTTTCCCTCACTGCTGAAGGGCCACATGATCAATACTGACAAAACGTAAGGGATCGTATTTAAAAGGTATTCTTATAAAAATGCCAAAGAGAAGTTGGAGCCTAAGGACCAGCGATACTTATGATTTGGAGAGATTCCAACAAGTAATACAGCTCAAGCCCACTTTCCAATCTGTGAATGAGCTTCAGTTATTTGGGAAATTATGATGATTTTAGATGTGTTTGGGTAGATATGCTGCTTTGCCTCTAAGTATTGGGGGAGGGAGGAAAGAAGGAGAAAGATGCTTAAGGAGAAAAACCCCTTTGGAGGAAAGACCAAATTGTTGGAAACCTCAGAAGTGCTCGCATTAATGTCATGTCATTACACCGTATTGCTGCACAGGTTAATATAATTGGGTTACTGTGTGTGAGCAATGATCCATAGCGTGTTATGGCACTGAAACAAATGACATTTAACCAAGAGATTTGTAAGGCACCTTGTTATCTGCATGGTGAGCAATTGCAAGGGAGAGTCAGATTGCTAGACGAGCGACTGACAAATTAGTTGTTGGGTTTACTGGACAGCCTGGATTTATAACTGCACAATTCCAACATAATTTATTAGATCCATAAACAGACAGATCCAGTGTTTTTACTTAGATTACACTCCTATTGCAGCCTCTGATCCTGTCCCGTTTGCAGCGATGTTACAGGCTGGTTGTATTATTCATGTAACACTCAGTCCTTGGCTGGGGACAAGGTGAGCGTAGACCAATAAGCTGCACGTTTCTAGCAACAAAAATACCTACAGCCCAGTTTATAAACAAATAATTTGCAGATGGTTATGGTGTTGCTCCCCACCTTTAGTCTCTCCAAGGAGGGAAGGATGTAAATAGAAGGGATCGGTAAAAGGTGTCAATTCAGTTCAGAAAAAGACCTCCTCTTTTTGTCTCCTGGTAGAACAGATGCCAAAGCCACTTGCTTGTACATTAAATAATAAAGAAAAGCAAACTGAATAAGATCTAACAGACTGGAGGACAGCTATTGGGGATGTCACCACCACCTGCCCTTAGCAGCACCCCTGCACCTTGCCTTTCTCTTCCCTCCTTGCACAAATCCAAGCCTTTGCCCTTTCTTCAGCAGCTGTTTTGCATCCTTGCAGCCATTCCCCATCACAGTCCCCACTGTGTCCAACACCACTGGTGACACACCGTGCCCAGAACTGGATCCAGGCTCTTCTAGCCCTTGGGAGGTCGGTTCAGGGGAAGAAGTGTCCCTCTAATTTTTTCCATTCAAGGAAATGATGAAATCTCGCTTGTGTTCAGAGCCTTGTCTCACACCAAAATTTTTATGAGGTGATAAAATGTTCACCTTTGGGCTCATGGCTGCTGACTTAGACCAAAACTACAAGTTTGAGACTACCACCCAAGAGAGTATTCTTGCTCCTAATCCAGCTGGCATCTTAGGATCACTTGTTCACTTTCCAGGTTAGAGGCCGGTTTTGTTTGGGCTAGATAAACTCTGGAGAGATGCCCAAGTTTTTTGGATGTTCCCCCACAGCAAATCTGACCTCCGCTTCTTTTGGAAGTTTGCCTCTCTCCAAATAGGATTTAAAAACTCCTCTCATATGCTGGTTGAGTCAAAAATAACGTGGGGTGGCTTGTGAGGCTGGCTCTGGATTTCAGCTGTAAGCTGGTAAACGCTTGGAGTTAAGTAACGAAAATACCAGAGGAGTCCAAACTCAATCAAAGCGCTGGAAAGACATGAACCATGAGTGAATTTGAAATCCCAAGTCAAGATGTGGAGCTGGATGAGCATCTCCCTGCATGTGCTTGGGCTGAGCCACACAGACAGTAGCAAAGGACCCAGGACCGAGTTTGTAATTTGTAACTTGAGAAAACCGAATGGAAAACATTGGCATCATGGACAAGGAGCTGGAAAGGACGTGCCTGGGAGTGGAAAACAGGACATGATCTTGCTGTTACTAACTGGTGCAGTCCCAGTCCCTCACCCAAAAACCCCTCACTGTGCACTGAGCCTCCCATCTCCTCTTGCTCCGCAGCCGCTAACAGTCCTGCTGAACAAGTCCATCAGGGGTTCCCCTCATGTAAAGCTATTATTGTTAAAATAAACACGCATTTAGCTTCACCATATAATATTTCACAAGCCTGAGGCACAGCAGTTGGAACGCATCTCCCCCAGCCTTGAAATAGGAGGCAACAGGAATCGACGCATTGGAGCATTTTCAAGGTAAACAACGAAGGATTTTGTTGATGCAGGTTTTGGTGTGGCTGTCACCCTGGCGAGGACTCTGCGTGCTGTGACATCTCTCTGCTTGAAACAGCACAATGTGAGCTGATCCCAACTGCTCGTCTTCTAAACTTACCTAACAACCAGCTGCTGGAGGAGTTTTGGTCTGGTTTAGTCAGATGTGTCTGAACCGGTGTTAAACCCTGACTGGACTGAAGTGTCAGAGAAACAAACCCTGCCTCTCCCTGCCTGATAATCTAACTCTGCTTTCCAGAGTGGTTTTTGATGAGTTGCTTTCTTGGAATAATTTGATTCATTTTTAATATTTTAAAATATTACAGGCCAAGTTCGTGCTTGGTTTGGCATCACTTCAATTAATCTACAAATGGGTAAAGCCAGTGAAAAACTTAGAACTAAAACCAGTATTCTTTCTTGTTCTCTTTGAAGCAGGTTCTATACAAAGATGCAATGGGCAGATTTTATATAAAAGTGCCTAATTAAAGCAAGCCCCCAAACCATGCATTTTCATTTTGCAGCGTTCAAGAAGAAAAAAGCCACCCGTACTAATAATTACTGAAAATGAAACTCAGCAGGGTGAGCAAAAGGAAACACGGATGGCAGTGGAGGAGGAGAGATGCTCGGCATATGGAGGGGTTAACTAAATCTGAGCCTGTGATAATGCTATCGTATTTGCCAGGGAGACTGGGGAGAAAATCCTAATGGACCTACTGGAAACTGTTAATGCATATTGGTTATGTGTGGAGAAAGGACACGAAGCCAACAGAAGTGGCTAATGAAAAATTATGTGAGCATTCAGCAGTGACCATTATTCAGAGCCCTGATGGCGGTGGAGGGATGTGAACGACGCCGGTCAGGTGAAGAGCTGCAAAGCCGGGTACAGTATCACCTTTCCAGCTGAGTGCTGCCAACACACTTAGGGAAACGTTGAATCATAGCTGGAAGATGAGATGTAGCTTTAGGGAGACGCAGAGAGGCATGTTCCTAGCGTACACTTCAACCCAGAGAAAAACACTCGTTTGTTTCACAGGTGAATAAATAACCCTTTCCTTGAGCAAACCCAATCACCCAGTAGCGTGCAATGCTATTACTTAGGGTTTCATCACAAGCAAAAGATTGTGCCTGTTGCCACTAATGGGAAAATCTCAGGGCTAGATGTAAGAAAGACAACTCCTTGTTGCTCCCAGACACTTGGATTATCATCGCTTTGGGCACAGGCTCTCCCTGTGCAGTGCCCAGCCCAGCAAGAGCTTGTTTTGGGATGGAAACCTCTATGTGTTACCCCAGAAAAATATACATATGGGCTTGAGTCCCTCAGCTGTAGCTTTCTCATTATCAAATGATGAAAACATGACATGTATTTCTAGGAGACTTGTATTGTAGGAGAAATGGTTTTAAAAAGTTGTTATTTCTGCTGAGTTTTGCTCTGTTTTTTCACTGAAATTTGAGGAAAGAAAAATGCTACATCCCTTTCCCAGTGGGATGTAGCAAGTCTCAAAAATTTCAATTTAGGGATGGGCTTTTTTGTCTTCCAGTTAGTTCTCATCATCAGCAAGGGCATTAAAACACCGATTTGTGTTTAAGACAAAAAAGAAAGAAAATTCTCCTTTCTCTTGCTGCCGTGAAGCTGAGATGGCGACGCTAGGGAGGCAGATGTGTCCAGCTGTGGCCTCTCTGCTGAGGTGGCCTCTTAAACTCATTTATTTCATGGCCATGATCCTTCCTCATGTCACCATTTCCAAAGAGGGAGCCAGAAAGTGTTCTGCTCTCCTTTCCCTCCGCTGGTAGTGCTTTGGGCTATATAGTGTTATTTTAGGTTGGTTTAGGCCTCATTTGAGGAAATTATGAACTATCTTTCTTGAGAAGGGATGATATTTCCCTTAATTTAAATAGCTTTGAGCAAACAAGTACCAATTTGGATGTACTTTCCCATTTAATATTTGTGTGATTTATGCTTCTGAGCAACCCCTCTGCTCTCCTGTTTATAAGCCCTCAAAGCTCATTTTTTAACTACAGTTAATCATGCTAAAGCAAAACATAACTCACAGCGAGACGATGCTGGCCAACTTTTATAACTTGGGCTACCGTATTGGATGTCGGCTCTGCTGCTAAAAATAACTACCCTGGGACAGGTGCCTTCCCTGGCCAGCAAAATTT
This sequence comes from Calidris pugnax, assembly GCF_001431845.1. Classification (NCBI taxonomy): domain Eukaryota; kingdom Metazoa; phylum Chordata; class Aves; order Charadriiformes; family Scolopacidae; genus Calidris; species Calidris pugnax. Next base: position 865,829 of record NW_015090832.1, on the reverse strand, counting down.
AATGCCACTTTTTAAAATCCTGGCCAGAAGAAGGAAGGGAAGGGAAGGGAAGGGAAGGGAAGGGAAGGGAAGGGAAGGGAAGTCCTTTAGCATTTCTGGGGGGAAGGACTGGTATTCCCAGTCCAGGAATTGAAAGCTGCTTGTTTGAAGTATTGATGGACAAACTGGCTGAACACACAGCAAACAGCAGTGACTCAGAGCACTTTGCCTTTCCACCCTGGTCACAGTTTAGGTTGTGAAGTGGCAGGCTGAGCAATTTCTAATCTGTAAATGCTGTTGTTTGCTGTACCACAAAAGAAAAGCTCCATCTGCAGCCCCAGAAAACAGCTCAGTGATAGGGAGGTGGGACCCAGATTTAAGGAAGGAGCAGGACAAATGCTTTATGCCATGTCCCTTTCTCTGCACAAAAAATCCTTTAACCTTTCCCTGCATGGAAAAACCCATCGCCCTGCCCTGGCCGCACTTCTCCACACTGATGCTCCTTTAACTGGGCACAAACTCAGCAGCATCCAAACGTACCAGGCAAAACCAACCACCAGCAGCAACCCTGGTGCCCGGGTGAGACCTATATCTTCATTTCTCAAAGACTGGAGCAAGGAAGAAATAAATAGAGAAATGTGAGAGAAGGAGGTTGAGGGGTCTGCTAGCAATTGAGAAAATACCTGCAAGTGCTTATTCTCTGACAGTTTGGCAGCTGGACGTGGCACTGCCTGTACAGTCTGCCTGCAATAGGGATGTGCACTGTGTTTGCTCTGTTCACTGCACTCAATTTTTTTGCACTACATTAAAAAAAATGGATGTTTAACTGCATTGGCTCGTCCCAGTGAGCCGGGGAACTGAGGGTTAGCCATGACCAGCCAGGGTTTTCTCTGTCCTGGGGGAATTAATCTACCCAGCTCAGCTGCACAGGCAACAGCCTCCAGAGTTGCAGATTGCTCCTGGGGAGCCTCTCTAAACCAACAGCAGCTGTGGAGATGTAGGGGAATTACAGATATGATTTCTCTCCATCCTCTCTAGGTGCAAAGTCCTGCTCAATATCACATTGTTTTTCTGTGTGGTTTTTTTTTTTTCTTTTTTCCCCAGTGGGATGAGAAGCCTTCCCAGGTGGTGGGTTATAAGTATCCCCGGAAACTTGTCAGCCACAAGGGAGCGAACGAGTAGCTTCAGCAAACAGAAGCTCTCAGGTTTCTCACACCTCCCCAGAGACATCCCAGCTATGTGCAGCACCACTTCCCTCCACCTGCAGCTTCCAGGAGCCCGCATTGCCCGGGCCGTGGGAGACAGCAAAGGAACAGCCCAGCTCCAGGAGAACCGCCTCATTTCCAATGACCCTTTTGCTCGTTTTTCTTGTCAGCAGTGTCCTTTGCTCCTTTCGGGTACAAAACCAAAGCCAGCTGGATTTTCAGGGACTTCACAACAACTGTTCCTGAGCCCCGCACCCGCTGTTCCCAGCACAGGGAATGCCGGGTTGTGGGTCTGGGGGAGCAAGCAGGAATAACACACATACACACACCCTGCATGACTTTTGTATGCTTTATGCCAAATTACTCATACTCTGCTCTGCCTTGTCACAACACCAGAAAATAACCAAAGCACCCCACAAATAGCTCTAGGTCCTCCTTATCCTCCATGGCAAGGGAGAGGGGGGATACCTCGGTACAACACCTGACAGTCTACAGAGGAGAAGTTTTTTCCCTGGTTGAGTCCTAGGGCCAAACGTATCATCTGCAAGGATACAGAAGCTCTTACAGACTGTCATTTTCTAGCAATTATAATTTCACACACATTTACCTAAGGAAAATTCTGAAAAACAAGAAAAATGACAAGGAAACAAATGATATTTCATCCTTTAACCAGCACACCCGCATCTGGAGTCCCATCGCAACTGGTTGCCAGAAGGCCCATAGTGTTGCTGATTATTTATTTTGAGTGGCAAATGCCTACAGAGCTGTGCAACCTTTGTTTTTGAGGTAGCAGCATGTGTTCTGCAAACCCTGACATCTGAATTTATTCCTTTTTCAGGCTTTTCATTTGGAATCTGGTTTTGTTACCAAGTTTCTACAGAAACATGCTGGTGGGATAACTTTTACTGGTGTACTTAATCTTACCTGGTTAGTTTTATTTTTCTCACATTCCTCTCCACCTCCTGAAGTGCAATATCTGCAGACGAAATAGAAGAAAAAAATTAACTGCTAATCCATTAAAAGTCAAGCTTGCTGATGACACCTTTCATTAGAACTAGCTTCTTGCACAGAATGAAATTAAAACCAGCCTTGGGTTTTTATTTGCCTTCCCTTGAAAAGCATTGAAGGCACTTTTCAGAAATGCAATAAAAAACCAGCAAAAATAACTTTATAATCAGAATGTGTCTCTTTAAGAAGAGACCGTTTCGGACCGATGTAAGAGGTAAATTACATACTGCCAAGTTATGGAAAGGCACCGGTTTCTTTGTAGGGAGGTAATTAATGGAAATGGCTTATTCAGATTGCCACAAACCAATGGACAGGGTTCAATACATAATTGACAATGCCAATATCTGTGTTCAACATAGATATTCTATTCTTTTTCTTCAATATTGGAACATCTAAACTTGAGTTTGATTCCATATGTGAATCCAAAGACATCTGGTTTTCCAGTGCTAGCTCTGCACAAAGGGCCAGATTTCCCACTGTGTAAATCTATGTAATTCCACTGACCTCAGTAAAGTTGCGTCAACTTTAAACTAGGTGATCTGCCCAAGTATCTTTCTGGTCTACATGGTGTTTCACTGGGATACATTTTCACAAAGGTGAAGAATGGGAAGTCCAATGCTTGCTGGTAGACAAAACGGATATTATTTCTATCTCCAGCCCATCCCATTTATTTATTACTCGCTGATTAGGAGCTGCAAGCAGAGGAGACAACACTTGAATGTATGTTTCAGGAATAGCTGGTGTTGAGGTGAAATATCTCATTCAAATATCCGATGAGAAACGGAAATACTGAAGGGTGCTGCTCTTACTTATGGAGAGATTTTATGAGGACATGCTTTTTCTTTCCTCCCCAGCTCCTTGGGTCCTTAAGAGAAAATCAGTAATTTAGGAATTAGCACAGTCCTTAAATACAGCCAGTAAATTTGAGTAGAAAATGGACACAAGTTCAGCACAGAAAACAGGGACATTGCCTTTCAACAGTTTTATATTTCTGCATTTGCCTTCATTGGGCCTAGGACCTACACTAGAACTCGTGAAAATACTTGGAAAAACTTGCACCTTAAAGCCTCAGTCCTACAAAGCCCTATCAAAGTGTTTTATATTAAGCACACAGTCCATCCTATGGTGCTCAACACCCTTAGTGCCTGGTGTGTCAGGCTTTGGATGAGTTTGCTGTAAATCAGTGCTACCTGCCTCAAAGCATCTCACTGTGAGTAACTCAGAAGAACAAGGAGAAAACATTTTTTTCTTCAGTTGTCTTATCTTCACATACTAATTAAACACCTTGCCAAATACTGCCAAATACCTTTGTTGGTTTGTAAGTCTTTCCTTAGATTTTGATTCAGTACATTCACTTTCTTTATCTAATAATTATACTGCAAGAATAGCCAAAGCCGTGCTCTGACGCCACGAGGAGTGAATGTGTCTTCAGAGACCTCCTGAATCTTGCTCCACTCTGCAGAGCTAAGATTAGCAGGGGAGCTGCACCCCACCTCTCCCCTTTGGATTTATTTTAACTCTTATTTTTCTGGGTAACACTATTTTGAAGTGATAATTGCAAGATCCTCATGTCCTATTTATGCTACAGTTGTGACCACTTTGAAACTTAGCATCATCATAAGTAGAATAGATAACATCTTATTCTTTATGAATAGATCACCTGGGTTTATGGGTGGTGGCAACCACCTCAATAACAAGTAGATAATGAAGCCAGAATCATTGAGAGCTGTGTTTAATTCATTTTGGGTTATCCAATCAGAACTAATTGTTACCTGTTTTAACAGAATATGCTTTTATCAGTATTTTAACCTAGGATCTTCTCTTGATACAAAGTCAAAATCTTGTCCTAGACAACTACTCCAAATTAGGTCACACAAAGGAATCCGGCATCTGTGCCATAGTCCAGGTCACACTGCTATTTGTGGAATGGATACTACTACAGCCTTTGTGAGTGCATGATATATGAACTGTATGTATTTCCTTGATAAATTGTTTTTAAATATTTCCTCCTTTTTATTAATTGAAGAGGAAACTCATGCATCAATGACATTTTTATGCTGGTTTATACATAAATTATTTCCCTGTGATGTTCATTTTTATTATTATTGCCGATATTATAGCAAATGCATTTTTTTTTGCCTTGTAAACAAGATTTTGCTTACAGCTAAATGAAAAGAAGAGAAGTTAATCACGTTGAAATAATAGGTTTAAAAAGGTAATTCAGTAATGTTTGGCTGATGTTTAATCTTCCCCAATAGAAGCCATGCCGAGAGAAATGACAGAAATTCTGGTTTTGTAATTAAACAGTATTCATCACTGGCAGAGCAGCTGAAGGAGAGCTGAAATACTGCAGTGACTGCCTACTCCTGGCAAAGCCTTCCAAGAAGGGACTTCAAGGTTTGTTAAGTGATGAAAGTGGTGGATGCAAACCTTGAAAATTAAGAGCATCATCATAGCTTTCAGTGTAAGAACTTGACATTGTGAGTCTCTTCACTATGTTTCGGGGAGGGAGTGAAGTTTTTTCTGAGCCTGTTAGAAAAGATGCCCACCACCAAACAATGTAACATGTTTTTTCTGAAGAATAGTCCCCAAAGGAAGTTGTATCCTTGCTTGTGAGAAGTGAGGCTTGCTGGTAGCATCCAATCGAGCACCTCCATCTTTGAAGATCAAAAGGGAGTTGGAGACAAACACTGAGGGCCTGAGCCTCATGAGTTGTCCAACATCATGCAAGAAATATGTAGCAGAGCTGGGTCTTGAAGCCAGGATTCCTAAATTAGCTTTTTTAGCACTTCATCCTTATAGAAGAACCTTCTTTTCATACTACTCTTCTTGCTAGCATCCATCCTGGACTCTTGGATCTACACCTTGTTCCCTTCTGTGTGAACATGAGGACGCTTTCCCCTCATCACAGCATGTTTTATCCCGCACTCTGTGTTACAGGAGGAGATGATTCAGTGAAGAAGCTCCTGCCTCTGGCTCTGTTTGGTCTCTGACAGCTGACTATTGCAGCAAGAAAATCAAGTGTGCCAGGTTGTACCAGAGTCCCAAGCTCTGCTGCCCGGTGTGCTGTGCAGAGCGGTGCCAGTGCTGTTGGACTCAGGTGCTACGGCCAGAAAACAGCCTTTTAACTTAGAGGTTATTTACCATTCAGGGACCCATTTCAAATTCACTTGGAACTTTTGTGAAGAGCCTGTAATTGATATCTCACCGGCCAGTTTTGAGGACAACACTGAGATTTTATGGTGGCTGCCAAAAGCCCAACTCCATCCTTTGCATCTTTTGCAGCCAGGTTTATACTCATGCCCATGAGGTAGAAGAAAAAGCAGAAAACAATCTCCAGCATTCAGTTCCTTAAAGAACCACCTGAAATCGCTCATCTGCCTTCCTTGTAAACAATCAATAATTTCTCTTCTTTCACATCTAATCCATTTCCAAATCTGGAATCGGGGTCAGAGCTTTACCTAAAGTCCTAGCAGCCCCCAGCTGGTTTTCAGCACCAGGGGCTTCAACACATCCCTAGCCAACCTACTGACGTGCAATGGCACTTACATTTATAAGACCATTTTAAGCACATCTTCTGGAGCTTTTCACTTGCCAGGTTGTTCATTATCAGGAACTATATTTTATATTTCCCGATCCACCCCATGAGTTTTTCAAAGTAGGCTCATATCCTAAATCCTCCTTACTGGAAGTGTGTCTGAGCTTGACCCTACTGTCCTGAGGGACAAACATGCCTCCCACATTTATTTACGCTAGTCTTTTACCATACTGGTTTGGGTATGGTATGTCCTGATCTTGCATGCCTGCTTGGTAAAATGGGTAACTATTGCTGTTATGCCATAAGAAACAATAAAGTGACTTTTAAGAAAAATAGTTTTCAAACACTGCCACAGACTCCTCTGGGGAGAGTCAAGATTAGCTGGAGGGGAATCATTCTTGGGGAAAAAAGTTAATTTGCTTTTTGGGTGAGGAAGTCCTGTAAGAATCCCACTGGCAGCAATTGCAGCAAAACATCAATACCAAGCCTGAACCTGATCCCTAGCCAATCCCCCTGAATCCATCATCTCTAGTTTCAGGTCTGACTGCTCTTCCTTGCTACTTATGAAAGAAATGCAGCAAGGGATGGGACCCAGAAGCCCAGATCCCACAGGGACCAGCGGAAAAATTGGAAGGCTTTGAAGTTGGTCCACCTTTAAGTCCCCTGCTGTAAGTTAGCCACATACTCTCTTTCCGTGCTTGAGTAAGCATCAAGTTCCCAGCCCTGCAGAAGCTCAGTAGTTTTTTTGCATTTGTCTTTAGGTTTGTTTTCTGCTTGGCAGCTGAACGGGCAATTTGCAGCTCCCCATGAAGAGCAAGCCCACTGGGCAAATGGCATTTAGTGTGTGAGCTCTGAATGAAAGTTACATTTCCTCTTTTCCCCCCTCTGTAGTTCGAACCTCCAGCAAACTTCCCCCTGCAGCTCTGGAAAATATAAACAATCCTTTTGCTGTTAGAAGCCAGCATGATCAAGCTTTGATTTGTGAATTTTTAGGGAAGAACTGTATCATTCTTCAGTAAGAAGATCTGCGTGTTGGAGTTGCAGAAGCAGGTCAGTCTCAAACAGCGTCTAATTAGGCAGAATTCTATTGTTTAGCCAAGCAGATGTATCCATCGCTGAACATTAGATGTTGCGTCATCCAGGTACAACAGCTCCTTAAAAATGCAGAAATAGGAACTCTCCTTTGCTTATTGGCTGGTGCTTTGACCCATGCAGTAATGATCATTCCAAGGTAGCAGTAAAAAAAATTAATCAAGGAGCTGTAGAAGAGCGACTTCAGTGGTTCCCCAACTTTGGGATCTGTGTTTAAAGCATTTTCTAACAGAAGGTCTCATATGATGCAACAACTTTGCTAAACTACAAGAGACCACAGTGTGTCGTGGGAAATGTAGTCTGCACAGAGCAAGGGCGTTTAATACATAGAAATTACTCTGCCTGACATACAACAACTCCTTTCCAAACCAAATAATTTTTTTTTCCAACCCAAAGGCATTATTATATTCTTTTTTTGATTTTTTTCTATGGAAGAGTTTTCTGTTTTCATAAAAATGAAAGTTTGCTTGCCCGATCAGCTCTCCTTAGAGGGTTCGATGGGATCAACTGGACAGAGCATCTGCAGTCACTGTCCTCACTTAAAACTATCAGCATCAGATCAATAACTTGTTTGAGAATTACCTGAACTCAGTGCATAAAGGGATATTTTTTTTCTTAAACAGAGCACTGTGTATTGCTAAGTTTTTACAAGGTTATGAAGATGTTTTTACTGAGGAACATTTGCAAGTTTCAGATGGCTGGCAGATGTGTTAAAGAACATATGATCCAAATAGAAAACCTTTCTTTTTATTGCTGAAACACTAATAAGAGTGCACTTTAATATGCCTTAATGTGTTACTCCTTAATTGACAGCAGATGTTTCCTGAACAGCATTTTTTAAAAGATGTGCCGCACTTCAAAACAAGAAGAAATAAAGCCTTACTGTACATACAAGAGCTTCCAAAAACAACGCCTCCCCTTGCCAATAATTGTTTATAAAAACAGCATTCCAGATTATTTGAAAATCAATATTAAGTCCCATGGAATATGTCGGAGTAAATCTGATGTTATTTCAACAGAACCTTAACGCAGCCAGTGTTCAAGGTCTCCTTTTGCTTTCCCCCCAGTCTCCAAATGGGAAGCATCGTCTAGCCCCTGACGCTTGATCAGAAGAGAATGGGAAAAAGCAGTCACTTCAACTGGAAGCCAAGTGTCTATCTGCTTGGCCAGACAGAGAAAGCTTCCAGCAGAACCAACCACACCTCTGAAATCTTACCTGAGGAGCATGAAAACTATTTTTCATGCTTACATGTAAAAAACTTCCAGCAGAACCAACCACACCTCTGAAATTTTACCTGAGGAGCATGAAAACTATTTTTATGCTTACATGTAAAATTACTGCAAGCTTTGGAACCTCCTCATCCCCTGGCATGATCTCACCAAGACAAGAGAGGCTGGTCCTTTGACATGTTCATTCCACAAAGCCAGGCTACAAATGTCAAAGGGTTGTCATCGATGTGAACACTATTGCAAGTATTTCTGTCATCACTGGCCAGACAATGTTTTTCCTCATTATCTTGCAAAAGTCTTGCTCTAATGCCAAATCAAAGCAGCTGTCCCAAAATGTCTCAAAGGACGCAGGTGTCTCACAGGGATGGAGTCTTCACCATCCTCAAGTGTCCCAAGTACTGAAAATTTGTAAATCTGGATATTACTGGTGATGGGTGTGATTGCAAAGTGCTAGAGAGGGCTCAAATTACATGAGAAAAGAGGATAAAGAAAAACAATGCAGCCTCTTCTTCCAAAATCTCTTGGCAATCTGGACCCACGCTTTGCAGCACAGAACTGATCTCAGAAACAAAATCCTGCCCAGTGCTGCCATCTCGGGTGTCATTGCAAACCCCTCAGCAGGTCCTGTGTGACACAGGACAGGTCACAGTCCCTCTGGGCATTGGCTCTGAAGAGCTTAACTCCAAATCCTCTCAGGCATCAGCCAAAGACTGACATGCTCAGGTGCTGAAGGAGGAGTTAATCTGAAATCAACCTGATTTATTTCTCCTTCCCCTTCCTTTCAAAGTTTAACAACATTTTTATTTCCTTGGCCTTAATCTTGAGAATGTTTCCACTGTGTGCCGTTCCAGGAGAGATCTAGCATTGAAAAGCACGTGCCATTTTGCCCAAATCAGAGTGAGATGAGCCTGGCGCTGGGCAGGGGAGGTCATGCCCCTGGGAGCCCTGAGGCTTGGGGTGGAGGTGGCTCTGCTGCAGGAGAAAGGCCACACGTTTGGATCCACTGAACATTTTTTGAAGCCCTAAGGCCTGCAAAGGCATTAAGTAGAAAAATAATCAGCAGCATGAGGCAAACCAGCAAAACAAGAAAAAATACGGAAGTTTATTATCTTCAGTAAAGGAGAGAGATGAACACAATCAAATTATTGATGGGTAAAGATCGGAAGACAACCACCCTTTGTTAGCACTGAACCAGCCTCACCAATCTCAGGAGACCTGCTGATGTCCTGGGAAAATAAGACTTGCAGGATTTACCACAGTTCTCCCCAAACCCACCCAGGAGCAGCCCCAGAGCTCCCCATCCCTGCGCCGCGGTGTGCGCCGGGCCCCGAACGTTTGATGTCTCTGTGATTGTAACACACTGGGCTCCCCAAAGCATGCTGTGAGCTGCGATTTGTGGTAACAAATGACAGAATCTTTAAATACAGCCAAGCTGTGGTCAGTGTTTATTTATTTTTATTATGTAAACAACCCATCGCTTTGGGTTATTACAGTTTAGCTTTAAAAGCACTTGATCATTTAAAATGACTTGATGTTATCAGACTTTTTTCTTTTTAAACCTTGTTAAAATACTAAGTAATTGACAGTGCTTTTTGTTATCCTGCTTATAAAATACAAATCATTAGGGCAATAAATATTATTCGTTTAGAACTGATGCAAACCAAATGTTTTCTTCTTTAAAATACCCATAAAAGTGAAGTTTTATCTTCCATCTGGCAATGCCTCTTATGCCAAAATGTTCTGAGTGGAATTGCATTAATAAGAAGACATCAAGAGAAATATGTTACTTGTATCCTTTAATATGCCTTTGTAAACTGAGATACACGTTGGCCTTCTATCAATAAGCATCTCTACCTGTGGGTTTTGAGAAGGATTAATAGAGAAGAACCATTATAGGATGAAAGGACAGAGCATGCTGGGAGAAAAATGAAAATCAAACATCCACCAGTGCATACACTTCCTTCCAGGATAATATTTAGATTTTATTTTATTTTTTTAATTTAAATATATATATAAAAAAATAAAACGTTTAAGCTGGTTTTAGATAGCGCACATCTGCACTGCAATAAGGCCATTTTCAAAAGTACAGCTCTCAGTGGGATATTTATTTAATTCGTATTGGTTTTGGACCTCAGCCTATAATGAGAAAAGATACGGGCACATGCTAGAGCTGGTGGCTGCAACTTGGACTTTTTTGAACATTAAAGTAGAAAAAGCCTTTGCATGTAGGAAGGGTTTAGTGAAAATTCAATAACTTTTGCTTCAGACACTGTGCTTCAGAGCACTAATAAAGACAAGAGAGAACTGACACAGACACTGAATTCACGACTGGGCTGCCTGGAAAATGCCAACCAGATCTGGCAGACATTTTCCAGTCTTTCTCTCCTCAGAGACTTTTCACCTTTCTGTTCAAATTTGATTTTGAAACCCATTTCCAGCCCCCTCGCATTATTCATGTCTGAAGCATAGAAGGATGGTCTCTGAGGTTGCATCTGACTCCACACCTCCATTTCTCTGTGGGCCAAAGACGTGTTTAAGGTGTTACCTCCCCCAACTTCTGGTGCTACCACCCACTGGAGCTGCCTTTGCAGCCTTCCAAAGTACAGCCACAGCATCACGGCTTGCCCATTGCACACACACTGGTGGTTTTGCACTGGATTCATCAGTTTTCAATGAGTTTTAGCACAGGGGAGAGGGCAGAAAGTTCTCCCCAGGAAGCTGGGGGTTCAGCTGGGGGCAACCTCTGGACAGCTGAGGATTGCTCCATCAGTCCTGCTGCTGTGGGGATCAAAACTAGAAGTGAAACGGGGAAATGTTCCTTGGCCAGAGACTGTACATCTTTCTTACTATGCTGTTGTGAATCTTACCCATTTTGCTGCACCTTAGGGCCCAATTCAATGACTAAAATTGATTTTTTGGTACTTCAGTGGCCACGTGTGGGAATCAGAGGTATTATTTTTTTATTGAATACAACCCTTAGAGCACTAGCTCACAAGCTCTCTTCAATACACTATAATAAAGTAATACCAACATTTCCCAGCCCTCCATAACTTCATTACTCTGTGTCTCTTTGGGACACTATCGTTTCTTACCCAGACAGTTTCATGGACGGTGGGTTTCACATCTGAAGCTGAGTTTGTGGGCCTCTCCCTTTTCTCTCTGCGTGTGTGCGTGAGCTGACACACACGTGTGTGCACTCTCTTCCATATGCCGAGCATTATCTCTCAGACCCTGCAGATAAAACAGCACATCCATGTGCCAGTCAGAAAAATGCACTTGACTTTCGAGGAATTGTTTTCATTAAAGCAGGATCGGGACCCACCAGCAGACTCAGGAGTGTGAATGGAAACAATTTCCCCGTGCAGGAATCTCAGCTGACGTGCAGCTGCCGAGCTCTGCGTTCCTCTCGGTTGTGTTTTCCCTGAAACCAAAAATAGTCCCCAAAGCCAACGCAAAGCTCACCCTGCAACGCTGTGTGGAGGGGACATCCCACTTGCCACCACCAGCCACGGTGGCCACCGGCATCTCCTGCCCCTTCCCAGCCTCGCTCGGCACGAGGCCACCATGTGTCTCCTGCATCTCTAGCTGGCTTCCCACATCTCCCTCACGTGGCACTTGACTTTCGAGGAATTGTTTTCATTAGAGCAGGATCAGGACCCGCCGGCAGACTCAGGAGTGTGAATGGAAACAATTTTCCCCGTGCAGGAATCTCAGCTGACGTGCAGCTGCCGAGCTCTGCGTTCCTCTCGGTTGTGTTTTCCCTGAAACCAAAAATAGTCCCCAAAGCCAACGCAAAGCTCACCCTGCAACGCTGTGTGGAGGGGACATCCCACTTGCCACCACCAGCCACGGTGGCCACCGGCATCTCCTGCCCCTTCCCAGCCTCGCTCGGCACGAGGCCACCATGTGTCTCCTGCATCTCTAGCTGGCTTCCCACATCTCCCTCACGTGGGGCAGAGGGTTTCCCTTCTATATTTGTGCCACCCTGTGCATGACTCTGGTTGGAGCTGTCAGAGCATCCCTGCACTCCAGGCGTGCCACGATAACGAAGAGCAATCGTGGGAGCACACGTGACATGTCACACCCGTGACATCCTTCAATGTACTTTTCTCTCTTTCCTGCTGCATCCCTGAGGACCGTTGGGAGCAACATGGAGAAAAGATGCCGTAAATTTCTGTCTAAAATGAAACTATTCGGGGAAGCCATAGAAAGGTACAGCTGGAAAGACATTAGGATTATTTAGGGCTTGATTTTCCAACACGCTCAGCCCTTTATTTCCTTCCAGGCACTATGGAAATCAATGGATGTTTTTTGAAAATCAAAGCCGGGTTAATGACTAAGGGTTTTTTAAAGATGGAGCAGTTGAAGCAGTGATTACTGGGGCAAGAGGAAATCTCCTGCAGGTATTAGTCTTACAGGACGGCATGCCAAAGGTTACTATGGCGCTCGCGATGTGGAACGATGATGAAATACTATGGGAAAAGCAAGTCCCCCAGCTACAATGTATGCATTTGGTGGTCATGGCTATGCACCAGTTGTGATCAATGGGTGTAAAGTCAGGGTCAGGGCTGCAGCAGCCGGAGATGCTGGTGCTTTGCAATCTAGCCGGGCCCCAACCAAGGGGCTGAGTTTCCACAATTCATTTATCATAAACCAGCAATTTGCAAATGTTAGCACTTTTCCCACACATCATGAGCCCTGATGGACTTTAATAAAAGAGAGAGAGAGAGAGAAACGCGGGGGACAGCGGGAAAAGAGAGAGAGAAAAAAAACCCTACATAATTAACTAAAGTTCTTAGAATGGTTTTAATTGGGAAAATGTTACCTTTTTGGAAGTAATTGCTGTACAGATTTTCATTTGTTTTCTAGGTTCTGTTTTTTTACATTGGTTTCACATCAGTTAATTAGCCAGTTGTCTCTGTTGGTGCGGTTTTGCCCCTCTCTCTTTTACCCTTATGGCTGCACAGGAATGATTTTCCAGTTTGCTTGACTCAGGTGGTGATTAAAATTTGAATACCTGCCTTAATTTGGTTGCTGCACTGCTTTTAAGCTAAAGCACCCTAAAGGGAAGGGGTAACAAAGAAGAATAAATTATAAACAAAGCCTGAAAACATGAGAGGGTGTGAAACACTAGTCGTGCAGACGCTCACAGAGATGCTCCAGGAGTCATGGACAGGTATCACCAGCCAGGTTCAAACACCTCTGATCTCTGAGGAAGTCCTGCTCTGGGTCTGGCCTGTCTCCAGTCTATAAATAGGTGGATGTGGCTGAAAGGATGAAATCTATGTATAGAAGAAGGAACAAGAGTTGACACTTTTGGCTAATATCAATGATAACATCACTTTAACATGATTTTCCAGGCATCTTTTCTCTCTGGGCTCGTATTCTTCTTCCCAGAGTGGGCAATAACAGAGGTTTTGATGACAGGGATAAAACGCTCAGAGCTGTGATTATCAGATTTTCTCCTAGTGTTTTAGGAGGAAGTTGTTCCTCTCATTGAGAGGAGAAATCAGGGGGTTTAGGTTGCTTTGAACCGTTTATCCCATCTCAAGCAGCTTTGCCAGCTCATCTACCTGTCTCCATCCCTATCCCACTGTCTAATGCTAATTACCAGATCAGCATGAGCCTGTTCTGCAGTTCTCAGAGATTTCTCTTCTGGTTCTTTTCTCTCTCCATGGCCAACCCCACAGTACTTCAGCAGCTTTCCCTTCTCATCTTCCATGTGTTCCAAAGAGTGCATCTATTGCTGATAGAAACAGCTGTCATTTTCTAACTCATGGATGCAATGCCAGCATCATCTATCAGAAACAGGGGGAAGGGGCTGGGGGGGAAAAGCCCTTAAAATGTCACATCCATCTATTCAACTAGTAAGAAGTTTCTCCTTCCAAAATCCCTAAAGCCCCACCTTGGGATGATGGTGACATCATAGCCAAGCTCTGTCTTTGGAGCTGTGGTGCCCTAAAGCCCTTGATGGCATCGTAAACTTGTATGTCACTATTGTCTATCACTTGCTCCTTGCATTATTCACCAAACTGCCAGAAGAGCCCGGGTTTAACCCTCTTACCATTTCATAGGTGCTGGGCAGCATGAAGCTCACATTTTGCAAGAAACTGAACCTGGGGATTGATAAATTCCCCTGCATTGAGATAAAATGGATTCTTAAAGAGAAATGCAGTTTATGTTCCCATGTAAATAAGCAAGAACAAAAGCAAAGTCCCTGTGAAAAACTTTGCAAAAAATTGTACCTCCTCCAGTGTCAATTGCTTTCCTCAACTCCTTCAAGAGCTGTGAAGATGAAGAGTGGGAGGTACCCACAGGAAGAGGAGCTAATGCCTAGCATTAAACATATAAATACATCAGAAATAGACTGATGTGATGTATGAGGAGCTGCTTTGGTGCATGTTTATTAGGATGTTTTAGGTAGAGCTGATCCTGTTTTGGAACAGAAACATCGAGTCAAGGACCATGTGCCCTCCCTTTTTCCTGTGGTCCTATTAGGATGTTTTAGGTAGAGCTGATCCTGCTTTGGAACAGAAACATCAAGTCAAGGACCATGTGCCCTCCCTTTTTACTGTGGTCCAAAACTGATCATCTCTAGACTAATGTAAGTATTCACAGCATCCAGCACAAGGTATGCAATGTGTACATTTTGCCTGTGCTCCCTTGCTGATCAAGCTTACTGATTTCTGCTTTGAATCACCCCCTGGAAGGGCTCTGATCAGTAGACACTGGTACACAGGGAGAGCTGATGGCCAGGAGACCCATGAAATGACATTGTATTGTAGAGGAAAACCTACCCAAAACATGAAGGCAGCAGATGAAACCTCAAAAACTGGCAACACTGATGCTTCCCTGGAAATCCTTGAAACTGCCAGTGTCTTGCAACCAAATCACCCTTCCTGATTAGTGCCTGTGCTGGTAGCAGTGCTCCTCACGTGGTACCATTAGCGCTGGGCTGAAGCATCTTCCCCACATCCTTTCCAGCTCAGGCAATGGCCCGAGGTGGTGCTGAATGTGAAATGAATCCCTATCACATAGAAGCTGAGCAATGCATATCTTGTAGTGCATTTTGTTTCCTTTAACGCATTTCTTTTTTTTTTTTTCATGACCTGCTGCCAAAATCTCTTTGCTAATGTTTCTGCCACCATCGTCGCCATGCAAGAAAAGTGTCTTTGTTAACACATTTAGGGCCTGCTTTTAATTTCTACAGTATTCCCTTTAATAACAATGTCTAATTAAAACATCTGTTAAAAAGTCTGTAACATTAACTTTACAGGGAGAATTTAATAGAATTATATTTGAATTGCAGCCATTTAACGGGTTTCCTAATTAGGCTGTTGAGTTTTTATTTTTTTTTTAACAAAAACATTACACAAATTAAAATCAGGCCCAGTTTTTTATTAGTATTATTACAACACAAAGTGTGGTCAAAACCAGGCAGGGAGTATGTGATGGTGTGTGAAGGGTGAAAAAACCCAATGTAGCAGCCAGTGACTGAAACACTAAAATGCATAAAATAAAATAAATAAGAGTCAATATTTGGAAGGGGTGGATGGACCAAGAGAGGAGGGGGAAGAAATTTCTGTGGCCTTTAATTTGCATGTTTTTTCCAAAGTAAAACCCTGAGAGTATCTCCCCATATATCTGTCCCCAGCCCCTGCCACCTTTCTCCTCTCACCAGATCTCCCTTGTTTGGATCTTGTCTCCATCTGGGAGGAAAGAGGGGAAGAAGACTTGAAAAGAGGCCTTGGAAAAGAAAATGATTTGTGTTCGCCCACATTTCAGAAGCTTGGATAGGTTTGTTGGTAGGCTGAGGTACTCTGCAGATCTTTTAAAAATGCTTTTTGTTTTTTATGTAGAACTTTGCACCCGTTAACTAACGGACTTGCACAATGTACAGAAATATGTACCCTTCAGTAGCCTCCACAGAAGTTGCATTCCCAGGCTTTCAAAAGCAAGATTTTTCAAATATTTTTAATTATAAGGAACCACAGATTGAAATTTTAGTTGAGGAGGAAATAGATGTTTCCATTTATAAGAAAACCTCCACTGTTCGTTTCTTCCCTGTTCTAAATCAAAATGAATATTATTAGGAAAAAAATTAGATATAACCCATGGAGAAAATTCATAGTAATTGTTTTTAAATCACACATTGTAAGTCTTAGCTTGATCCCACCAAGATCAACTGAAACGACACTGTTTTCAGAAAAGAGTGGTGATTTTCCAGTAAGACAGGGTCATTTTTATGTTCAGAATGAGATGCAAGAAAACAATACAATTTCACTCTTCAACGTAAATATTTCATGGGACTCTCAACAGATGCTAAAGTTAGTGCCTGTACAAACATCTTGGGTGAAATCCTGGCCCCTGAGTTGTCAGTGATAAAATTCTTATTGACTTCAGTAAGGCCAAGACTTCATCTTTTGTCTTTAAATTGAACTTAAAGTTGTAGTAACCACTGGTGAGGGAAAACCCACTTCAAAGGAAGGCTCTGACAGTTGGACACTTATCTCCCACTGATCTAAACTACAGCAATCTCTTTTTGTTTCCCAAGCTAACTTGGAAATCCCATTGAGAGCAAGTTCATCAAAATAGTTCTTTTGTTCTTCTAATTTCCAGCAAATCCAAAGAACACAACTTCCCTCGAGGAATTTTCAGTACGGCACAGGCCAACCCCAGACAGAAAGAGCAAGTTTAGTAGGAAAAAAATAACAACAAAATGTTCATGACAAGGATTAAGAAATGCATTAGCATTCTTCAGAGACCCAGGACACTGGTGACACCTTTGATCTATTATTTGCTCTGCCATACTGCATGGCTTTGTGGCTTTTGGACTCATAACTTAAGTTATAGGCTCTTTAGGGCTTGTGGCCTGTGGAGACCATGTAAAAGGGATATATCTGGAGTCTTCTAGCCCAGATGGTTATTCTTCAGTGATTATGAGGGGCCCATCCTCATAACCAAGTGATCTGCTTCAGGCCTATGTTTCTTCAACCCACCATTCCACACATTCTTCCTTTGCAAGAGAAGAAGCTGAAGCAATTCCAAACGTAAATAGCAGACCCAGAGTTCAGGTGATGGACTCCATTTCCTATAATGACACAAAGCAGCCACCCTGCTCTTACAATTCCTTACAAAGTCCCTTGGAGGAAATCCTCCAAAAATGCCTTTCTTCACAAAGGAGGGCATTTGTAAGGTCCTTCCTGCCTTCCTGGAAAACACTTGTGGTCACCAGGATTCTGTGAATGCCCCATCCAAGAATGAGCTCCAGGGAAGTTTGCAGGACAAAGCTGTACACAGGAGCACAGTCAATGTGTTTTCTGTGTACTTAAAGCCTCAAGGAATAAAGTTGTTTTGGAACAAATCCTCAGGAATCTGCTGGGGTGTTGGTGGAGAGAGGACATTTTGGTAGTTTCAAATGGCATTACACATTTGTGGAGTGGAAATTGCAGTTCAGTGTGTGGGCATACTTGATTGGACAATCTTTCAGTTGATGGGTTCTTCTGTTCAATTACTATTAAAATTCATCAAATGGAACAGAGTGGTTTTAATGCCCGTAATTGTTGTACAAAATGCTCTGTAATTGGTCTTACAAATGAAGCTGAAGAGCAAGATCAAACTCCATTGAAAATGAATCTGTCTTTCCACTGAAGAGTTCAAGAGTCACTTCTAAAATCCATTTCACGGGAAAGTGTTTAGCCATTTCCAATTCTGGTTCGTTTTGTGTGGCAGTTTTTATTTGCTTGTTTTGGCCTCTGATATGCAAATGCAACCGCCAACTCTTGAACTTGGTTCCACGTGCTCCCCTCACTCGTAAATCCAAAGCCAGAGCAGCGCTGCAGGCAGTCGGTAGTAGGCAAACTTCAAAGCCACCTCAGGTGCATTTTGGGTGATTTTGGAAGTCTGGCACGAGGGCGATGTGAGGTGAGGAGCCTGCAGGTCCGTGCCATGCTGCTTCTGGTAGAGGAGCCAGTTTCAGCAAGTCTTGCCAACCTCTGCTTGGTGGGTTTTTATGGGTGGGAGGGAGTTATTTTTAACCTGTGCAGATGAAAGGGGAAGCAATCTGAGAAATGGGGGTGGAATGAGAAGAAGGTGAGAATTTCTTGTGTTACTTTTGCCACCAAAAGCAGCATAACCTGGAACTACACTGTTATTCAAGAAAGTGGGAAAGCAAGCAGGACATTTAGGGCACCGCTTTTACTTGGTGCCCCACAAAGAATTTGTTGAACTGTTCTCTCAGAAGTAGGTATCCTAAATGTTAGTCTAGAAGCTTCCCTGAGTGACAAGTGCTTTCTACAAATGTGGAAGACAAAGATGCCAGTCTAGTAGAGTGACACTCAGTTCCTCAGTGTCACCAACCTTCGTCCCTCTGCCCCCTTTTCTGATCTGTCAGGTGTGCTCAGGGGACGTTACGAGTCCCACACAGTACTGGTGTGACAGGGGTAGGGAGCAACCAAAGCACTTGGGTGCTCGTTGGGGCTCTTCATGACCTGCCTGCCCTCTTGGTATGTGCTTGTGCCTCCTAGAAATGGCAGAACCAAGGATTCCCCAGACATGATGGATTTAATCACTGGACCCAGCATGTCAGGAGCTGATATTTAATTCTGTTTTCCATCTCATAAAGCCTCCAGACAAAATCCTCTCTCTGGTCCCTTCCCTCTTCCCCTACCCCTCACCCCCAACAGAAAACTTCCTGGGTTTCACCATCAGTTCTGGAAAAAGCAGCTTATTGTTCATGCTGCTTCTGTCAGGTCTTTTCTGCTTTGTCTACTCTCAAAGAATTAAAAAGAGGGCTCAGAGGGGATCACTCCTCTTTGTACAGTAAGTAGAGAGCTTTCCATGGCACCTCCACCAATGGAATGAAGCGATGGCTGTGGAAGAAGAGCAAATCAGAACTTAAACTGGAAAAAAAAAAAAAAAAGAAAAAGCTACGTGCTACTGTCCCAAACCCATTTAAAAGACACAAATCCCTCTCTGTGTTCCTCATTTGTTACCAGGGCATGTTATTCACGCACGCACACACTGACTCTGTCATCATTAATCTGCCCAGGGCGTGCATGAAAGAACTTGGGCACAGCAGCTCCTGGGGGTAGCAGAGACACCCTGCCCCAGCACCGGGCACCCAAGCAGCCCCTACACGCCTACAAGCAGGTAGGCTACAGGAAAGCAACCCGTTCTAATTAGGCTGCAAGTGTAAATAACGAGACCAGAATTTCAGATTACATCCAACAAAATTAAGAAAAGGTCATGGACAAGACCGCGTTTTTCAAAACCTACCGGCTCTGTTTATTAAATGTGATTGCTTCGTACACACTCAGCACTAATTGGATTGCAGGTTATTTTGTGTTTAGGCGGGGGCGGGCGAAAGGAGGGAATAGAACAGGGGAGGGTGAAACCATGCATAATAGCATCAGTTTTGTCCTAAAACAGTCTGTTAGTCAGCATCCCGACCTTTTCTTCCCCACACAAAACCAGAACAAAACACCTTGATTTTTTGTTTGGATTTTTGTTGCACGTAAGCAATTCCCGCGTGGTCTCATCCTCTGGTGCTGCTTCTGGGAAGTGTGTGTGTGTGTGTGTGTGTGTGCATGTACAGCCAGGAAATGGCAGTGAAGCTGCAGGAAAGGCCCTAACTGCAAATAAATCTAGGGGCCTCACCTTCCTCCACATACATGTACTCTTGCCTACATAGGTTAAGGAGTTCAGGTCCATGTTTTGACTCATCGAGTGAAACGAGGAAGCTGCACTGCCAAGAACCAGCAGTTTAAAAGATTTCACTCTTGCCTCATGTACCGAGATGTTAAATGCTGTTTTCTCTATTTCAAAGGAGACACAGCAGAGATTTCTCTTTGAAGGGCATATCTGGGGAGGTTGAAAAGGTTTGGGTGGAGCAGCCAGAGCCGATGAGAAGTGGTACCCGAGACCCATCTCTCCTCCCCTGGTGAGTACAGGGGGAA
The DNA here is from genome assembly GCF_001431845.1 of Calidris pugnax. Lineage (NCBI taxonomy): Eukaryota > Metazoa > Chordata > Aves > Charadriiformes > Scolopacidae > Calidris > Calidris pugnax. The sequence goes on along the minus strand of NW_015090832.1, from coordinate 845,820 downwards.
GGAGAGAAGAGGAGCAGAAGCTCAGCACAGCAGTGCGGGAAGGTGTTCCTGCCCCTGCCTCACCTACCTTTAATTCATCGGACACGGCAGCAGAGCAGAAAGGGGGGCCCCCAGGGCCATGGCTGCTTTCATCTTCACCGAGCACCCCCCCAGTGTTTTGTGTGGCTCAGCACTGGGTGTCAGCAGGTTTGATGAGAGACACCCACGCACCCTTATTGTCAAAGAACGGAGCCCTTTCATCTCCTCTGCCGAGGGCTGGCCTTCCCTGTGTCCGCTTTGTCTTTGGGCAGAGGGTTTCCTTGTCCCCCTTCCCTCCCCCTCAGCTTCCCCAAGCTGGAAAAGACCTAAAAAACAAAAAACAAAAAAAGAGAACAACCCAAAGCCTTAACAGCTGAGGGTGGGTGTAGAAAAGAGCTGGGAGGAAAAATCAGAGTTAATGATTAGTGGGGCTGACCAGTGCTTGGAGCCAAATGCACCGCATTCCCTCGCTGGCTGGGTGACACTGAAAAACCTCATTTTGGGGGATAAACCTGGCTAGAAAGGGCAGGTTTCCCCATCAGCCTGGGCTCCTTGCACTGAACTGGGCTGTGGCTGCTCCAGGGATGTGTGGAGAAGCTGGGATGGAGTGTGGTCCACAGAGGGACCCTCTTGCACGTGGTCCTGCCCTGATGCTCCAGGGTGGGGGATCCCCCTGTCCCCCCAGACGTGCAAACTCTGCCAGCAGCTTTTTACCTGCAAAAATGATGGAGGTAGAAAGTTGCTGGCAGTGATCGCACAGGTCCCAGTCTCATTATGGAGAGAATATTCGTTAGATTGCATAGATGAGTGGTAAGTGAATTGACAGCCAGGGCTGGGAACGAGGACATAGGAAAAGCCCTGGAAAATGTTGAGTTTTCACAACAAAAATTTGCCGCCTAAAGCAGTGAACATTTTTTCTCTAACTAAAATCCAATTTTATGTTGAAACAAGCATTTTGATTGCAATTTTTAGGTTGTACTAGTCATTTCTTCTAGTTCATTAAATCATGTGTCTCTTTGTATCCATAAATACCTCATAATTCTGTTTATTCATAAATTAAAATTATCCCTGGTTTTCTTCAGCAATTAATTGTTGTGAAGAAAAGTCTGAATATTTCTAGTCATCTCCCTGAATCAGCATTCAGAGAGCCGTTTTGGGCAGGCAGCATCACTTATTTTCTGTTTTTCATGTAACTAAACAGCAAGCTGACAATTGCTTCAGCTGGAATTCGAAAGGATATTACAGTTTACCGTATGCAGACTCATAACAAATTCTGGTAATACAAACGAGAAGATGAAAAGCTACCTTCAGATCAAAATGCACCTTCAAAGTAAAACAAAAATCACAGACTGATTTGAGTCTATTTTAACGACAATAACAACAAAAGGAGGCAGATTAAGGTGTTTAGTGGGGAGTTTTGGGGAGAATGGGGATTGCTAGAAACAGTTTCTAAGATCGATTGACTTGAATAATACTCTCGGGCACAGAGAACATAGAGAGGTAATGCCTGAAGAGAATAAATCAAATATCTTATGGCATTTTAGGCATTCTTTCCTTTCCTAGACACTGCTTTCAGTTTTCAGAAATATGAACAATTCCAGGCAAGCAGAGAATAGCCTGTTCATTCCCCCACCCTGTGATGAATAGTTGCATGTTAGCCTGTTCATTTAATGACAGCTATATATAGTGCGTATAATAAATCAGACTCCAAGACACAAATGCCTTCTGTTTACCTTTGAAATACCATTTTTTTCTCCGAAAACTGTGATTGTTACAAAAGCCTGATGTATCCACCTACATGTAGAGGGATCCAAACAACTAATTACCTGGAGGTTTTGGTTCAGTAAGGTCCCCAGTCCTCTCCGAACCGCCTGATGCCCCGAGACCCCAGTGCCTTGCAGGATCAAAGCCTGCACAGGAGAGAGAAAATGAACTCTGCACGCGGTTAAGAGGGAAGCTCAGGCTGAGCTTTGCATGAAAAGTCTCATTTTAATCAGAGATCTCAGTCAATTAGTTTGATTATTGCATTATAAACACTTGTCATCTTTTATAACATGTGCCTTTGAAATATGATGCCTGAACTCGTCAGCCCCTGAAATAGCATATTTTTAACCTGAAGTGCACTATGACTTCTCCATACAATAATTAATCAATTAGAGTTTCTACATATGTTGTTATACATATATATGCTGCTATTCCTTATCAGGTGAAAATATCTGATGTTTATAAAATTCTGAAATGTTTCACTTCTAAGAAACAACAGAGATTGCCTTTAAGTTCAAATATTAGCAATTTTATCTGAAATGCAAAAATGCAAGTTTCAAGTTATTCTCTACCATCCTAAGATACACTTGCCCCAGGAAATGCAAAAATGCAAGTTTCAAGTTATTCCTACCCTCCTAAGTTACACTTGCCCCATTAAGATGATCTGATGTCCCACCTGCAGGATGAGAACTTCATGGGCTGGATTCCTGCTCCGGTTCTGCCCTGGAAATTTTTCTCTCCAGGGAAGAAAAGGGGCAATTTCTATCTTTTTTCTTTATTTTGGGAAAACTTTTCATGCAAAGGAATGTAGTATAGAGAATTGCTGAAAGACATACAGATTATGTATATTTTTATAGCCATGAAGTCACTCAAATGGCTTTATCTCCATTTCGTTGTTTGGCATAGATCACTTATTGTGCATATGTTTTCAGATGGAAATGCTGAATTAGACTATGGCAAAATGGATAATGCAGCCCTAATGCTAGCATGAGCTAATAAGAAAACAGCAATGAATCCACTGTTGCAGATTGAAGTACATGCATTTCATATTATTACTCAAGGCTTGTCTCTCCGATTAGATGATTGCATAACCTTAATATTATAAATCTTGCATGATGTGAATTGTTCAGCTGTAACCATAATCAGTTTTTACTAAGGTGGCATTTCTGTCTTCTTGTTAAACACAAACGTTATATATGCGCCAGTCATAATTTTATAAGAGTTGCTTTTAGCAGGAGACGGCTGTGTCAGTCAGGAGATGCAGTTCATACAGATACGCTGTGCAAGTGCTTAAGATGCTCGTAATGTCAGTATTTGCTTCAGAAAATATCGCTTTGTAGATCCTTTTAATTTTCTGAGGGTAAATTTCTCTTCAGAAGAAATGGAAAAACTTGCAAGCTTTTAGACAGAACTCTCTAAAAGCCGCTTTTCAGATCTTCCAACAACCAAGTTTATTTAATCAAGTGAAAATGGCCGTGTACTCCACAGAAATTGCAGCACACCGGGGGCCTTCTCAAGTGCCACCGCTCGGCTCTGAGCTCCTGCTTATTTCAACCCAATTTTCCACAGAGGAAACGTGGCCGAGCTCCCCGTCTGTAAATTACCAAAGGCACAGCTTTACAGGGAACGCGCGCTGCCGCCGGCGTTTAAGGGTTTAAGACCCACCGTATAAACCTCAGCAAGGTTCTCCTCTCCCATCAATTCACCAGGGATTTACGCAGTTAAATCTCACAACCGGGCGATAAATTTCAAGGCACATCATGGGGAGAAGGGGATCCGAGTGGTGTGAATGCGCTGCGACACTGTCCTTTGTGCAGACCTCAGGGATTATTTAGTCCAACTTATCTCCTTGACAAATTTATTGGTTTTGTAAGACGTTCTGTAGAAAAAGAAAAAAAAAAAAAAAAAAAACCCCGCTCCGTCAAGAAAAAAAGCTCAGTGAGAGCTCTATTAAAGCAAGGTGACAGAAATGCAAAGAGGGTGCAAAAAAAAAAAAAAAAAAAAAGCAAATCCCTGCCTTGTTCAGGTAATGGACACTTTCCTGTTTTTTGATGCAGATCTTGTGTTGAGATAGCCCTTAACACAGAGGAACATGTTAAATAGATAAAGGTGATTCTAGCCGTGTGTAGGAAGCCCAGAAACTGCATAATCTGGGAAACAGGAGCATAAAACAAGAGCTATCTCACCTCTCTGGCTCTACAACAAATCTAAACGAGGGAGGCTTCTTGTTGGTTTTAATGGCAACAGAACTGGCCCTATACTTAATAATTGTATACTCAACATTACATTTTAGGTCTGATGTGAAAACTAAGTTCAAATACCTTGTGTCGGATGGTCTGTGGATGTGATTTTCTGGTAGGAGATACAAAACAATCAATTGCGGTGGTCTGTTCTTTGGAGAATAAGAGTCTTTTCTGTTTCTAGTGTGGCAAGCATCCCTGCAACAGCCCCTGGTGTGCTTGTCGATGTTGAAAGCACAATGTTTTCAGAGGTGGGAATCCTCTGGCAAGAGGTGAAGGTAAAGGGGAAATCCCAGAAGCACAAGATTTGACGGCTCACTGCTCCTGGGGACCAGAGCTGAGATGGGAAGGAACCATCCCGGCACAGCGGTGCCAGTAAAATTTCACACATACTCAATGTCCCCAACAGTCCCCAAATCACTTGTGCAAATCAGTTATTCATCTGGCACTTGCCCACTCTCTGCCTGTATCTTGTGCTACAGTGAGGCTGGCAGAGTCTTGTTGGACAGTTATTAGGAATAGTTTTATTTTATGGTCCAAGAAGGGACCTGCAGCAACCTTTTCCTCCCAGACTCTCTAAAGCAATGAGCAAGCCCAGACTCAGCCCTCAAGATCCATACCCAGGTCTTAATGGGCATTAGGGAGTTTTAAGTTTCATTGCACATGACTGTGAGAAGGTAAAAGAGGGTTGGTTTGGGTGGCAGCTTCTCCTGCAGGAAACCCCGGCCAGCAATTATCCAGGATGCTCTGCTAGCTGCTTTACTATGCTGAGCCTCTGACTGACACTGGAGAGGATTCCTCACATGGTTGGGAGGGAAAAATAGTTTTTAATATCAGTTTTAAAAAAAAAGAATGTATGACCCCTATAAACTGTTAAACTCCACTTTATTGATCATAAATCTGTGTTTTGCTCAATGCAAAAGTTTTTCATCTTCCACAGAAAAATGCTGAAACAGCTACAAATGTCAAAAACACAAAGTTTTCTCTCCTGGACAATTTATATGGAAGTTATTGGATTTTTTTTGTTTAAAAGCAGTCTTACCATGCTGCGCTCGCCCACCGGGTTAGGAGAAATTGCCTTTCATTGCCAAAGTTTTGTTCTTTCCCCTCTGATGGGAACAGACCTGAAAAAATAAAGCAGGGGTGCAGCCAGCCTCTTCTACATACCACTAGGGATGGAAGGGTTGAAGTGAATATGAAATCCAAGCAATGGGAATAAGACCTCAATAACACCAGAGAAGGAGAAACTCCTTTGCAAAGATACCGCTGAAGCAGGGCATGGGCAGCAAAAGTGCTACAGAGAAGAGCACCGAGCTCAGAGCACAGAGACACCTCACATTGAGATTTATCCCAAGGTCCATTCCCAAAGATGATGGCTGGTGTCAGTGGAGAATGGCCAGGCCAGGTCCTGTGGGGGCATTTCTGGGCATTAATGTGGCCCCAGGGTGCATCCCCTGGCTCTGTGACCACGGGCACGGTCCCATCTGTGTCCCAGCCTCTCCACCTACACACCTTGGGACCAGGAGATTAACAGCCCTGTCTTGGTATTAATGATCTGCAAAAGCTGCCAAGGTGCAGAGCAGGGCAAAGAAATCTTGATTTATTAATGGCAAAGCAGAAAACTGGAAGGAAAAAGTGGAGCATTCCAGACCAGCCAATGGTGGTATGGAGACAGGGAGATCCACCCTGTTGTAGCACGTATTTAAAATGGGTCATTTTAGCTAAGGCAGCTGTGTGTCAACAGATTGAATATATTTGGTCTCCTGAGACTTTGTTTTAATACTGAAGCCCATTCAGGGAAAGGAGTAATAAGAGAAAGGATATTTTTTCTTTGCATCCAACCGTCCAAATTACAAGGATTCTTCTTTTCCCTCATAACCTGGAAGCCCCATTTTCTGTTTGCTCTCCATCATGTAGTACAACAGGTCCCTGTGCTCCTCTACGATGGTCAGCATCTCTGCAGAGATAATGGCGTGGATTATCACCTGGATGTAATGTTTCTCTTTGGTCATAAATCACGATGGGAATACTGTAAACAAAAGCCATGAAATATGAACCCAGATAAAAAAAGGAAGGGAAGGACTGTCTGGGGAAATCTGTGCAAAAAAGGGAGGAGGTGAGACTTGCACTGCTGGAGGAACCACAACAAATATACATCCTGATTTTAAAGTTTAACTGTTACTATAATTACTTGAAATCGGCCTTCTCCTGGGTCTCACAGGATGAGGCTTTGTTCTCCTTTCTGCTAATTTCATGTACTTTCTGTTCCTCTTGGGCTTTGGTTTTATTTCTGTGCTTTTTCCACTTCTACTAATTCTCTCTACAAATACCCTTGTTATTTCATCATCCCTCCCAGCACACACAATGCTCAGCTCTTGGACAGTTTCTTCTTCCTTTGCCTCTCTTCTGCTTATTTCACATACTTCTCAGTACCAACCTGAGAACTCTAAAGAGCCCCTACAGTGAAAAAACAGAAGTCAATAGAGCCATGGGCTTTAGCTCTCATCCATGTTCTAAAGGTAGAGTCCAAGCACGTCTGCATCTTTAATTAAACTTGAAATGTTAAATCATCATTCAGAGCTGCTCAGCCCTCACCAATCGATGCAACTCTACAGTTTTGGTATGATGCAGGACAGCAAATTGCGCTACGAGGAAGAGTAAAAAGGAAAGGGAAAAAAAAGATGTTGAATTTTAAAAAAAAAATAGTCCTGAAATCTTGGATGGTATAGAAAAGTCTTAATGCTAGAACTTTGCTTAATCTTGTAGACAAAATTTCACCCTTTATTGAAATGGGGGTGAAGGAGAGGAATCTGTCACTACTTTGTTTTGCATCAATAACTGCAGGAAATCTGTACGTCCATTCCATTGTGGAAACAGCTGTTTTCCTCAGCATCATTGCAGACATACCTGGTAGTCTAAAATACCCTGGGATTTATAATTTGAGTACAGTTATTTTATATATGTCAAAACCAGTGGCTGATCTTGCTGACCTGAGGCTACATCCATGTGACAACTAAACTACTAAACACTTCTTCACCAAAATGCTGGCTGCCACAGTTAATTCCCTAGCCCTTGGGACCTAATACTTTGTGTTTCACGGAGATGAAGGACCCTATTAAAAATATTAGTCTTATTGAAACAAGCATGGTATAATTTCTAAAACCATTTTATTTTCACTGACCCTATTGGATTTTATTTTCTCCTTATGGACACAATTACATATTGACATAGATACTAATATTTAGGACTTGACAAACTCCCTCTTTTAGTGGTTTGTTGAATGTTTAGTTCAGTCTCCTCTTTATGAACTAAGGCGTCTACAAGGATTTTTAACGTGGGTGTAATTTTATTTTCTAAAATAACACGTCTATCTGTCTGGTGATGTGTGCATATTAGAAGACAGGATAAAATAAACAGAATGTGGGGCTTTGATTTGAAGCACGTTTAAGCAGTACAGGTAGAATTGTGTTTCTTTTGGATCAGCTGCTTTGCTTCAGCTTTGCGGTGCAGTTAATAAATGCTGCAGACTGCTTTTTCAGAGCTTATAAACTTAGCAGAAATAAAAGGAACTAAGGAGTCTGACAACTGAGTGAAGCTTATAAATGCCACTGAAAGCCTTTGGGGCCCCCACTCCTGGGGAGTATATCAGAGCCCTTGCAGGGTTTATAAATTCTGCTTATTTACTGGCAGGTTTCTCTCCTGACCATAAAAACCATAGGTCAAAAAGCATTGCTAGATGGGGAACACGAAGCCTAGCTTTCATTTAACTTCAACTTCTTCTTACCCAGGCCTCTGCAGCTCACCAGTAAAGCTGTGGTGTACAGCGCTGAATGTCACATAGAGTCCATCACATGCAAGGGATCTGCAGTTCCTGACTTGATGTAGGACTGATCCCCTGTAGAAGAAGTCAGCTTCTGGCTCCTCTTCAGGCTCTATTTGCACCTCTCTTTGCACTTTACAGTCTGGGGAACCCTGCCAGTTAGCTCAGATGGGACTTCTTTGAGGTCAGTACTTTAGAAGCGCATTAGTCAGTTGAGCTCCTTCTCAGTAAGAGGCAAGTAGGATCAGCCCTTGGGGCTATGTGTCCCCCACTGCCTGTGCTGGCTCCTGACCCCCCAGCGTGTAATTGATACTGCTGTTTGCTTCCCCTTGGCCAACCCATCTCAATCTCCACTTCAAGGATTTTGGGCTCATGAATAGACCGATTTGTTCACAAGAACCCAACAAGCTCTTCACCAATTTTCTGCTCCGGGGCGTTGTTGTAGGCAGGCATCCACCTGGCAGGAGGAGGAGGAAGCACCGTGATCACATCAGGCTGTTTCTGAGCATCCCAGTCCCAGCTCCATTCCACCCCACCCGCCTCCTGACAAGCTGCTTTAATGGATAGGCTGTGGCCTTCAGTGGAGGGGCTAAATTTAAAACTTTCCTATGCTTCTCTTGTCAAAGTTAAAAGCTTTTCATGTCTGTGTTAATGTTTCTTTTTTTTTTTTTTTTTAAGAGATTTTGTCTATTTGAAGTATTAAAACAGATACTAAACTTGCCCATTTGTACAGATTAAAATGGCAGAAAGAAACTGGTAACTCTCCAATGAAGAACAAATACAATTACATAGAACAGAAACACTCAGTGTTTGATCTTTCACATATTTCTGGAATGACTCTTTTTATGCTTGAAATGCTTATGCATGTGTATAACTTTGTCCTCGTAGAGTCTGAACTCATGTTTACTTGCAAGGTTGCAGTAATGAGCAGTCATAAGTATTTACAGCATCAGAGCCTAGTGATAAGTGGCTGAATTGCTAAGAAAAGTCATTTTACTGTCTTTAAAGAGTGCTTCTAGTTCACTTTGCCAGAAACTTTCCATTTTTTTAAAGGAGACATAGGGTTTTCTTCCCTGACAACTCATCAAACAAGGCATTTTTTTTTTTTTTTTTTTTTTCCTCCTGTCTGCTGGCACCAATGACAAATACTACATCTTGCATTGAGTAACAGTATATTGAATGGCTGGCAGAGGCAGAATACGGCACCTGTAATTTATCTCCGGGAGTTTGGGTTGGATGACACTGCTGGGAACAGATGGGGGCTCTGAGCTGTCACCTGATTACTAATTCTAGGATTTCTCCTCCGAGAGTGAGAAGGAGTGAGCTAGGATGAAGGGTACAAAAAGCAAATCAATAAACAGGTTAGTGTTTGCATCATTATTAACACTCCGGCTGTCAACACACCCATTGAAACTATCGCTCAGGGCAGCTTCAGATTTAATGGTCAGTGTAACAGATTTACTGTAAATGTTAGCTAAGGCAGAGCGGGAGGGGGGGGGGGATCTCATTGACAAATAACAGAGATTTCTGTGGGGTGCATGAAACCGTTTATGTGTGTGCATAAATAACGGCGCGATCGCCAGGCAGAGGCGGGTGCCTTTCTGCAGTATTTCTTCCTTCGGGGCTGCAGCGTGTCCCTCTGGGCTCCCCTTCCCTCCCCACAGCCCCTGCCTCCCTCCCCTCAAGGCAGCAGCCGCACATCAATTAAACCACCGAGGGAGCTTTGATCTTGGGAACCCATCAGAAACACCCCTTAATAGCCTGGAGACCGGAGGGAAGGGTGATGCTGCCATCTTCACAAAAACGAGCCCACGATGGGAAAAAGCTTTAAGTGAAGTTGGGTTTTATTGTCTTTACCCAGGCTCCTGGCATTTCCCCTTCTCCATGGAAAAAGTCATCTTTGCAGAGATTTCTTAGGAAAACTCCTGACATTGCCCCTTCCCTGGTAATCTGTCCTCACACTTTCCACAAGTAACACATAACCAAGCAGCTCTGAGCAATATAAATGAATGCACGATCAAATGTCTCTGCTTAAATTACTGATGAAATGATAAATATGTTGCAGAGTAAATTGGCTGAAGACGAATCTTTCCGAGTCCTGCCGGTGCTGCCACTTTTTCAAATGAAAACCCTCATAAAGAAATTAAACTGGTCAAAATGAAAGGCACCTAAATTCAAGTAGCTTTTGCAGTGGAGGGTTTCCCAGATTGCTCTGTCATCTTAAACAGATCCTTCTCCAGGAACACTCTGCTGCTTCGCTTTCTTGTTTTAGATGGCTCCCACATGCACATTTATAATAGTGCATCAATCTCCAGGTAACTGTTTTCACTCATTGCTGCTGCCAGGAGAAGAAGGGACCCGGAGGCTGAAAACTCAAAGTGTTGGGATTTACCAGCCATGGGTAGCTCTCTCTGACTCAAGGGCTACTCATCGCCTCGGAGGTTTGAGGCTAATGGCAAAATATAAAATGCTGGAGCTCACTGCTTTGATCTTTCCAAACTGCATCTTCATCTCCTGTTCTCCAGGCAGACACCTCAGGAGCTGACTTGCTCGGTGCAACCTCAGAAACCGTGTTTTTATACAACGGATTAAATCTCTTGTGCTTCAGGATGAAAGAGTCCTTGCTGGGAGTGCCCACCCCCATTGAACTCTGCCTTCAGAGCATGGACTCTGGATGGTATCAAAGATGCTTGAAAGCTCCTAACTTTGTTCTAAAACTAATCCATTAAAGCTATTTCAAATGCCTCTCATAGGAAACTTCCATTCAGAGCAGCTACAGAGAGATCCAGAAGAAACTCAGGGCAGAGTCCGAGACCCTTTGAAAGCCGTACCTCTTCAGGGCAGAGACCAGTCAACAGAGCCCAGGGAAGGTGTGAGGTTGGTCACTCAGGAGATATCTCAGGAGCAAGAGCAGCACAACTGCCTCTGCCCCTTGTTCCAGGCCATCCCAGCCTTTACCTAGCTGTGCACAGCATCTCAAGACGTTTTTTCTGCTCATCTGCCCACAGCAATGTTGATAAGCTCTGTCATTAGTGCAACCACTCTTTAAACACACAGTACAGTGGGGACAGGCTTCTCTCAGCCCTTAACTTCATTCTAAACAAGTTCAAGGTGAAACCCATGCAGCTCACAGCAGAGATTCCCTTTCTGCCCTTTCTTCCAGGCAACCTCTTGTGATTGGCAGAGGATTAACCCATCAGCACCAGCACCTGTGAGCTCTGGGACAGGCCATGAATCACCTGCAAGTGTCCCATAATTTGTAGCTTGCACTGTTTGCTGGGACCCTAAGCCCTGCCCAGAGCCAGTAGGAATGGGCAGGAATCACAGGCTCAGTGGGACCTGGAGGATGCAGACACAGTTGCCTGGTGTTACAGTTTGTAAGTACAAATATTAAAACCCTCCAACATCTGGGTTAGACCCCACCAGTGTAGATCTCTGTTCACGTTGCTTGATTTTGTGGTGTTAGGTTGTGGTTCAACCCCAGATCTCCTCAGCAGACCCAGTACCGTATCTCTGCCCATGCTGGTAAACCCCCTGCGTGGGGGAACCTCAGGTAGTCATCCCAAAAAGTACTTCTGAGCTAAGACTCAGTCATCTGCTCAAACTCCAGTGCCAATGCTGAGCTCCTCTCCAGAGAGCACATCTACTGTGTGTCCCAAAGATGTCAGCTCCGTCTCCCAGGCTTCACGAGACTTGCAATATTAGAAGCTTAAAAAAAACCAAACCCAAATGCAACAGCTGCAAAGCCAGTGTTAATGTGTTAAGGTTTGATTTTGATTTCTAAAGGGCTAGTGGCAAAGAAAAGCTCTAGCTCTGGAGCCTCTCTGTGGAGCTGAGCTCTAATGCCTCTAGAAGAGAGCAGCCCCGTGAATTCAGAGCTGCTTGCTTTCTTTAATCTGCATACAAATGACTGGAGGAAGGAGAAACCTCCCTTGCAGGCCTTAATTGGCGCAAGTGGCATCTGACGATTTTTGTTTAAACTGTAGAAGACGACTCCTCCCTGGTGGGAGATGTTCAGCGATCAAAATGAGGAAGAAAAAAACCAACCACCAAACCCTTGCTGCACACAGCTTGGCTGCACAGCAGATAACCCAGTGGAGAAAGGCCCTGGGAGCTGCTGAGATATTTGGACAAGGTGACCTCGCACCGAGCACATTAGCTGTATTATCGGCCTATAAACTGTCTCACTGCTTTACATACCCGTATGGCCCACATATTGAAGGAGAAGATTAGCTTGATTATCAATGGGGGAATGAGCCAAACAATTACTTTCATTATTGAATATCCAATTAATTATTCAGGAGGCAAATCAATTATTCATATCTCATTTAAACTGGGTGGGGGGAGAAGCGTTGCCTCTTGGCAGAGCTGTTCACAGCCTCTTTGGATACAGCAGCAATTCTGTTACAACAGCAAGGGAGCAAAAGCCCACCCCAAAATTATTTTCCCCAGGCCATGTGGATATCCATCCACGCACATTCAATGGCCAAGGCCAATTCTAGACAACTAGTTTGGGGGTCCCTGTAGGGTCGCCTCAGAAATTATTATTTTTACCTTTCAAATGTGACACAAAGCCCCTTCCAGGTCAGCACCGACGGGAGTTCAGAAGCCCATGGGAGTTCAGCACGTGCCATGGGAGCACTGATGCGCTGGGGACTTGGAGGTATTTGTTTTTATGTGAAAGAAGAAAGAAAGAAAAAAGCTCTCATCCAGACAGCAAGCGGGAATCTCCTGGAGATGAGCAGACTCTTAACTGTTTTTCAAAGCCTGATAGCATCATGCATGGATTTTACCAGCAAAATATCCATGTCTCACTTCCCTTGTTTAACTAGTGGAAATTTAAAAAAAAACATTTTGCCCACCCTCTGGTTGCTTTTGCTGTGCTGTCTTTGGAGGCAGGAGCATCACACCTATGCACAGCATCACACACAGCCTAGTCTGCACCTGGACAGCATCATCCCAGCACTGCGGTGCCCAGCACAGGTATATACGTACCCCTTGCCATGGCCAGCCGTGGTGCTCCCATCCCACACATTAACAAGCAACAAATCTCTGGGTTCAGAGCACCCGATGGCTGCAGTGTAGAGCAGAGGGTAAGTGTGAGAGAAAGAGGAGAGAGGGACAAGGCAAGGAAAGAAATACAGCCTCCGAGAAAGCAGATCCAGGGATATAACCAGGCTGCAAATGATATGGAAAGGCCAAGGTCTGAAAACTCTGCTTTGCCGTAAAACTACCCACATGGGCGGTGACAGCTGGCTGCAACTGTTTGAAAAGCAGGGAAACAGAAGGAATCACAACTTGTGTGTATGTGTGTGTTCAAGACAAATGGGTCCCTGGGCCATTCAGTGTCTGGGAATGCTCCTTTCCTCCTTGCTCTCTCACACAGTCACTTGTCCTCGCTGTGGCCAAGGTCCAACCCTCTGGAAATCTCAATTTTTTTTTCCATTTTTTCTTTTTTTCACAAAGCAGAAGCAAGTGATACCATATTGGAAACAAATTGTCAATTACTGAGCAATCAAGCCCTCCATTTGTTTGTTAGATTGGCTCTCAAATAGTCCGATTAATTATAACAGCACTAATTATTAAGATACACTGGTAGTCATCTCCTATTTCCGAGAGAAAGAGAAAGTCTTCCCTTCTGCTTTTGCTGTCACAGTAGCAGCCTTACCCAATAGGGCGATTTATCTCTGTCAAGCCAGTAAAATGATAATGCCAATTAAATCACACAAGTAATTGCTGTTGGGGTCCCCGTGGATTTCTCCCAGCAGAGTCAGGTGGAATATGAATGCAGGCTGGATCCTGCAGCAGAGAGCACTGTGCCCCCTCCGCCTGCACAAGTCCCTGTCCCCATTGTGACCATTACAGTGGGGACCCCAGGGAAAAGCTCTCCAACTTGGGCTCACGGGCTCCCCAGTGGACCCAACAGTGTGTTTTTACAGCCAGAAGTGGATAAAGTTGCTCAGTCTCAAATAGGGAGAGCACTGAGGACCTATGGCATGAAGGGCTACAGGGCTGTCTCTTTTTCTTCTCATGGCTTTGGCAATCTCTAGCACTTCTTGCTCCTCACCTGCTTGGACCTGGGCTGTGTCCCCAAAACCCCTCAGACCAGAAACTAATCTCTGGTCAGAGCTAGGGTTACGCCTCCCTGTACATATATGCTGTAAAAAATAAAGATATATGCACAACACACACACATACATGCAGCCAGGGCTGGAGAGGCTTGAAGAACCACATACACAGATAACGGTGGTTATGATTGCTACAACTGCTGCAAAAGGGGGCTGAGCACCCCCACCTCCTGTCCTGTGCTTTCTGCTTATTGTAATGAATCGATGTCTCTGCATCTGGGCAAACCCCACCTAAAAAGAACGGTGTGATCTAACCCAATCTCGCTTCTCATTCAATTAAACCCCGTGAAAGCAGGCATGTAACCTTGTTAATATCACGTTTATTAGAGGGAAGGGGGACAGAAAATTAAGATATACTTCATGTTGTTGCTAATTAGAAAAATTGAGACTTTGCATCTGTGCAAGGCAGAGCAACATGTGGCATTAACAGATGTGAACTCATTACACAGCTGCATCGTAGGAAATTGTGCCACCACAGCGACAAAAATCTCAAAATCAGATTTCTCCCAATGCCTCCGCTTCCTGTTGCCTTCTCCTTTCTTCCTCTATAAAAGTTTGTTTGGGGGTTGTTGGGTTTTTTGTTTGGTTGGTTGGTTTTTTTTTACTGTTTTATGTTAGGGAGCAGAGAGGAAGGGGGGCTGTTCTTTTTGTATAAGATACACGGAACACCTCTGGAAAGCTCTGAGCAGAAACAAACCCGACTGCAGTGTGATGGCATGACCACTGGCACCTGCTAGAACGCAGGCAAAAGGTGCTACATGGCTGGAATAAAATATATCTTACCTCCCCCCCAGCTATAGTGTTTTCTGCAGGGGGCCAAGCAGGGGGATTGCAGGGGGCCTCCTCCCCAGGGCTTTCCAGACACCATTTCTCCGCAAAGTGGAGGGAAGCAGGAGTAATACCTTAAATGAGATGTCACCGATAAAGTGCTTCAAATCCTGCCCTTCATCCCCCTGGGAGCCGTGTAACATCACCAGACCACTTGTCATCAACAGTAAAGAGCAGCCAAATAGCATGAAAATAGGTCGCTTTTTTATCATTTCCTCTGTATGCTCTGCTTAACTTTTTGTTTCAATGGAAGCTGGTCCTCGGGGGCTGGTTTGGAGCCTCTGGGAAGAAAGCAGAGGTCGGATTTGGGATTTCTCCATTATAGAGTTACCAAGAGCTGATTTGCTGATTTGCTCTCTGGCACAGTTGAAGGCAGCCCAGCAAAGCAGCTGCATAAAAATGCAACAACTTTGCCGAGGCTTGTTTCACTTGTGCCTTATTCAGCCCTGGAGAGGCTCAGCTGTATCCCTCTGCAGTCAGAAGAATCACAGTGCTATCAGGAGTCATCACTGTGGCAGGATAACAGGTTTGGGGGGGGCACAGGCAGGGCACCGGGGTAAGGGGGCTGTACCCCTCTTCCCAAGTAGCTGGGCATCGGATAAAAATAGGATATAGCCTGGAAAATGAGCCCCAAAGACTATTTCTATCTTTCTCTGAGAAGCTTTTGCAGGAATGAAATAGAACTTTTGCTGCAGCAATACGACCTCTTTCCCCCCCTCTCATTCCCAAAGAATGAGGAATATCACATCAAACACCTATCTGACCCCCAGCACTCTGCATCTCCCCGGCTCGAGCAGGGCGCAGTACATGAGCTACGCTTCGACCAGCATCTGGAAGGTGAGATCCAGTTTTTCTCCTCATCATAACCACACCAGCTTGGATGTATGGCTCAAATAAGTCTTCTGTTTAAGAGTTTTGCTGGAACAAACCTTCAGTAAACGCACTTGGTGCTCCACCGCAATTTGTCTGCTGTCTCCCTCCGTGAGAAAAGCACTGGGGGGGTAAAAAAACCCTGAAAAAAACCCACAAACCTTTATTTTTAACAAAAAATCTGGTTGGTGAGCATGCTATGGACTGTCTGGCAAAGCTCTTCCCTTCATTTGCACAGGCAAAGAGTTGGCTAGCATGGATTTGACACGAGCAGGGGCTGGGAGCAATGTTCCTGGCTTGCCCCGTTTTACGGAGAGCCCTTTATCCTTCCTTTGTCCCATGCAAACCTGCTGCGTGCAGCACAGAAACCCGTCACCCCACACACACTGCTGAGGCCTTCAATCCCTTTGTGCAGGCTGTTTCATTTCATAGACTCAAGGGTCACTTTTATTGTGGTCTCCGCTAAATGAAATCACAAAAGCAATTTAAAATCGCTTAAGCAAATCATGAAAGATGCAATATGAGGAAAGGGCTGTGAATAATGGTTAGCCTAAAGCATTGCAACAAAGGGAGTGACTGTGCTTCTGTCAGGTCCTTTCTCTTGGTCCGTATCCTTCATGCTGAATTCCTCATCTTCTGTTCTCAGATTTTGGGCAGGAACTCATCCAAGGAGAAAGGCACTCTTATCAAATTTGTAACATTGCCTGCTATTCTTCATGGAAAATGATCTCCAGGACATAGAGAGAGCAGCAACTGAGTATGGCATTTCAGATATGCAGTAGCCAGAAAATAATAACAAAAACACAAGATACCATTTTTATCCTGGAAATTAGTTTCTGGGAGGAAAGAAATGTCACTGTACCCTGTGAACTTCATCCTTATCTGACCATCTAACATTCAGCAGAAACTTCTATCTGCCTCCAAACTTTGTCCTAGTGGTGAATGGTCAGATTCAGAACAAAATTAGAGGTGACTATAATGGCTGTGAGATAAATTTTCAAGCAACTTTGCTTCCCATCCCATCTCACCATCAGGGATATGCTTCATCAAATATTTTTGTTACCCCATGGTTGACTTTCTTGCAGCTTTGAAATGGTCTGTTCATCTTTCTTCAGCCCTTTCACTTGTATTCACTTGCATTTGCTCCCATGCTGCCACAGCCTACAAGCTGAGCAACCACAATGGCTCAGATGTGCCCTGGTGTCCTGGATCCTGTGAGATGAGGGTTTCCCTGTGCTCAGTACCCAGATAGAGGTGAGAACCTCGGAGTTCCCATTAATGCAGTTTGGCACTGAGCAGGAGGCAACACCTCACTGTGACATTCATTATGAAACAAGGTAGAAGACAGCTACACTCGCTGAAGAGCCAAAGTGACGGCTGAGGTCTCCTCTACACCAGGTATTTCTGTGTCAGGACTCATTTCTATCTAGTTTTCTTGATCTAGGTTTTCTCAGGCAGCTACAAGTCAGCAGCGTTCAAAGGCTTTATGAAAAAGGCAGCCGATTTTGGTGCCTCGATTTCTGGCTGGGAAGGGGAAGAAAAGAAAAGGAGAGGGACTGATTTTAGGGGTCTCAATGTGGTGCTCAGAAACTTTGAAAAGCCTGTGTTTTTGCTCTGGTGATGCTCAGCTTTCTGCAGGAGGAAAGCACACCCAAGTTTCCCTCCCATGGACAACACTTCCCAGCTCCCAGCCTTGAGGTTTCCAGCTGGACCTATTGGACAATATTCAAAACTGGGTTAAAGTGTTGCAGCAGACCCTCATCTATAAAACGTGATCCAAGCTGAATCCACACATCTGAAACAGCAGAAATGCTGCAGATGGTGGGCCAGATGTGTCCTTATTTTTAGCTCAGGATCACGTTGGATCCCGACACCATCTTCTCAAGTGGACAAGCTCTGCCAATCACAGAAAGGGTCCTACAGAGCCACTGCCCACAAGTCTGAAGAGCCCCAAAGGTTGGAGAGGATTCAATGCTACTGAAAGGACAGGTGAATCCCCACTCCAGCTGTTCATGAGGTTTCCAGTCCTGCTGCATCACCTTCTCATTAACACTAAAGGTCCCCAAAGTGTCTGGAGAGGTCAGCACAATGGCAGCAGAGAAGATGGCCCAGAGGAGAAGATATATTTCTTCCCTCAATAAATGAGTCAATAAATGCTTTCGGCATATCCCCCCCAAAAAAGGCCTTTTTAAGCTTATGCATGATAATAACATTTCCCACATTTTCAGTTCGCTCAAATAATCTTGCTAAAAGCTATTAATAATCCACCTTTAGCTGCAAGTACATGTGCACCTGTGTGTGCAAGAAGACAAGCCATCTCTGGTGGAGTGAGAGCGTCAATGAAAAATGAACTGCCTGAAATTAACTTTAAGCGTCCAAGTGATTAAACCATTGTGCTGTGATTGTGTACGATACTCCCTTTCTTCAGCAATTAAGGCTGTATTGATCAGATAGCGTGAGGAAAGGGACTGGCAGAGTAATGCTCATTCAGGCTGCCATAATTAAGAGTGATCATCTATTGTTCTGGAGTACACGACATAGCCCAGCCCCATCAGGCTCTTTCCTCTCCCTCTCCCCTCGCTGGCCCTTGCTCCCCCATGGCAGCAACATGAACACGTGGATGGAGCATCTGCTTGAGGTGAAAATCAGAGCAGGAGCTGGTGGAAGCTGCTCTTGAGCAGGTCAGGGTGAAATCCGTGTCTTTCCCCAGGCACTCAGTCTCAAGACAAGCATATTCTGCTATTTACTAGCAAGATGGGAAAAAATGGAAAAAGGAAGAGAGCAGGGGAGAATACAGCCCATCGCATCTGAAAGCAAGTTTTGGGCCAGACCATGGGGCAACCAGACTTCAGCAAGACTTTGGAGAAACAGCACCTCTGTGTAAGTATGGATCATTCCAGCAAGAACAAACACCTCCCAGAAGAGATCGTACTGCTCCCAAAATGAATCTTGGGTGAGTTTTTTTTGTTGTTTAGGGGTTGGGTTTTTTCCCCAAAAAAGTGCTCAAGCCAATCTTCTGCCCTTAGACAAAACATGAAATGGCCTCCTTATTATCTTACCTAGCAAGTTTGTTTCTTGTGACTTCTGCTAAACCCTTACTAAGTGGCACTGTGACCAAACTCTTGCTTTGCCTCTTTTCACTTCATGGTGCATGGCTCCAGCCTGTGGAAACTGGCATAGTATAACAGCATTTACAATTTCAGCTGACAGACTATATGCTCACGATCTCTATGACGGCAGACCCTGAGCATTTAAAATCTTGTAGTAAAGGATATTTCCTTGCTTAATTATTCTAGTTCCCAGTGTATCGTTTCTCAGTGTACTGATGGTACTTACTGTGACCCCCAGAAGAATGACACTTGTCAGTCAAGGTGCATAACTTTTGTCTTGGGGAGGGATTTAGGTCATTTCCTCACGAAGCCCCCAGAACACAGCACTTGGAAACGTATTTCCTAAGAAAGCAAGGGCATGTGGCACTGAGCCACATCGCTCTAGAAGTGGTGCAGTGATTTATGATTCATCCCCAAGACCTTGCAAAACTTGATGCTGATATCTAAAGCAATGTGATAATCACTGATATTTTCCTTCACCTCTGTGGATTGTTATCAAACTTGGAACATAAAAAGCAATACTTTGGATACCTGGGTGACATTTCGTGCCACAGCCATAAACCGAACCAAGGTAGCCTGAATTACATCTTGATGCTGTAACACCGAGGGAGCCTTTCTTTCCAGTTGTTGTGTGGAAGCTGTAAGTCTGACTGCAGCTTTCTCATTGCCAGTATCTGCCCCACTCATCAAGCTAAAAGGACAGACTGGCTAGAAGGGAGGGAACATGTGTGTCGGATCATGCAGTCCACATTCACACAGTACCTTCCTTTTAAAAAATAAATCAAAGATGGAGTTCTACGCTGTCAACCTAGGCAGTGTCTGTTCACTTTAAGTACATGTCTCACGACTTTATTCACAGTTCTTGTTTTAGTAGATGAGATGTGGCCTTGACGTTGTTTTTTCAGTTATCTCAGTACTGGCCCTCATGAAGATCATTGTTCATCTCTGTGTCAGATGACGTTCTCTGCTGTATATAGGGGTCCTTTCTCCCTTTCAATGAAAAGCATTTGCTTGACAAAACCCATGCCCTTGATAACTAGTGTGTCCAGGTGCTGCTAGTCTGAACCTTGTCATTGTGTAATTTCATTTTGCACTGCCCTGGACCAACCCTGTTTTCCTCGCGTGCTTTGAACGGTCCAAGCTGCTGCAGGAACAGAGGTCTCTGCTCTGCTCTTTTCCTCCCCCTCTCACAAGCTCCGTGTTACTCAACAGCTCACTCCCAGGCAGAGGGAAGGGTTAAGCAGGAAGATCTGGAAGAGACTGTGCTGTCCTGACACAGTGCTGCCCTTTTGCCTCTTCCTCACACATACAGGCTGTCCGCATAGCCTGCATTCCTCCCCAGTTAACACCATTAAGCTTTGACCTGAACTAGAGATAGAGCTAAATATGTGTGCACCTGTCCTCTTATAATGACCTGCTATTATCATTTTCCACCCCTCTTTTTTGATTGATGGATATTATATGCATAATGACCCTCAGGATTTTTTTCCTCTCTTTTTGTTAGGCTTTGCTAAAGCAACCTGCAAATTAATTTAATATCCTCTTTTGGTTGGGAGCTATGAAACGAGGGCTCGAGGCTGATGATGCGTAAACCATTTGTGGCATGTATTTAATCTCCGGACAATGGATAGAGATGTTAGTGCATGCTACACTAAGTTCTATTTACGCTGGCTATTAAGTGCAGTCAAGCTGAAGGCAATCGGAGCACATTACAGGGCCTAATGGGAGAGGATGCTACACAACAGTACATTAAAGACTGAAAATGAATTAAGAAGGAAGCATGGTAGAGAAAGCAGACAAGGAAAGGGTTCTGTATACAGATAACTCTTATTGACAGCACAAATATTCATGTACTCTGAGTTCCCAAATCCAATTTTGGTATTGGATACCACTCTAGAGGGAATGTTTTGAACTCCATTTTCATGCAGATACGAAATGACTTGCAGTCAGCTGCCCCCTCCCACCTCCAGCTCAGTAGCTTGCAGTACCCGATGCTGGGAAATGCGTCCCCGTTACCTACTTTGCAAAGCTAAGCCAGATCTCTCTTCACCACCTAAATGCATCTGGCCCCAGGAATCTTGAATACATATCGCTGCACTCCCAGTCCTGTTCACTCACCTTGGCGTTTCTTGCTCTGGCTGTTGCAGAGTTGAGAAAATTCAAGCCCTCTGAGAAAAAGGGGAGAAAAACGCACAATGGGAGAAGCATACAAGTTATCTTTGCTTCCAACTTTTTTTTTTCCCTGGTGTCTGGGTGAGAAGAATTTGGAGATGACAAAATACCGGCATGCTGTCTTTTCAAAACCAAGCTCCTGAACCCAAGAATGACATTGCTTTACTCTGTTTCACACACACACAATTTTATGAGTTTGCTTTTACACATAAAAATCTCCATATGCATAGAGACGGACTCGCTGTGACTTCCCGAGTATGGTGGTTTCATTTTTATTGTTGAAAGAAAAGCCTGGCTTACAATTAAAAGCTTGCATGGAAGAACGAGAGCAGCAGCAACCAACAGAGTGAAACCACACGCCCGCACCTACCAGCTCTGCTCAGCATTTCAGCTCTTCCAAGAACAAGCTCTGATTATTATTAAACCCCAGAGTGAGATTCACAGCAGAAGCCCAGATTGCAGACACACCCCTGGCCCTCAGTGGAGGGAAATAAACTGTGCCCTGAAATCATCTGCTCAGTGTATTTTTGACATTTATTTTGGGACTGTATTAGCTCCACTCATGGTTTCCTGCCTGTATTGCTGAGATCTTCACTGACTGTCAATGGACCCTATGGTTGTCCACCATGTCCACCAACACACGGTCAGAAGAATCTGACCCCTGGGTCCTGAAGACTAGACCAAGGAGTGTGTCCTTCCTTCCCATGCAACTCTCAAAGATCAGACTTGTGTCTTAGATGACAAGCTCCTTGCTACTGTTGGCAGGAACTTCTTCACCAACTCAATTGCAATGGAGAATATCTTTTAAGAATCAGAAAAAGAAACCTTATTTATACCCAGAAAATGCACTAAGAGTGGGCGCAGACCCTGCAAGGAACCAAGTGCTCCCTGGCATCCCAAAATTCTGAACCCACATTTGGATAAGACAAGAGTTTTCCTTCAGGCGTGTTAATGAACAATTTTTCTTTCTTTAGAGAGCCCAAAGCCTTACTACCTCCTCCTCCTCCCACTTCTTGAAGCACCAGTGTAAAGTAAGAGCATAAAGGAATTACTTTTCACGTAGCCAGTTTATTCTAAAAGCATGTCTGGCAATAAAAGGAGAGAATATTAGAATTATTTAGTAACCATCAGGTTTTGGCAGCAAGAGAGAGCTTTGGGTCTCTTAAAATGCTAGCATAGTAAAAAAATCAATTCATTGCTAACATAAACAGAAATATACTGAAACCAATACCTGAGCACAAAATACTTACATAGTATTTTATACTGTGTACATAGTACACAGGAATTTAAACTAGTCTTTTCAAGCAAGGTATTAACTAACCACTGAATTCGTCTGGTTTTAAGTAGCAAACTTGCAAGCAAAAGCTGTGCAGAAACAGGAGTGCATTGGTTTCCAAGCGAACCTCCCCAGTCCAAAACAAATGACTTTCACACTGTACTTGGATAGGGCTGGAGGGAAGAGGTACGAAAAACAGTGTTGGTTCATGGAGGTCTTCTTTTCCTTGGCTTTTGGTGGTGGTGAAACACTTTCTCCTCTCAAGGACGTTCTTGTTGATGTGTGTGGCAAGTGTTCTTTCTGTTTATCAGAGCAAAACATCTTCTGGAATAAATACACCATTTTCTATGAAATGTCCCTTAATTATTTATTTATATACAATTATTTTCCTTGAGAAAACAGCCTCGCTTATGTTTATAGGAATTTGAGACCTTCTTATATTTCTGCAATAAGTTCCTTTGGTCACTATCATTCCAGTTTATCTCCTACTGTGACACCAAGTCAGTCTGAATTAACTCCGGGGTGTTTGCAGCCAGCAGACACTACACAGCCACCACGTGCACTACTGTCCATGATAATTTTAGCACTACCTCCTGCCCTATTCCTCTATCTGCAGCCCAGCACACTCGGCAGCTGTCCCACAGCTCCGGTCTGTCAACAATGCCCCAAGTTACATGGTGTGACGATACTCAAGTCACACAAAATGTGTTCATGTGAGACTTTGGTGCATCTTCTCCCTTTTCGGGTGTTGAATATGATGCTCAGATGCTGTGAGCTGCAGAACGGCTCAAAAGCAAGCTGGCCTGAAGCCAGTTTGAGATCCTTCCTATTTTAAAAAAACGTCTTGAGAAGAGGAAGAGTGAGGGACAGCCGTGAGCAAGCGTTTCCTTCTTGCTAGCCCTATAAATCTAACCACAGCTTTCTTTTTCACTTTTGTCTTGAGAGATGCCCTGTCATCCTGTCCCCACCAAAAGACTAATCTGGACCAGCCCAAGAAAGAACAAACAGGGGACAAAATGTTCTCAGGGCTCTTGCAGACCTCAAAATCTCTGTCCGGAAGACTAAGGGTTGGATGGACATCATGCTGGGAAAAACTTACAGCCTTGGAGGAAAGGAAAGTAAAAGAGAGGCGAGTGAAGAAGAGAAGCAGTATCACACTCGCTCAGCAATAAGCATATGTAAAAGATCTAGAGAACTATTTCTCCTGGGGTTTAACAGGAGCAGAGTCCCACTGTGACTGAAGAAGAAGGTGCCTCTACCTACCCAGCACCCTGCATTGCTCGCTGGTAAACCAGGAACATTGCTCGGAGGCCACATGTATAGACCTGTGAGCAAGGCAAGGCAGGCCGTACTTTGCACTTTGCTTTCTCACTGAGTTTTATACAGCTTAACAAGTTCTCCCCAGTTCAGCGAGTGTTTAAAAGGTTCAAAGTTTCTGGTTGTTTATAAGAAGAATGTCTGTGGTTTATCACTAATGCAATAAAACTGCTGAAAATAATAATCATAATCTGTGGATCCAACCCAACAGAAATGTCACAGTCCAATTCAACACCCTTCTCAGTCAAGATACTACAGTCATCTATAGATAATTAAACTTTCTATGAAAGCCAAGTACGCAAATGAGAACCCACTGGGCAGGGTCATGACCTTCTGTTAGGAGTCAAAAGAATCTCAACAATATGGGAGTGTGAAGGACTTTGAAAATTGTCCTGTGGACACATGCTTGCTGGGATCCAGTCCCATCCAGAAGCCCTCACCACCATCACCTTGGCAAACACACCTCTCTGGGCACTCTGCTCACCCTCAGATGGTGGTTAAACCACCCCTCGGTGCTGTCCCGCATGCGGTTACATGAGGTAAGGCAGCAGAGTCTCCGAGACTCACTGTTGACATTGCAACACCATCAATTTGAATTTACTGCTCTAGAAGGATAAACATGGTTTCGTTTTTTAAAAGAAAATTTACATTTCTAGAACTGTCAGCCTCTCAGATCCACAGACACGTTCCAGGGGATAGGCCATTGCTCACACAAACATCGGAAAGTCCCCTTTTTGCGCAGGTCATCAGAGAAACACAACCATAGGGTGTGTGCAGGGAGGGGCCAGGACAAGCAAACTCACAGAGATGATAAAACCTTCATTTGAAGATACAAATGAAAAAGAGAGAGGGCGGGAAGGCAATACATGAAGCAAACCACATGGATGCACTACTCCATCCAGACACTTTGCTGCTGTTGCCGATGAGCAGAACTGGCACGTTCTCCCAGGCCCAAGCAATGCAAAGTGGAAGAACCACAAAATCATTATACAGGTTTAACTTAACATAGTGAACAACTGAAGGTCTTCAATCCCTGATTTTGTTTTCACCATTACAGGCTCACATGCCTGTTGCCCATGATTTACGCTTTGGGGTACTTGGCAAAGGGTGGAAAATCCAAAACTCCTTTGCGAGTTACAGAATTTTTCTCCTTTAAAAATTATCCATCTTTTTAGTTTGTCCTGATGACTTTGTGATGTTGGTATGGGTCACAGATATTGCGTATTCCCCTGATAACCTTGGAGAGCAGGGTAAATAGTGGTGCTGAGGGTAGGAACAGCACATTGTCCCGATACTGGGGGTTGATAAGGGGGCACAAAAAAGCACGAGGCAGGGCATTTAGAGTAGGGCTGTCAAAAGAGGTAAGTGGAAAGAGTCTGAGTTTTGTAGGAAAAAAACAATGGTTCACCACGATTGCTGGAGATATAAGGCATAGTTTTGCATGAGTTGGCTTATCATGAGCAACACTTATGTATTTATTTAAAGGACTTAAAGTACTTTTAAAAATCCATGCAACGTTATTTTATTCATTGGCAGCACAATAATAGCACAGAGGCATCAAAATATTAAAACTATTAAACAAGAAATTATTCAGGTCTCCACCAAAAATCTCTTCCCCACCTCATTTTCTACATTCTTTTGGTCTCTTCATCATTCTGGAAACTGAATTTTTAGGCTTTCTCAAAATAGCCACAGCAGATAGTCCTGGCAAATCCAACTATCAAGGAGAAAAGCAGATCAGGGGTCTGTAGCCCCCACACTACCCTTTCCTGCTGTAGCTGACACCCCATGGCTTGTGTTAAGCCTTGCTGTTGAAAATGGGCATTTTTACTTTTCTATTTTCCCCAAGGAGTTTCTAGGTAACAGCCTTTGCTCTGTAGCCTGTAGGTCAAGCAATTAGCTGAGACATATTCATTTACCAAACTGTAGATCTTTCTTTCTATTTTTTTAATATATTCTTCAATCAGAAATAATTGAAATAATCGCACCTCAATATTATGATTTCATAAAAGTTTTTGGGAAAGCACCTTAAAAGAATTCTTTGTATCCCTTAAAGTGTCTTGTCTTTCTGAGTACTCTTTCCTCAGAGTTTCTGTCTTCTCTTTCTCTTTTCCTCATAAATAACTTTATTCTGCAAATTTTATTTCAAAAGGTGTAAAATCTATGATTATCCATCTTGGCCATCCTACAGTTCTTAGCAACCCATAACAATGCCTGCTTCTCTGAGGGTCATTTTTACATTCTTTTTCCTAGCTTTCCAGTTAAACCAGTAAAATGAGGAGCTGTTCCATCATTTCCACATTCTCCATAATTACCCTTTATATTTTATAACATCTTTGACATTTAAAAAACAGCCTTCTGTCCCTCTCCTTTCCTTAACATTGTATTTCGTTACTCAGCAGTACATGATCTGAGCCACAACATTGAGAGAATCGATAACCAAAGCCTTTTCCTCACCTCTCTCGGTGGCTCGCTGAACATCAGGCCATAACACCACTCAGAAAATACATATTAGTGATGTTGCGAGGTTTGTTGTTACCAAACTCAATTCATTTCAGCCCCTTTGCCCAACATACACACGCTCTTTTCACCTACAAATCCCCAGCAACCCCTGCAATTAATACCTAATTAACAAACAAAAGCAGAGATGCCAGGTGGAACAGCACAAAACCATTCACAGCTCACAAAAGGGAGCAATTAACTCCTGCCAGCTAAGGACAGTAAGAAAAATATTTTGTTATTGAAAGGAGCAGTGTTGCCAAGATTGGATGTGTTTAAAAAAATAAAATAAACCATGCTCCAACTCAACTGCAAGACGTGGGCTTTGATTCAGGAATTGCTTATGGTAGGCCAGAGGCTGGACCAGAGGGTTGTTATAATCCCTTTTGGCAATAAGGCCTATAAACCCACTGTTCTTCCAACAGCTTTTAAAACAGATTATTTATGTCCTTTCATGTAAGCCATGAAGTCACTTCCACAAGAGATAAGGCAGACTTCACCATCGAACGAGCTAAAAACTGCACAAATTGGCTTCCCCCAGCAAACTTAACACTTGTATACGGCTAACAAATTAGCAACAGCATCTGGGGAGGGGGGGAAAAATATCTTTACTGTTCCCGACTTGAGTGAAGACATGCTCGAGTTCAGGCTGAGGTTAGCTAGCGGGGTTTTGGCCCCTGGAGCTGAGCCCTGTGCACGTGTGTGTCCCCGCAGGGTAAATCAGCCCCTGTCCTCTTCATCAGTCTGTTTCTCCTCTCATCCCACCCCGTAGGACCCCAGAAAAACTCCGGGTTTGCACGTGTAAAGGTGAAGGAGAATCAATTCTGTTTCACACTCAGCAAGGCAGGGAGGGATCCTCTCCGATGGGAGTGCTGCAAGTGGGCGAAGGGCATGGTCAACCCCTCCTGCTCTCCGGCCACAAATCACAGATTAATTATATTTCAGGTTAAGAACTCTTTCTGTGCCTAGAGCCACACAGTCCTTAGGCAAGGAATATCACCCTCACTAATAAAAAGCATAATTCTGTGAAAAATCTACTTTGAGCTCAAGTCTGAGTCCTCTTTACGTGTGTTTGTGTTTCTGTGGGTGCTGGTACCCGTTGGCAGCTCCTCATGGGTGTCTGCTCCCCAGCCCCGGCTGTCAACCACCCTGCCCTGCACAGATCACACTCAGTTATTCCTATTACCCTATTTCTCACCCAGAATCCAGGCACCGTGCCTGGGGGTTTCAACTCCCAGATCAGCAACCGAAGATGTGTTTGGAGAGGAACAGATGTCAGAGGAGCAGCAGCAGTTGTCCCATCCATCCCAGCCCGCCTAGGGGAACATGCAGCACCCACCTCAGATATTTTTTTTTGGACATTGTGATGAAATGTTGCAGTTTGCTCAATCCCCCACGCCAAAGCCAGTCACATTCCCATTGCAGCCGGTGCACGCAGGGTTCCCGCGTCCTGCACGGGCTGGCCAGTAAATCAGGCCTGTAAAAGTATTTTTGGCCCCCTGCCCAGTATGTGTACCTCTTAATCCCTAATTCCAATTGTGTAAACAAGGCATGACATAACGGGTGTGCCATGGAAATATGCTCTATAAAGTTGATTACCACGCTTCATCCTATTAGAATAGCAGTCACTGTAAAACTATAGATAAGGCTAAAGCAATTTATTTGTGTTTCCAAAGGAGATGGGCACATTTTGGCTTTTCAGAGCATGATCAGACTTGACAGGCAGACTCTAGAGCTACTTCGTAGCTCTAATAACAGCTCATTTTGACCTGTACTGGCCGGGAATTTTTAAAACAGATATCTCAAAAGGTCATATTGACCATGGCCTTTGCTCAAGTATGCAAAGAGGGAGAGGGTAAAAAGCATTGGGTTGCCTGGGTGACCTCTTTAGCTAGATGCAGTTTCAGCCTCTGCTCTCTCCTGAATGCAGAAGGCAGCTCTGGGAGCTCCAGGAGGAGGCAGGGAGCTCGGCTGTGCTGGGGATGGATGAGCTGTAGCTTTATCCCCAGGGAGCAGAGTGACTGGGGGGGTTTTGTGCCGGGATGATGGGAGGCAGCTGTGCTCCCTCTCTCCATCCAGTGGCCTCCACCAGCCTCACCCAGCTCACAGCTCCTACCTGCAGCCTGAAATCCCCTTCTCAGGGTCACCCACGGTACCTGTGACAAAGCTGGGACTTGAGCCCAGGTCTCCTGGCTCCCATCCTTGGGCTCATTCTTCCCAGCTGCTTCCTACGGACAAATAAGGACTCAGGTCAAGACTTTCTTACAACCCCATAACACGTAACCAAGGCTTACCTCATGGCTATCTCCCATCCAAGATCCTTCAACAGGGTTAAACATTTCCTTCAAAACATTTTGGACGTGACACAGATCTCCAAATCTGAGCCAAATCCTGGTGTACCCACAGGTGGAGAACCCTCTCGCTGGAGAAGGCATGGATTCACCCTCTCTCCCTCCTACTTCATATGGCATTGCAGCTTCGAGGGGAACCCAGCACCCACCATAGACCTCAGTTACATGGAGGATGGAGGACTTTTGCTCATGGTCAGGCAGAAGACAGAGCTGCTGAGCCCAGGGGTTTCCATCCCTGCTTCATGGCCAGGGGCCAGACTGCTCCAAACACACGTAAAAGCTTGAGTCTGCCCCAGGTTTGCAGGAAGCGAAAAACCTTTGCAGCTTCAGATTTCACTTACAAATCAGCTCCGAGGAAAACAGCTAGTGTCATTGAGGGCATTAAAAATTGATATAATTAACACAAATCAAGGGTATAATGTATATCAACTTGTGCCTGAGTTCAAAAGCTCTTTTTAAAGGCATCGGAGCCAAGGAATTTTTCCATTATCTTGAAAAGAGCTTGGTAAAGTCTTTTGCTTGTAGAATTAAGCCTGTAGCAGCTGGTAGGGTTATTGAACCAGCTACAGCAAGCCTTGTTCTGTGTTATAAAGACATCTCTCTCACTGGAGAAGAAACGTTAGTGTGCATTCACATAGGCTTTTTTTTTTTTTAACCTGATTCGTTAGGCACCCCCCATCTCCCGCCCTCTCCCTCTGTCACCTCTTGAAAAGGTTTTTCAGACTGGAACTGTACTCGAATTTAGTCTAATTGGAAGGAAATGTAAGACCCAAATCTTGGTTCTCATTGGCATGGAGACACTTGCGTACAATCACGGTATGCAAAGCAGCAGAAGTCTGAATTCATAATTGGACGTTCCAAAATGTAATTATGAAAGATGAAATGCTCCTTTCAATGAGAAGGCCGTAAATAGAATAATTAATTTTGTGTTTGCTTGAACAATTCTGTATTATGGACCTTACACTGGAACTGAAATTAATTAAGTGCACCAGGATTTATGGAGGAGGTGAAGAGAGAGGGAAAAAAAAGAATTAATCTGAAGTAAAAGATAGATGACTTTGTGAGTGTAATGATGCGTTAGTCTGGGGTATTCTTTAACAAATTTAGCAGGCATGTTCTGGGTACAAACAGCACTCACTGACAGAATTATCTCAACTAATGCAGCTGCTGGACTCTGAGCAAATTGAGATTGCAGATGAGTACTTTAGATTTAGAGCTCTTAACCCCGCGTGTGCTGGAGGCTGTGTTCCTGTTCACTGGGTGGGAAGGACGGCTCTTTGCCCCGTGCCAAGGTCTGCAGGACACGGCCGTGCAGCAGCTCCTTGCACTTTATGGACACAGGCACACACACGTGTGCACACATGTGTACACACACGTGTGCTCGCCTGCCCCATGTCTGAGCACAGAACGACGCCAAACTCTGCCCGGAGCCGATCGACACCGTCCGGCAGGTCTGGAGGGAAAGCAGAGGGGGAGGAGAGGGCTTGGAAGAAAGGGAAAGGAAATGAGAGGGAAGCAGAGTTCAGGGTAACGTCTCTCTGTGAACTCAGAGAAAGAAGGGGTGATGGCTCTTGCCAGTTGACATTTTTAAAGCAAACAAAGCCAAAGTGAGCGCTCGAAAGAATAATTTTTAGCCAAACAGTTTAGTTCTGAGGAGCTATTCCTGAGCTCATTTCACATGAAAATCCAGAGTTATTCCTTTTTTTTTTTCTGCTGAGATCAAGCTATAAAAACCCAGGTGTAGAAATCTCCTCCGATGCTTCATTCAAGACTAAAGCATTTTCCAGTCCTGAATGAATTAGGGATTTCAGATTTACCAGCCTGGCAGAGACCCTGAGACACCCGGGGCGGTGAGCGCTTCCAACATCCGGAACCGTCACTCGGAAGACATTTCCAGTCCCATAAACGTTATGCCTTACTTGTATCATTTTGAATAAAATAATGTAATTCGCTATAGATCCACGAATAATCAATGCGATACTTCCCCTGCTAAGAGTCATCCAGAGACAGCACTTTCCGAAGCGTTGGCCGGGGCCGCGCGGTGTCTCTGCACCGAGGGGGACACTGTGGTGTTTAGCACCACATCTTTTTGGAGTGTCAGCTTTCCCGGCCCTAGAGCCGGCCGCTGAGAGACACCCAGCAGCTGGAACCAACCCCCTGGGAATTTTTGGAGACTCCAGGAAGCCACCGATTAGGCCGTGCTGGTGCAGCCCTGGAATGGACAGAGAAATTGCAAGTTTTGAAGAGTGATTCCCTCATCTGTGATTTAACCTCTGCTCCTCCTCTGCTGGGATGTCTTTGCTAGAGAAAAACTTTCTCAGGACTGATTTTATTGTGTTGTGGGATTATGACAGTGCAGGACCAGGACCTCCTTGTGTTTCATGGCATCTGCTCCAAGAGACTGATGGTCCAATTAAGCACAAATTGTACCACACTCCATCAAAGTTCAGCACGACAAACTTCTCCGCCCTCACTTCTCCTTGCAGAAAGCCCAGTGGAAAGCTGGGCTTGAAGTCACTGGGATGTGAAAGGTGTGAAATCCACACGTCTGTAGCCCTCAGGCAAGTCTCACAGCCAGGACACGTGGCAGGTTGTGAGTCTGAAACATATCCCTGCTCTTGTCAGATCAAGCTGTTCCCAAGCCCCAGTGTCACCTCCGGGCTGGAGGAGACTCCACAGCAGTGTGATAGCTTTTTCCCAAAAAAAAACAAAGCACCAGGGTGCAGGGAAAAGAGCCTCTTTCCCCAGGGAAGAAAGAGCTGGAGTTGCACAGCACCAGCTTGCTGCTACACAGAAAACATCCACAGACACTCTTCTTAGAGTTACAACCTGCCTGGATGATGGTTACCCAACAACACACGATGATCTCTGGGTAGCAGAGTGCTCTTGGGTACGACGCCTATTTGCTTACTGATATTTATTTTCATTTTCCACAATAAAATGCTAAATATGAACTACGGTTACTCTGCTTTAAATTGCAACAAGAGCTGCATTTTCCACTTGCTTGGTTATAGCTCTTTAAGTGATACATTATATTGTTTGCCAGAATACTTCTACAAAGTCTTTGCTTCATTTAACTTGTAGAACAATTCAGCCAGATTGGTCTATAAAAGGTGTACTTAAAATCAGGATTACCCTGGGACTCAAAAAGTGCTGGGTGCTAAAACGCAGTCTCTCATTTCCCATGGCCTTCTGAGCATTTGAACATATTTATACCTTCTGCATTGCAGCAAACTTAATCAGAAGGACAGGCTTGCTAACATCTGTGCATTCCATTCACTTCTGGAGTCGTCTCAATCTCTTCTGAAACCTGATTCTGGCTGTCAAAACGCATAGCTCTCTGGGCTGGGTATTATTCGGATATTTAGACATCTGTCATCGGGAAGTGTGATAGATGGTTTTATTAACCCACAAAGGCAAAGACTGCCACGGCGAAGGACTCTTATGCAGGGAGAAAGTATCCTGCAAACCTCGGGCAGGAGCTCGGTGCTTTTCCCAGCCCACAGTTGCAGCAGGGACCCAGCACTTGGAAGAGAAAGAGGTGTTACGCATTAGCTCAGGCTGAATGTGAACCCCCTGATAGCTTTGTCCAAAACAAGTAAAACAAGTAACGTAGATGTTATCTTATCCCCAGCAGAAGAGACTTTTCATGGTGAACTGGTCTCCAGTAACACAAACTCCTGCAAGCAGTGGTTTTTGCAGCAAACTATAGCTAGAAATGTTGGCTGTGGTTTACAAAGAGGTTAAAGGAGAATGGAAATTGATTTTAATAAAAATAATCAGAAAGTTTTCATTTAAATTGTTTACATTCACCAGCTATTCCCCACAGCAGGTTTCCTTTTTCTCCTGTTCAAATACTTTCTCCTTCCAACCTCCCACCTCGCAGTCACCTGCAGGCAGGACTTCAGACCCATAAATGCTTAAGGCAAAATCTAGAGCCATACTGGAATTTTGGGATGCTTAGTTTTGGGGTTTGGTTGGCATCCATAGGTAGTTCTAGCCTGAGTAGGCACAACCTTTTCTGCCTCACAGCCTTCCTAGAAACAGTCAAATGCAATTAATCCTTGCTGGTTTTCCATTTCCCGTGGTTCTAGGATTCCTCTGCTGAGGATCCCAGAGAATTCAGACCAGATATGGATAGAAGAACATGTCCCTACTACTCCTTTTCCAAAGAGCCTCTTACTGCAACAGCCAGTGGCTCGCAGCTGGGAAGGGATGTGCCTTTTGCAGTCACAAATAGAAAAAACAGGAGAAGGCAGGCTCTGGGAGGAGATCCTTAATGGAGCCAGGCAGAGGGACCTGAGCAGCCTGTCCTGAAATTCCCTCCAGCACGTTGGCGTTGTCCCTCACACAGCTGAGGAGGTGGCGCTGGCGTGGTTGGAACAGAATTGGGACAACTGTAGTTTAACTTACATCTTTTCCAGCAGATTTCCATTGTGATCCAGAGAAAATCTTCTGAACAGAGTCCTCTGAAGGGTTGGAGCGCTGGGATAGCCTCGGCGACCTCACTGCTGGTTTTGGTGGCCACGTGGTTGGAATCAGGTGCATTCACAGAGCGATAGGGCTGGTGTTTGAGGTCCAGAAGTCCCATTTTTTCCCTCTCCTTGATGTTTCCCTGCTTTAAGCTGATTTTTTTTTTTTTTTTTTTTTGTGAGCAACGTGGCTCCCCCCACAGTCCCTCTGAGTCCCTCTGCAAACCTGCCAGCATCCATGTGTGTGTTACATGTGTCTGCAGGCACATACACATACAGATATGTCAGTATATAGAGATACAGACTGTGATGCTGGTAAACCTTACCATTCTAAGGGCATAGAAAGATGGATAAGATAAAACCAGCTGTTTCTTTTTATTTATAAAGGGGAGTGATTGCACTCAGTGTTTGCCTTTGCCATTTGGGAAAAGCTGAATTTGAAGCTTTAGATTTGTAGGTTTTGGCTTGTTATATGTATTACAAACATTACAAACATTTCAGGGGAATCCATGTTGTTAAGTCCCATGACACTACTGCAGACCATGAGAGATGGAGATATAGTGATTTCCTTTAAGCCCTAATTTCTGGAAACAAATAGCTGTCTAGAAACCTCAGCTTTCAGTACTGAAAGAGAAAAAAAGAGGTTGGTAAAATTTCTGTGTATGGGAAATTCGAAAATGTCATTTAAATAGAAGCAGCAGTCTTGCAAACCAGACAGGATTTAGAAGTTCATATGAAGCAATGAACAAACAAACTCATAACAAAGTCTTGAGCTGATTTTTATGCACTTGCTTTGGCAATGATGCCACACGCTACCTGTAAAAAATAACACTTTTCATCTCATGCAGAAATGCAAAGGCTTATTGTCAGAAACACCCTGTCAATAAAAGCAGAGAAAGGCAAATCTCCCTAATCACTGTAACAGGATAATTCAAACTAATAGCATAACCTGCAGTTTTGCAGTTTTATATTACTAGAAGGAATGAAAAAAAAAGCTCACCAATCCCCACGACACTGATTCATCAAATAAATTAACTGTGTTCATCAGTTAACTCTCACTGGTCAAATAGGGTTAAAATTCTTGGATCTAATTCACATTGCTAATTTTGCAAAGGGGAGAAAAAGCACACTGGGATAGCAGGAGCCAAATACGCTATTTTGCCATAACTGGCTGAACCTTGGGGGCTGGTGTTTTATTCTTGTAATATTTCTTTTAATAAAAAAGTGCCTGATTAAAATACCCTTTTAGAAAACATTAATTCAGGAGCTGAAAAAAAAAAATTCAAATGAACTCAAATAGATTTTCTCTGGTACGTTAGCATTGCATTTAGGATAATGGATAGGGAGAAGGATGGATTCTGTAGGTATAAATCAATAGGCGAGGGGGGTTGATGAAACTGCAACCTGTGAGAGTGAAGCCCTGGTGGTTTGTGATATCATCAGGAGCCCAAGATTAATTCGTTTGACAGTCCAGTCTCCTGCATTCATTATTTTAACAACATGCACACAGGACCAAGATGCACATGTTCACCAGCCAGCTAACACGTATTCACTCAGAGCCCCTACAAGCTCTCGGTTTAAAGCAAAAATCCCAGCTGACTTGCTGGTAGGGTACGTGAATAGATTATTCTTTTTACTGTTGTAAGAAAACTGATAAAGAAAGCGGGGGTTATGGAGGGATGGAAACATAATCGGTAGGCTTGGATTAACCACACTGCTGGTCACACTGGCCAGTCACACACCAGTCAAGGACCTGGTTCTGCCAGTCTTACAAGGTTTCAGGAAAATATGTTAATGATTTCCTTAGGATTTCAAGGGGAATATGATCAGTGACAGCATGGATAAATGAACAACACTCTGCTCCCAGCTTGCTTTTTCAATGGTTTCTGCCTTTGAATTTTCTCTGGCTGAAAAGAAAAGTTTCTAGAAGAGACACCTTTTTGGTTTGCAAGGAAAACAAAAAGGAATTAACGTAAGTCAGTCAGGTGCTAGAAACCCCAAATGATCTTATGTATTCTCCATTTTCTATGGAGACATCCCACTGCTCGTTTTTCTTGCAGTTTCATGACCAAATCCTGCTCACCTCGTGCTCCATCCAAGGGCCTCTGAAACCTGTGAAAGGGCCATTGATTTTAATGGCTATTGGATCAGATCCTCATTCTGAGCTAGAGCCCCATTAATTTCGTACGGCCTGTTTATGTGAGTACATTGGCCCCAATTTGGTCCCAAGTCTGTGACTTTCCCAGCCCTGGGAAAAGGCAGAAATCCCTGTCATGCTTGGCTGTACGGTCTATCCTGTCCAGCTGGAGTTAAGTGTACCTCATTACTCAGGGAAATTTGGATTTGGACAATTCTTCACTGATAAACAACATATTGCCATAATTAGGGAGTGTGGACTGGGAATTCTGGAAATGGAGTCTGTCCAATCTGTCAATTTAGGAACATATTGTTTAATTTACACAGCACAGTGCGTTGTGCAACCTGAGAAGTCTCCCCTATCCCGGGCTGGAGCAGGGCTTTCTGCTGCCTCCAATTTATGAAAACTATGAAAGCTATCAGGTTCAGACAATAATTTTGACACTCTCCTTTTTCCTCTTGGACTCCATGTCTAGGTTGAAAGTGAACATGCGTGGTTGAAAGAGGCCATGCACGGTTCCCGTGCAACCATGGCCAAGTTGTTTTTCACAGCTAAGACCTGAGGTTCCCCACCTTCCAGCAGGAAAGTCTTCCAGAAGGGAAGACTTTGTGCAAGAAGCATTGTGAGAAGGAACAGTAGAGCCCAAATGACTGTACTAGAGTGTCAGATTCAACACTCAAGACCCCATGCTGGTGTATCCATGCTCTGAGAGTCCTGACCTGCAGGATGAGAGGAGACATCCAGCCTGAACTACAGCATGGAGACCAAGATGACCTTCCATAATCTGCTCCACAGAGTGCTGTTGGTTTTCTTTGCAAATTCCCTCCAGAGCCATGAAAAGGCTAAGAGAAGTGCACAGCATGGGCTTATTTCATAAAAATACACACTATTACACTTCCACCCTGATTGACCAGCCTCATCGAGCCTCCTGTTCTCCAGGCCAAGTTCTTCTTCAGCTATCAGACTTCCCTTTCATCATCCTGCCTGTCTTCTAATCAAAGCAAACCACTCTAACTTTTAAATGAAACTCATTTTCATATTGTCCACATATACATACAGTTAAGAAATTACAGTGACAGTGATAAAAAATGTTAATTTTTCCTTCCAGATGCTTGTAAAACAGCCTTAACATATGTCCGCTGTTTAATTAACAGAGCGGCAGCATGGTGGAGAGAAGCCAAACTAATAATTTAAAGAAGCATTCTCCCTCCCTTGATTTGAATCCCAAAACACATCCATCATGTGCATTTCTGAAACTGCAAAAGATTTAATTTTCTGAACTTTCAGCAAACATCATAAAACAAGTCAAAGAGAAACCTGGAGTCAGGAATGATCGCCTTTGAAAGAGTTCGGCTTCAGAACTTGTACAAGAAATTCATTTCATTAAGTGACTAAAAACTCCAGCGCTTTTTTTTTTTTTTTTAAATTAGCTTTTATTGTCATCTCCTGCTGGGTGGCCAAAAGGTGCCATTTTGCTGCTCAGGTTCTAGTCCTGAGCTGCCTCCTTGCTCAGATTGATGAGGGTGTAATTCCTTCCTACAGAGCCAAGGTGAAGCCAGTCATCTCACACACTTCTGGTCCCTTTCCCTGCAATATTTGTGCAAAATTTCTGGAGTATCTGGAGTATCTTTACCCCCCAGGAGGTATAGAGACGCTGCTTCCCCAACTTATGGGTAAGGGGACTGAGACAGTTTGAATTGCACATTCAGCACATGCATTTTAACTAATTCCACTTTTGAAATCCACATGTTCCTCAGCCTCAGCTCTGGAGGGGGAGAAATGAGGGTGCTGAGGACCTTGGTGTGAAGTGAAGGTCTTGCTAATTGCAACCCAGAGCAGATGAAGCCCAGGGATGCCCAGCACACAGCTGATGTCCCCAGCTCTGCTCTTCCAAGTGCAGTGTTGAGCCTGAGATGGAGCCAGGGGGATAAGGAAAGCGCCAGCATCTGAGCTCACAACACTCCTCTTTGTCCCCTCACACAGACAAGGCCATAGGGACGAGGTGATCTTAAGACTATCCCTTGCAACGTTGGCACAGAGATCATGTCTCTGAAGCCAAAGTGAGCTTTGCAGCCCAGGACCTGCCCTGCCTCTGAAAGCACATCCAGAGCTTCATCCCCCCACTGCCCTTCGCGTGTCTGGGATGACTCGAGGTTATTTAAAGGTGCAAAAAGCTCTCCTTACCACGTGCAATAGTTGTCAGCAGGCAACAACTTGTATGTAGAAGGGGTCAAACACCACATGGAGATTACTCTCAGATCCACGGGGGAGGAGGAGATACCACCACAGCCATTAACCCCTTCTGGGATAACGAGACGTTCAGAAAGTCAGCACTGCACGCCTCTCACCACCAGAAATGATGCTCCTGGACCACATCCTTTGCACAGCTAATGACTCCTCCTGAGGGACCAGTATGCCTGGGGAAAGGAGGTTGTGTTTTATCAACCTGATGGAGGAGCCCCCGTTCTCAAAGAGACACACACTGTAAAAGATAAAGCAGCCATCGGGGGAAATACACCCTTTCCTCTGTGAAAAGGAAGAGATTTGTCAAAGGTGATGCTGTACTTTATTACTGTATTAAATGGAAGAGCACATTAAAAGACTTCTGTTAAATATTAACCAGGAGAAGGAAAGTCAGGGACAGACCACTTTCCTTCTACACCTCTTGTAGGGAATACCCGGTCATAAAGCAACTCAGAAATTAATCTGCTGATAGATTAGAGACTGCGAGTGTTAATTGACCCTTTGATCTCCCAGTTGTTATTTTGGGTCTTGCAGGAAGGGATATTAATGAATCTGAAGGTATTAAATGAATTCCTCACTGTGGCAGCATTTGGCTGCCAGCAGAGAGCATCCCTTTGGGCTGGCCATGCCCTCCCTGGTCTTCTCGAAGAACGAAGGCATGGAGACAGACACCACAGCACGCACACGACAGGACAGGAGTACCCAGCTGGAGTTACTGGGCAGTCTTCATGCTCTACAAGGCTAAAGGGAGTTGAAAAACCCCCAGTATGAAATAGCATTTCACAAACTCAGATCAGCATAACTGCGAATCCCAGCACAGCTCAAAGCAAGTAGATCTGTTTATTGCCTTTCTCCTTTCAGATCCACAAGGAAGGTGGTACAAACAGACCCTGGGGACACTTTCTTGGTATCATGATGTGTCCCCAGATATCGTGATGTCTCCCCAGGTATCAGTCATCTCTGGCACAACCCTGCAGCCTTTGAGGGGGTTAAACCAGGCATTCGTTTGCCTTGTTGTTTTGAACATGGAACCTCAGGCTGCTTTTTCCCGAGATCCTTCTCCAAAATTGGGAAGCCACAGGGCCATGGGCATGGACATCACCTAGCAGCAAGGACTGAATTGCAGAACCCATGCAAAAGTCTGAGCCAGGCTTGTTTGTGTCATGGCCCTACCTGTATCACGATCAGGCAGAATTTCTCCAAGGCAAGCAGAGAGTAGGACGACCATCTTGGATGAAGTTTCTTCAACTAAAAGCTGGAGATAAGCATTTGGGAAAAAATCGCAGGCAATGAGTCAGTTAATATAGCAGGGACTTTCTCCAGAAACCTGGCCAGCTCTTTCCATTAAAGAGCTAGTCTTTGGCTAACTCTCCAAAGGAGGCTCAGTCACTGTGTACATTAAAAATGCTATCACCATTATGGTCTGTTCACTAAAGGTACAAGAGCATGACAAATATATGTAATTTGCAAATTGGCTGGTCTTTTGCAATAATTTAGAGACACTAGTTAGAGGCAATAGAAATCTAACAATTACTGATGTTTAAGGTTTGCATTGTTGCTCTGTGAATATTTCATGCATAAATGAACTTCCCCTGGACCAACTGCTGTTTCTGATGAGGCGCTCTGAGGCTTTATTGCCAAATACACAGCAGGGCTCCCCCAATGAGCCACATAACGGATGATGCATCGCCCTCGCAGCTTAAATAATGCAGGGTATCTGCATTTTACAGAGTGGTGGTACACTTTATTTACATATCAAGTGAGTGGCCAGACTGAATATGAAGAAATATGTGAAGGAAAGGACATGGCACTTTTAATATTTCATATTAGCAAGCACCCTGCAGGAAAAGCCTAGGCAGACAGATGTGAGCTAAACTGCCTGATTTCTGTGTGTGCATGTGTCTCTCCAGCAAAATCTCCAGCAAAACTGATGAAATACACGTCTTTTCCCATTCTTGCAAACTTCTTCAGCACTATTGAAAACAAAAGGCATAATCTGCCAATCGGAGATTGACTTTGCAAGTGCCATTTGTTTGGGAAGAGAATCAAGCCCACCCTTAAAATCTCCTCCTGTTCCTTCCTGGGGCTGCTGGGAGATGTAGTCTCGCTCTCTGTCTCTCCAAAGGGAGAGGGAGAGGATTTCTGCTCATAGGGAGGTCACCTGCAAACCCTCATCAGCCTTCTACGACTGCAAAGAGGTCCTGACTCCAGAGAAAAAGCATCGTCCAAAGTGCAGAATTCTTGCAACAGCTGATGATTGCTCCTATGTGAACCAGTCTGGGTTGATGGAAGGGGAAAACAATATATAAAAGCAAGAGTTAGTTCTTCCCCATGAAAAATGGGGCTTCCATATCATCATCCATGTGGGACTCGATCTCAGGGTGTGGATCCTCTTTCTGGAGTGGGTTATCCAAGCATTCAAACTTGACCTGCTCATAAAATCCTCCTTCCTCATTCACAAAATCACCTCAGATCTCAGCCTGACGTGGCCATACTCAGGGGACTGCTCCAAGCCTGGGAGTGCTGGCTGTCATTATTATCCCCCCTGTAGCAAAGAGTTCCAGTCACCAGACAAAGCACAGATATTAAATTGTTTAAAGCAACAATTCGCTCCCTCCACAGAGAGAATGGCCCGGCAGAGCGTGGGCACTGATTCTTCTCCCACTTCTTTGCAGGACTGGTGGGCATGTGCCTGCCAGCACCATGCCACAACCTCCCACTCTGTCCAGTGTCTGTGTGAGACCGTGCAGCATCTCCCTCCCATTATGCCTCATTCAAAGAAGAACTGATGTGTGCCAGTCCTTTTTTGTACAAACCTATTAAAATTCCAATGCAAATGACCGGATTCATAATCTGAGCTTCATTGAGAAACACAGTTTCCTGCTTTCCCCAGTAATGAAATTATTGGTTGTGCAGATGCTCCATTTCTAAGCTAATTCAATCTCGGAGTAGTTTTTTTAAGACTGTATGTGTGAGGGCAAGGGTGTGTGGATGTGCAGGTTGGTGTGTGCGTGCACACAGACAAACACATCTGCACAGCATGTTTCCCAGCACACAGATCTGCAGGCTATTTAGTTAGATAGCCAATTATAATTATAAATGCAATGGGAATACCAGCAGTGTATTCTATAGACACGATTAAAAATAAACTGGGAAAGCTAAAAGCAGCTTAGTCGCCAAGAAACTAATACACTACAAGAGCAAGTTGTGGAAATGCCTGATTATTCTCTTTTGCTCACTCCATCCCTGGGGGATCTTCCTGAACTGTTACTTTAACTGCTCAACTTGCCTTTTCCACTGTGATAGTCAGCAGATGAAGCCCTTCACATTTAAGTGTAATAGTGCCAGAGAGACCAACTGCTCCTCAGAGTTACGACCTATAAATGTCGCTTCTGTGTCAGAATGAGAATGTGCCACTGAAGATGCTGAAGTCTGCAGAGGGTTTGCTTGACAATTCATGCAGGCCATTAAACTTACTCCTCCCCTCGTCCCCCCAGCGTTGTGTACGCTGGGATTTCTTGCTTGCTTTCACAGCTTTCTGAGTAGTTCTTCCAAAGCTGGCGACAACTGAGCAATTTATCCCTGGGACAGAGTGTACGGCACAGCATTTGTTCAGGTTGCTCTTCTTTTCATCTGTCATGGCAAATAAGAGCACCAGGACAGACTGCCTGTACCCTCCTTTACCCAGAGCAGAACAGAAATGGAGATGGTCATCAGGGGATGCCAGGATAGGAGGAGTCCTGTAAGGTGGATGTAAGTCAGGTCCCCGTCCCGGCCAACTGCCAGACACAGTGTGTACGGCTCATCCCCTTTGCACAGAAACCCACCCAGCCTTCACCACCCGCCCTCATCCTTTACTGGAGATGGCTTGGGAGGGGTCCAGAAGGAGAAAGATAATTACTTATATTACTCAACAGCAGCCAGATATTTCTGGCCAACTGAATAATCATGTGAGAGGCATTTCAGCCTGCCTTGGTGAGGAGGATATGGTTGCTTCTCAGTCTGAAGGGTACAGCAAGAAGAATAACAATAGTTGAGCGCAGAATTTTTTTCTTGACTCATAAACTGCTTCTGGCCGTAGCTGAAAGGCCCCTTCACCACTGCCATAAGCACATCTCAGCAGAAATACAGGTGTTTATACCACATTAACATCTAGCCCAGGGTCCATGTTTGCTCAGGTACAAGATAGAAATATCTAACATTTAATTATTTCACTTAGACCCTGTCTACCTGCTCATAAGGGTGCACGGGAGCCCTGGGCAGTGCTGGTCCCCAAGGCAGGTGCAGATACACCACAGTTCTGCTCAGGCAGTGCACGAGCAGTGTAGGACATGGACAGCACAGTGCCACACACCCACTGATGTTCCTGCCCTTTTTCTTCCTGTTTTGGAGACTGAGGAGGGAAAAAAAGCACCTCTCTGGGAGGGACAATAATATAGAAGTCCCCAGGGCTTGGTGGGGCATGGGTCATCCCCCGTGGGGGTGGCAGGGTAGAAAGGAAAAGCCAAGCCATGGGCAGCAGAGGGGATGAGGTTGGGGTGAGAGACAAGCACTTGCTGTGGGGTAGACCCATGCAGGGCTGTGCAGAAGAGGTTGGACCATATAGACAGTGCAGCTGGAGAAGGATGAGAGACCCTCTGCAGTGAATGGAGGCAAACTGAATGGGTGGCTGCTCTCTGGGCAGGAACAAGGAGTAGGATGGAGGAAAGCTGGGACACTGATGGACAGGGCTAACTCAGCTTGGGGTGTTCCTGTGCTTCACACCAGTTTGAAATCTGTAGGAACAAGCCTGTGATAGCCTCAGCCTGTGAAAAGTCAGATGCTGACATCCCAGTGCTTCTCCTTGTCTCCAACCACAAGACCTGGCTCCATCCCATCCCAGGGTGCTCCAGGATCTCCATAGGGGCTCTCTCCCTTCCCAGTTCCCCCTAAACCAGCATCACTCTCTCCCAGCTCCATCCCCTCCACCGTGGCTGGGTGGCTGCTGGTTCCCCAGCACCGGGGATGAGGCAGCAGCTGATTTTGCAGCCACTTGACCGGAGCCGCTGCTTGAAGCGGGATGGAGACGGGGAGGGGGAAGAGCTGAGGATCCTTTTGAGACCACCACCTGGGACTGGCGGCACTTCTACTAATGCACAGTGAACAGCTAAATCATACATTATTGATTTGTCAGACGTATTTGCATATAAATAAGCATGATCATTCATACAAACCTTAATGTTGTTGTTCTCCCTTTAGTGTTGTGATCACAGATGAATGACTCTAGTTAGACACAATTCAGGAAAGCTTGTACCACTGCAGCAAAGTAAGCTGCTGATTTAAAACTACATTTATTGGAGCATGTAAGTGTGACAGTCTATTGGTGAATTTGGGGATAATTAGTCTAAAAGACAAGATAAATGAATCCTGAAAGTGGTATTGTGATGAAGAAATGATCCCTCCATGCTAGTAAAGCTTTGATGCCAGAAATATTGTAAATGATAATTAACTGGGAAAC
Source organism: Calidris pugnax (assembly GCF_001431845.1). Classification (NCBI taxonomy): domain Eukaryota; kingdom Metazoa; phylum Chordata; class Aves; order Charadriiformes; family Scolopacidae; genus Calidris; species Calidris pugnax. The sequence continues at coordinate 803,077 of NW_015090832.1, read as the reverse complement.
ACAGAGGAATTATATTTCAATTGTGTTTTCAAAAGGACTTAGAATTTTACAGACAAATTGATTGGGCTGTCCCCCTCCCCCAGCCCTGTGATTATGAAAGATTGTCTAATTTACAACATGAACTATGAAGCATATGACAAATCGCTGGCTTGCTTTTATGCATCTCGTTTGTACGTTTCTCCCTGGTAGATATCTGCTTATTGTTTTTAAGCAAACCAAGACATGTATTTTTCAATTAGTCTTTCCCTAGGCTTAATCTAGACAGATCTGCAGGCCAGCACAACACACTGACCCATGAAAATTATATCTGCTGTATTAATTCATTAAGCATTGCAGGATCAAGCTGTAAGATCTCACTCCCTGATAACATCAGCAGCGTGAGCCGGGTTAGTCTGCATCCCTCCCCTGAAAAGAAAATATTATAGATTGTGCAATGCAGGGGAAACATTGCTTGCTAACACTTCATTTTAATTGTCCTAAATTAGAGCTGAAGACTTACAGAACTGTGCGTGACAGCCAATGAATACCAAATGAATTCATTAGGATCAACGCTGTTACAATGAATAACTAACGAATCTATAACAACGTCTATATCCCTTATGCTCCGGCTGTCGGGCTGCAGCAGGGAACCCTGGAGGGAGCTCTCCTGACCTTCGGCCGGCGCGCAGGGAACCCTGGAGGGAGCTCTCCTGACCCTCAGCTTTGCCCTCTGCCTGCCTCTAATTGCAGCCCTGAGTGAGGCTGGGTGTCACCTGGACGGCTCAGGGTTAGGGAAATGGTGCAGGCAGAAAGGAAAGAGGACCAAAGTGGGCATTCCAGAAGCAGGGCACAGCCACAAGCCACTGAGTTTTGGAAGGTGCTGCCTGGATGCCATGGGACCAGAGATGCAGCTTGAGCCACCTCGTTCTGCTCATCCCCATCCCCAGAGGTGTGGGGCCATCCCAACATTGCTGCTATCAAGTTCTGCCTTCCCGCTGGCATCGTCAGGCCTGAGATGAGCTAAAAAGAACCCAATAGCACCCATAACTGGTGCATCTAACTCAGTGTTGGCACTCTGAACCATCCCAGAGCCTGCAAGTGTCCCATAATGTTTTGGACCGCCAAGGTCTTCTGCCTGTGCTCTGGGGCAGGGACTCCCTGGTGAACACAGAAAGATGATGTTAAAGGGGGGAAAAAGAAGAGAAACAGCTTCACGCAAACAGAGTTCACACCTTGTCTTCCTCTGGTGGGACTCACCATAACTCATACAAGCTCCTGTGAGCTGGGACTGCAAGAGAATGGGGAAAAAGGGGTTTTTTATGACTATGGAGAAGTTTTATGTGGCATTGTCTCCCTTAGTGGAGGATCTTAAATTTTTTTGGGTGGACATTCAGTGAAAGAAAATACAAAAGACAATGACTCGGCTAAGTTGCTTCTCAAACCACTGCAGATGTGTTGTCTAAGGGAGCCTCAGAGCAGGAAGGCGTGACGACCACCCTGCCAGAGAGCATCTCAGGACGCTGGGGCTGATACCAAACCACGACCAGGTTTCTCCCAACAGGGAGGATGAAAACACTGTAGCAAGGAATTTCTGCTAATTGGATGTTCAAAGAAACACACGGAGAACCAGGGGAATGCTTCATTTGGCATCACTACGTCAATGCTGTTCGTTCCCAAGTGATGCCAAATTCTTCTTCCTCTGGTCAATGTTCCCGTGATTTTTGCCCAGACCCAGTGCTTGTGAAGGAGGAGGGAATATTTCTGAATTGAGGAGAGATTTCCAAGAAGCCCAGAAATTTATCTTAGGTTTTAAGCTAATGGTATTCTTTTCTCTTAAAAGTGATGCTCTACTGCATGGGTATCCAACATGTGCCAGGAGGGTGCCTCAGCTCTACCACCCCTCTGTTCTGCCTTAGGGGTGGAAGGGGTAATGAAATGGCAGCTGAGCTCTTGTTCAGGAGACCATTGCCTCCAGCTTTCTGCTCCACTCCCTAAATAATGGTTACTGTCCTCAAAAGGGAACATGATTCTGATGCTCACTTCAACATACCTTCACCAGCACTTTCCATGGAGATGCCAGAATTTGCACTGAAGCTGCAGAGACTGGGAGAGAAGGGTCAGTTTGCTTTGGAGTGGAGCATGATAGACTTCAAGGGGCAACTGCTTCTTAACTTCACTGCAGCAAAGCTTGACATCTTGGTCAATGTTTCCAAGTCATTTTGAGATCTTGGAATAAAAAGCCTGGGTTTAGTATCAAAAAATGTCTGGCTTTGTAAGGAAGAAACTATGGGAATCCTGAGGAAGGAGTGCCAGGCAGGAGATGAGGACAGCTGGGAAAATGGAGGGACAAGGGGTAATTTTCTCTGAAATCTGGATTGCAGGAGCAGGGCCCCTGCCCCTGCTGATGTGCATTTTGGGAAATGTAGCTCGTTCTGGAAAAAGAAAGTAAAAGCCAAGCGTGTGCAGAGAGCCTCTCTGCTGTGCAGCCTCCGTTCAGGCTGTTTGCAAACTCTCTCTATGCTTATCATCATGTAATTGAAATAATGCGTATTGACAGAGACTTGAAAACAACTGCTCAATTTTCCTCAAAATTCAATTAAACTTCGTTTATTCTGGGGATCGATCCAATTAAAAGGGGGGAAATTTCAGATGGTCCGAGCCTTACAATCCATCTTAACACACTGTGTCTATCACCGTGATGTAATAATTCCCCCAATCAATGCTTTAAAAGCATTTAGCAGTCTTGATAATGAACTTTTGTCAAAATAGCCTTACAAAGCAATAAATGAGAGCAGATTAATATGTAGTCATAAAGCTATGAATGGTTTAACGCTTTGAAAGGGTTACTTCATAAATTAGACTTCTTTATTTATTTCTTTATCATAATCTCTCTCTCTGATACCATTGCCCTGGGTTTTGGTAGACAAGAAGAACCTGGGCTTCTGGAGTGAGTTCCTTGTTAGGAGAGAAATGGATGGATATGAACTAAAGGATATCATATCCTGGCCCATTTTATTGACATTACAGACGATTCCAATGGCCACTATGGGCAAAAGCAAAGTAGCTGAAACTAAGCTTGTCATAGAACTGACTTGCAGATCTTCAACAAAGGGATCTCTGTTCAAAGCTCCAGCCAGGCTGATTCCCACCCACTGCACTGGCCCTGTTGGAGTGCCCTAGGGTTACCATAAATGTATGAAAGTCCTTTCACAACAGCTATGGATTGAGAAACATGCCCCATTCCGACACTGCAAGGGGGTTTTGCAATGGTTCTTAATTGTGGCATTTCTTTAAGAAATGCCCAGTTTGCATCTTTGTCTTCCCTGTTACTGATTTAAGATATTAAATCTTCTTCTTCCTAATGTCACGGTGGCTTCAGACTGACCCCAGCAACTCCCATCCTACTTCATAACATCTGTGGAGACCACGCATTTCTAGTCACAGCTAGAACTGGTTCCTGACTAGGTTTCTGCTTCTTGCATATAACTGTGCTGAGAGGAGTTACTCATCTCCCCTAACACACTCTCAATGGGCTTTTCACAACAAAGACATTTTCTAAAATGTCTAGAACAATCAAAATTAGCAGATACCCAGCTAGAAATGGGAACCTGAGAGGGTTCATTACTGCGCAGGACAGAAGCAGAGGAGATTCTGCTTCTCCAAAGAAGGTCATGATCTGCATGTTCAGAAATGCAGATTGCCATTTTAATATTTATTTTACTTTTAAATGCTTTGGCTAAAGACCCTGCTGCTGGAGGTGGGCAAGTGGTTCCAAATAACCTTTTTTATTCTGTTCAAGTGCTGTGACAAGTTCCTTGCAGTGTGTGTGCGGTGTCGGAGGGTGACAGCTCGCGGGAGACGGGCAGGGAGCAGCTTTGCCCATTCCTCCTCGGGCTCTTTTAGCACATCGTTAAGGCACTAGGCAAGCTGACAGCTTCTGGAAATGAACCCATGTGTTGAAGACCTTCAGCTGCACTGAGGGTTTCCTCATCCTGGGGTTCAGTATCCCTCTGGAGTTGCCAACACTGTGAGCTGCAGGCAGGGAGTCCAGGTCCCCAGGGGCTTCTCCAAATTTTTTGAGTATCCCACAGGTGGGAAGCCTTAAATTTGTGTATCTAAGAGCAAGAGATCTGGTTTTCAGGGGCGCTGTGGCCATTCTGATCTCTGTTCTGTGCGTGGGACCTTGCACTTGCTATGCAAAGGCAGTTCTCCATCTCCCACCCGTCTCTGCAGTGGAGCACAGCAGCCCCGAAACAGCTCGGAGCAGCAGCCCAGGAGTTTTAAAGACACCAAATGGAGGGAGAAAAAACATCATGGTGAGAGGGAGCTGCAGGGAGAGTGGAGCCTGCATCCGTATGACTGATGCTGTCAGTCAGAGAGGTTTCATGCCATTAGCTGAATCCTCCTGACTTGCTAGTTCCTGCAAACGGGACACACACCGAACCTACACAGCCCTGATTTACAGACACTTTGCCAGGGCTCAATAAACGTAAAGCACACCAGCACACCATGAAAAATGTTATCTGCAAAAAACCTTTTAGCTCAGCAGAGACGGTGGTAAGTGGCAGCATTCCCTTTTTGCAAACTTTCAGTGGAAACATTTCATTTGCATACGATATTAATTGCAGAAGGAACGGCCGTGCTCCTCACCATCTAATCCGCACAGCCCTTTATGTGATGTTTTCCTCGGAGGGTAAAGGAGCTGGGATGAGCAGTGTAAATGCAGCGTGTTCCCCCCCTCAGCAATCTGCAAAGGGGGTGACCTGCTCAAATTGTTGCTTTCTGAAGTGATACGATGCTAATTGCATCCAGCGCCCTGCTTCTGGGCTCACTTTAGCAGCAGCTTTTTCTACTGCATCAGAAAAACCTGTGTCTTCCCCTCAGCATGACCCAGAGCCACACAGACACTTCCCAGAGCAGCTCCCGAGTAAATGCCCAAAATTAACATGGGGAAATTATAAAACCAGGCAAGACCATGGGGCAGATACATGGCCTGAAGACCTGGATAGATCTGGAAAAAAAACCTGCTATGCCCTTGCTGTGTGCAGGGTTGACAACAATGAGTTATTTTATATTATTTCTGACCACTCCAGCCAGTTGCTAGGCCCTTCATAGAGAAATAAAACAGAAAGATAAACATCTCCCAGGTTTATCCCACCGGATAAAGCAGCCACTTTGCCCCCCAGGCTTGTTTTCTTCACAGCCAGGACATGCCCCATGTCATTGCCTTAAGACCTGTTTCTCCTCAGAGATTTTCACCAGTTCATCTTGCATTTCCACGCGGCCATCACTGAGGGTTGGGCTCTGGTGGACACTCCAAGGGCTGGGGGAACATCTCTGGGGCTGGAGCTGCCACGGGGCACACAAGCATCCTGTGACAGCTCAGCGCCGCTGCACTGCATTTCCCCCAGGGAAAGGTTTGGACCTTCCTTCCTTTGCATCTAAGAGTTTCCATTTCATGTTTTCATTTCCAGTGGCTTGGTATTTTGGGGGTGGATAAGGTAGAGCTAAAGCATGTTTCAGGAGTAATCTATTCCTCAGCGTTCGGTCCCTTGTGTCTCTTTTGCTGTTCCTTTGAAATAAAGGAATATTCAAGCAATTGAAAAGGAAAAAAAAAATATGATTAAACAGTCCTACTAAATCCCAGATAAACATATGTTAAAAAAAAAATCCAGGTGGAATCATTACAGGTTGAAATTAAACTTATTTCTTCTGAGTACCACAAAAAAATATTAAAATGCCTCTCCTCCCAGCCCCCTACACCTCAAAAAAAAAAGATTGTTTTGATACTGAAGGTATTGCAGCAGCTTTAAGGGACTCACAGATCAAACATCATTTGGGAAATTTCAAAGGGTTGTTTCAACAGTATCACTTTCTACCATTCCCCACGCCGCATCCCTTCTTTTTATATTTTGGTTCCTGATGAAGTTTCAGCTGCTCCTGAAGTCAGTCCTTGTGTTCTTGGCAATCAAAGAGCATTGCAACATCAACGTCAGAGTTAAACTAAAAAAAATAAAAAAACTCTAAAAAAAAAAAGCATCCCTTTTCCTTTGGAGATCAGAAAGTCAAATAAAAAGGATGCTGATTTGTGGAATAAAGGGTGGGATTCCCTGCTGAGACGATAGGAATCTTCTGACTTAACTGAGTTAAGATTTGAATACATTTGGCCCAGACAAGGGGAGAAAAAAAATCCATTAGTTTTGAGAAAAGCCTCACACAGTTTCAAAAGGAAATATGTTAATATAAAAATATTAAAAAAAAAAAAGAAGGGAAAAAAAGATTTGTATGTGTGTTTCAGAGGCCAGGAGTTTAATACTATCAGCCAGAAGCAAAGAGAGAAATTAAATTATATGACTAGCACGAAGTCTTGTCTCCTACTGCCATGACATGGATGGGGAAACAAGACAGTCTCTAGCAGCCCTGTTGGATCCAGGGTCCCGTGGCCATCAGAAAACCACCCTGGCCACCACAGCTTGCCACAGCCACCCCTGTGGCAGCGTTTGGCCCCTCCACAGGTTAGAACTGACCATTTGTCCTTACCTTGGCTTGGGGTTTGCTCCCAAGCAGCCCACTGGGCTGGAGCCGGGGTCCTGCTCCGGAGCTGCCCCACACTGAGGGTCTCCCCCACCCCTGCCTCAGTTTCCCCTTCTCTGCAGTGAACCCAAAGTGTTGTTCACGGGCACAGAACAGCAGAGACCCACTGATCCCAGCAGGAAGCTTAGTCCCTCCCAACACATCAAGCTGATTTACACCAACCTGACACCAGAAAGCCTGTCCTTCAGAAACCCCATGGCGGTCAAGCAAGAAACCCAAGCTGCATTGAGGTGGTGCTTCATGAAACAAAACTTGCTGGTGGTCCAGATGCTTGTCCCAGGTGAGGGCAACGCACTCACTGCAGGCAAGGGGAGCTGGCAGAACTGCTCTGCACCACAGGCAGCAGGACAGGAGACCCTCATGGCCACCAGCCTCTCCTGGCTATAAAAATAGGCATTTTCCCACTCTGTAGCCACCTGGGAGAGCGGATGGTAACATGCAGTGGTTGTGGCTTCCTACCATTTGAATTGTCCCCAGCTCATCACCAGCCTGGCAAAGACAGGGCATATGTGCCATGTCCCTTCTTCCCTGCAGAGATCTTACCTGCTCCTCAGTGCCGGAGCAAGGCTGAGGCGTGTGTGAGGACTCTCACAAAAATAATCATTAATAGCACGAGGTTGCCCTTGGTAATGAGGCCCTGGGAAAAGCCAGTAGCTGGGGAAAGGTTCAGTCCAGCCGTGGAGTGGCTGCAGGCTGTAATGTGGGGTTGTCAAAAGAGCAGCTCAGTATTAAATCCTTTTGATGGTTCTCCTGCTGAGAGAAGAGATGATATCTCATCATTAATGGAGTTGAATTAATATAAATTAGCCGAACAGCTCCTCGCCGCTTCCGTTCAGGCAGAGAAAAGGGGTTTATTGGGGAGGCAAAAGCAACGATCCCTTTCACCTCACATTCACTCCGCCATCCATAAAGATGCTGCTGACCTGGCAGTCTTCTCTCTCCTCCTCCCCTCCCCTGGCAGGACTGAGGCCATGTAAAATAAAATGATTATGTGACATCCCGGGAACGTGGGGACTGTCCACAGCACAGACCTCTGGTGACCTTTACACAAGTGACAGGTGACCTCTCTAAATCAGCCCTGGGGAGACCTGAGATTGCCAGGAGGGCTGGAGTCCCACGGGCCCTGCAGCAGCAGCATCACCAGCTCGAGGATTATTACTTACGGGCAGATCAGGCTGGGGAACAGGGGACACCTCTCTGGAGTTCCAGGCTGGGCTCTGAGGGCTATTTCATCTCCTTCTCCACTGCATATCCTCCTTCTTCCTCCCTCTGAGCTGTGAATTTCATCCTTCCAGCCCCTCACACACGGGCAGGGACAGCTCTGAGCCATTCCTATAGCCCTGTGCACATTTACACACCAGTTTCCAGCTGGTGGCCAGCAATGAGCACTGGAGAAACTGCTGCAAGATAATCACAGGGGAACTGCCAAACTCCTCAGAAGCAAAGGCTAAAAAAATATCAGCACGGAGTTTTGAAGACAGGAAGGGTTATACCCACCCTGAGCAGGTGGCAATTAAAGAGCAAACCTAAACCTTAAAGTCTGTTTCAGCCAGCGCTTGAAGGTGGCGGAGTCTCTGTCTGTGCACGGGGGTGAAATGGTTCCCTGTGTCAGAGCATACACCTGATTCATTTTTTAAAGCTATAAAAGGCAGACAGGACAGACAATGTATATTATATTATGCATTTTTAAAAGCGACATTAAAAGAACATCAGGAAGGTTGCAGAGCCAAGCACTCAGACAGCAGCTATGTCATGCCCAAGGCTGCCTGCCCAGGCTCATTTGAATCCCTCCTGCCTATGAATCATGACACAGTCCCACCAGTGTGCGTTCAGGTATTTTCTTCTTCTTCCCACTCTGGACATGGGACGGGTGGCTTGTGCCACCTTACAGAGTGTTTTGTAACCTCTTAGTGTCTTATTACTGTAGCCATGGGCTTGTTCAGCCACAGGCTGGCAGCAACACCTCCATCCCCAGCTGGTGGCACACCTTCACAGCCAGGAGTTCTCCACCACAGAGCCTACGGCCGTTGGGCAAACACCATCAACTGCCCTGTGAGCCAAGTCCTGGGGCCAGGGTCCCCTTGGAGAGGAGCCCCACCATGCACACACCCTGCACGGTCTCCAGAGGCAGCGACACCAATTCCTGCTGGTGCCAGAAGCTGGTGTGAAAACGCCTGCACGGTACGAGAGGAGGGAGCTGTCGCTGTCTGGCTTGAAGATGGAGAAAAGAGAGAGAGAGAGAGAATTCAAATGAACTAATTTCTTGTTCTAAGACCTTTTCGCCCCTTTGCAGCTGCTTCTGATACAAAGGCAGAACCTTATCTCCCTGTTGCACGGATCCAGCGCTACAAACAACTGCCTTGTTGTAATGCACAGAATGTGTGGCATCTGAGGGCAGCCTACACAGCGCTGGGACGTGAGCGGGAGGCACATTCCCTTCCCATTTCTGCACAGATTTTTTTTTCCTTATTCCCCCTCTCTCTTCCTCTTCGAGCCTGCAGCCTGGTTTGCCTTCAGCATCCTCCCCTGGACCCTACTGAGTCGCATCCCCACAGGCCGTTCAAGGCAGTAGCAATGGAAGGAACCTCATCTTTCCCTCTGCCCAACCTTCTCTTATCCCACACCGTGCACAGCAAACAGCATCTCCCACCTGTGGTCACAGCAGGCACAAGCAGGAGCTTGCAGGCATCAGGACAGGCATCTGTTTCCCCATCACAGTTCAGGCAGCATTAGGGAAGAGGGAAGATGTCAAGGTTATAATCTACCCCAAAAAGCAGATGCTAATCAAAGACGTTGGCATTTGAGCTTAGACTCTGGAGTCCTATCACAGCAGCTGAGATGTCCAGGCCTCTAGTACTATAAAGTGTCTCTGAGGCCCCTGTCATAATATCATCATCTTTACAATTTTAATATTCAAGTTTTATTTTAAGGCAGGAAACTGCTCGCTTAAAACAGAGGGGAACAGCATTGAACCCCAGGTGTTCAAAGCAGAGAGTCTGAGTCCAGAAGTACGTGCTTCACCTGAGGAGAAGACAGACAGCTATTTTTGCTCTTCATTTTTTCAATACAGATTTTTGGCTACATGCTGGTTTGAGGACAGACAGACTACTACCTATAATGTCCTACAAAAACTACAAAGAACTGTAGTTCTCTGAGCAAATGTAGTGCGTGGGCATAAAAGAAGAGGAAAAAAGAGACTAGACAAATACAGGAATCTTGCCAGTCTTGTGGTCATGTACAAGGCCCCAGAAGAAAATTTGGAAGAAAAAGTAAGTTACTATGTTCTAAGTGAGAAGGTCAGAGAAATTCAACATGATTTTATACAGCAATAAGAATGAGAAGAAATTAGTTAAAATATGAAAAATCAAAGTCATGGATTTCAGGATGACTAGTAGTGAAAGACTCACATTTAACCCAGCAGTTGTCCATAAAGGAGCAAGACCTGGGCTTCTGAGGTGGCCATACAGAGTAACCTGCAGGTTGACTGAGAGGAATTGCCATTAGAAATAAATAGGAATGAATGCCTTTTTACTAAGCATTTCAAACCTCATCAGTCATTGCTATTCAAGAAGAGCAGCTGAAGCTGGAATACCAAGAGAAGTTTACTGGGGTGCTGACGGCCATCAAGAACTTTTCTAGACAAACATGAAGTTGTTGGTTTGCTTAATCAGGCAAAAAAAAAAAAGAGACTGAGAGGTGATACGATCACCCCAGGGTCTATCTGCCCAGGCAGGAAAAAGATTGGTTAAGTTGAAGGGGAAACCTGGCAAAGATCAACTGCATAGAAACTGGACGTTAACGGATTTAGGTGTGAAATGTGGAGTTGGCTTCTTGCCATCAGAACAAGAATACTTTTGAGGACCCTTAAAACATAAATTCAAGGATTCAATGTCTCCACACCTGCTGAGGTGGGAAGCACTCACCAGGAGGCATCTGAGTATATCCTCCCAAGGTTCTTGTTGTTCCCTGGCACAAGAGGTCTTCAGGGAATTAAGCTAGAGGAGATCACCACCATGTCCACGCAAATGCTTTTCATACTCCCACAGTCTACAAGCTGGTGATGCTAAGGCGGGAGGTGGGAGACACTTATGTCCTCTAGGGGAAGGCAAAATTTTCTTGAGTTCATGTATTCCAGGTAGTTCGAAAAAATCGTCGTTTTCCTGCCAGAATCACGCAGCTCCTGCAAATACCTTTCGTGCCACACAAAATTCTTTCTAAATGCCCCAGATCTGGAGAGCGGGGGGAGACACAGAGAGGACGAAGGAGACAATCCACCCATTCGTGCCACACAAAATTCTTTCTAAATGCCCCAGATCTGGAGAGCGGGGGGAGACACAGAGAGGACGAAGGAGACAATCATAGCTCCAACCCACTCCTCTGCGTTGCAGAAGCAGGAATTTGCTCTCCAACTGGAATGTGGCTGTTTAATAGGGCCACAGAAGCGAAGAGGCTGCATCTGTAATGTTTCTGTCAAAGCAAATGAGGTCATTAACAGACGAGTTCAGTGATGGAATTGTCTCTCGTAGTATTTATTATATGGTCCTTTTCCTGACACCTCCCACTGAGAGAATATTAAATATTTAATGCACACCAAGGCTCTGCTCATTTTTCATTCCTACTTCAGCATTTCAAGTCGGCTCCAATCTGCTGCTAGCTACAAAGTCGACTGGACAATGGACCGTAATGAATTAACTCTTTGGAAGCCACCGTAGCATTTACAGGACTTACCAAAAGACTGGGTGCTTTATCATCTCTGACTCAGGCGTGTGCACTAGAATTCAATCCTCAATTCATTAAAACAAAGTAGGGGGAGGAGGGCGAGGGTGGAGAATTTGGAAAATAGGTTTCAGGAACCATAAATAAATAAATAATGAGGGGGGAGATGGAAATGTTAGACTGTCAAGGTGACAGGGGTTTATTTACTCATTATTTCCAGAGCTGCTATTTCCAAAAATGAAAGTTGCTCCTGTGCAACGTAACGGTCTTCAACATCCTGAGCATTGCATCCAGAATGAACCACTGATCCTGGGGTGAAGTGGAAGCAAGACCTTTGAGAACCAGCTTACAGCCCTGGTCATTACAAATCTAAAAGAGACCACCAAGAAAAGGAGAGCAGGATGTTCCCCAGGATGCTTGCTGCCCATCTGGTCAAGCAATGACAGAGTTTTTGTCCTGTTTCTGGTCCTGCCCCATAGCTGAGCTTTCCCAGGATGGCTAGGCAATTTAAACGTCAACCTGAATCTCTAAACTTCCAACTCTGTCTCTGAAAATCACTGTCAAAATGTGTAGTTATTGTTTCAAGAGGAGAAGACCTGTCTACCTAGGACATACTTCTCTGTGAGGCTGTCACTAGATATTTCTGGTGGTTACAATACCTAGAACTCCTTCTTATCACCCCTTTGCCCGAAAAGGGAGAGTCTATGTACAAAACTATATTGATGTGATGTCTACAGGCTGCTGGAGATACAGTTAGTGCATGGAAGGGACCATCAAGGTGGCATCTGTCAGGGCTTCAGCTGTCCCATCTCCTTTCCCTGCCAGCAGAAGGTATTTACAAGCAATATTTTCCCAGGGCAATTACTCCCTTTATTTACTGCTCCTTTTCCATCTTCCTACACCATCAGCAGATCTGCAGAAACTATCACGCGTGTGGTGCCAGGACCACACTGGTCAGAGAAAAGCACAAAAATACAGCCAGCCTGTTTTCACCTACAAGGCAGAAATTTCAAGGAAATCTAACAGTCATACACGTTCACTTGAAAAAAAATCCACTGGCAAAGTACTCCTGCTTTTATACTTACAAGCTCCCATTTGCTCATCTGGTTAACACTCTCTGTCACTTTTACTGAGATACCAGGAAATCTGATTCCCACTCATGGTGCGAAAGCAACCTGTATGTGCTTGACCTTTTTAATGTTTTGTAATTTGATTGGGTGGCTATTCCCATATTTCCTTGTCACCAGCCCTAGTAATCTGAGAGGCAGAAGTGGAAAAGACAGCCAGTAAAAATACAAGCAAACACAAGTGGGAATTAGTTGAGGCCTTGGGATGCCAAAATTACTCAAAGCTACATCCTCACTGAGAGCGCAGCCAAAGCCCAGCTCAGCTCAGTTGCATGGCTGGGGCTCGCCACAGTAATCTTAAAGTGTAGTTTTACAGTGTTTTCCCCCTCCCCCAGGTTTAATTCAAGGCTCAGGTCCTGGGTTCAGGTTGGAGCTCATTGCTGATGAGCTGTTAGAAGTGTGATTTTTAATTCCTTTTTTTCCTGTTGCTCTGCCCAGAAAGCCACAGTATGAACACAGTTATATCAGGATAACCCTATAGATCCCTCACACCAGCGATTAATCCCATAGGAAAGGCTGCATTGCATATTGGTACCAGAACGTTAATGCAACAAACTGCAAATGACGGAGGTGCCTTGGTTTTCTGACCACTCCACCTCAAAACGGTGACTGCTTAAATGACTGAAGCAAACCTGGGCAGGAACAGGTATGTCAGTAAAACCACTTCTAGGCTGCTCGTGTTCTGCACCCGCGGAGGCAGCTGTGCAGAGGGAAACTTGCACAAGGGCAAAGTCTTCCCACAGAGACATTGCGCTTCTCCGTGTAGTTTTCCCATCTATTGAATGGGAAGAGTGATGAAGGGAAAGTGTAGCTCGGCACTTGAAGCCACAAGTGACAGGTTCCCAGGAGAGAAAAGTCAATTTAGAAAGTTTGTTTCTAAACTTTCTTCAAAAAGCTTTCTACTGTCAGCCCCCAAAAACTCAAATTCCCCCTGTGGCTTTATGCTGAACAAACCACAGTTCTCCACAATTAAAATTCTTTCAATTCCTGCGCCAGGAATCCCAATGAAATGCCACACATTTTCTCATAAGCCTTTGTCCCAAAGAGGGCTTTCTCTTCTTGCAGACTCTGGTGCTTGGGTCTGGGTTGGAGTTTTGCAGCATCTCCCGCTGCCCGTGTCCAAGGACAGGACACAACCAGTTGTTTGGTTTGTGCAGAGTGATCCCAGAAGCAGAAGCACCATTTGTTTTTGTTTCCTTTCAACAAACCTATCCCTATAGATCAATTCCAGCCTGGTGCAGAGTGCTGGTAAATACGTCCGCAGGAGCTGCAGCAGTTGGTGTTTTCAAATATTCATTTTTTCAAAGAATGGCTGTTTCTCCCCCAGCCCCTTAGCAGAGAGCTATGCTCTTTCCTGTACTCAAATTGCCTGCCATAGATACTCAGTTTTTGACTTAAAATATCTCCTTTTCACTCCAGTGACTGTATACAGAGAGACAACAACACAGAAGCTCCCCAAATTAGTGTACATTATGGCAGCCGTTCAGTTTATTTATTTATGTGGATTTGGCCATTTCTTTCTCCAGTCATTAATAAAGTGCAGTGGATTTGAATGTGTGCAACTGAAAATGCCTCCTAAAGGGAGCCTTCTGCTCATAGAGTGGCTGAACGGCTTCCAGTGCCTTTCACCCACTGCTTGGAGTGAAAAATAACTTATTTTCTTCATTCCCCCCCAAAATAACCTATTGATAAGAGAACAAACACAGGCACCAAACTTATGAAGAGCAGAAGGAAATATCCTGGGTTTTAAGATAAAATCATTCTTTTGCCACTGGGCATTGCCATACAAAACCTGGACCAAAATTCAGTGTGAAGGCCAGCATCAATCCTCTTTAGGGTAACAGGGAGATTTGAGCCTTTTCCGATAGAATGGAGCAAAACTTCAATTCTTTAGGACACAGAATCATCCTGGAGAAACAGTAGGCACAATTAGTACGATAAACAACTTGTGCTGTAGGTGTTGTAGTCCTGTTTTTATAAAGTACCTAGCAAACTGGGGGCTCCAACTGAGGACTTAATGATCCTGAAACACATTATTTTAATAATTGCTGTATAATTGAGTCAGTATTCCATACGGCACGTATCCAGAGACACAGAGAGTACTGCAGACAAACATTTCAGCTGAGTCCTCTCTTATAACCCTCACATTCCAGTTTTGGAGACCTTGGTCACTCTTCAGTCCCATTTTAGGATCTTAACATCCAAGTGACCTTTCCAGGGGTTACAGATACCCTGGGACCCATTTTGCAACGTTGGATCCTTTCTCTGTTCTCTGCCAATGATTAGCTGTTTCAGGGACAGAACTTCCCAAGCCATTTTGAAGCAATCTTTGCTGTCTCTGGAAGCACTGCTTGTATCCCAAGGAATTCCAGCTTAAAGCATTCTTGGAAACGGTAAAAACTATGCTGATTTTGGTCCCAAAATTTTACATACTTGTAGTGTCTCTATGCTGATATTTTATTTTCCTGATGTCAAAGGTGATGCTCACTGTCTCATTGTACAAGTGTACTTCAAAAAAATTATAATAAAAAATAAGCTGTTGTGTCCGTCCACATTTTGTGTTCAAGTTCTGATTTGGGATAGTTTAAAATTCAAGGGATATTTATTTTCATAGATGGCTCTCTAGCTCAGTCCTGCCAATGAGGGGCCGGAAAACCACCCATTCTCGTTCAAATCAGCAGCACGGCTTTTCTCCTCCTTCCCCAACTCCTTTCTTGCTTTTTCTTTCTTTCCTCTCTGGCTCTTGAGCACTGATGCAAGAATTTCAAGCAACATCAACCCTGATGTAACTCCATTTGATTTACTGGCAGCTGGAGGCTATTCCTTGCCCGCCGTCATGCTGAATGGCAGACGCTATGAAAGTCCTGTTCTTGCCCCGACAAATCTGAAGTTAAAACAAAGGTAGCAGAGACCTTTAGACACAAGAGCAAGTCATGAGGGAGGCAGAATCTAGAAAGCCCTCCCGTGAATTTAAACAGTAGGGGTACCAGGCGTATTTGCCATGATCTGGATTACAGTAAATAAGAGCACTTTGGGGCTGAGAAAACTCTGCTACATCAGGATGGTGAGTGTAATCCTCACTGCTGATGTAGGGGGACAGTTTCTTGAGCATCCAGTTAGGTCCTGTGCCACCGACAGAGCACTGTAGCAGGTCCGTGGTAGTTGGATCGTGGCTGTTACAACCAGGCAGATTTGCCAAAGACCCAGGGGCTGCAGAGAGCTCCACAGGAGCAGAGCTGTACAGAAGGAAAGGGTTCTCCATCCACCAGCAATTCCCTCAACGTGAGAGGGAAGAAAGAGTCTAGAGGTCAAAAGGCAGCTATCATCTTGCTCGGTCACCTCAAATTTTTATTGCTAAATTCTGAAAAACCAACATCAGTCTGTTCTGGGCTATTTCAGTCCAGTTTGGAGTATTTTAATTAAAGTGAAAGGAAGTTTTGAAATGCCAAATTAAATTGAGCTGAAAAATCTATTCATTTTGCAATGACTGAGAAGAAACACTGTACAGTTAATATTATTGTTTTGATCGAAAGTTTACCCAAAATGGGCAAGCTTGTTCATTGAAAAGTTCCTGAAGCTTGGAAAAAACTTTGACCCAAATACAGAAGTTTGACCTTAAAGGTGAATAGGAACATTTTTAAGCAAAGAGAAGAGGGTTCCCACTGAAAATACCGTGGCTTATCTGCTATCAGGCTTGCTTCTTGAAACTTACTTTCAGAGGCAACCTTATTCATGAGCAGCCCTTCTCAGTTCAGTGCCCATATAGTAAAATTCCAGTGTGTTTTTGGCACTGAAGTAATATGGATTTGTTGCTAGATATCATTCCTGCTTTCTTCTATGTAAACCTCCAAAACAACGTGCAGGACTTTAATTTTCTTGAATGTCTGCAACAGAGATGTTTAACAAGCAGGGAACATGATGCTGAAATTTTCAGTACTCTTTGAGGAATCTCAGGATTATCTCCACTGAAGCAGTTGCAGTTGGAACTTGGCTGTTCTTTCTACTATATTTGGTCAACACCAGGACAGCTGGTGTAAACGGTCATAGCTCCACTCCAGATCTCAGCTGGTGTTATGCTGGTTGAGGATCTGCTCCTACATCTGTTCTTTGGTTTCTCAGCATCTTAAAGCATTTCATGGAAAGGTGGCAAAGTACAGGATTTATCACATATGAGATAGGTAGAGCATTATAAAGTGATTTGTGGCTGCTGAGGAGTCCTCCCATGGACTTCAGGGCTGTGGCTCAAACCTTTGATCAGCTGTATCTCTTCTCAGCAAAGTGGGACTGGTGCATAGGTGGGGAAGGCGGCAGCTCCTGTTCTCTTGGCCCCACAGGTCCACTTTGACCTTGTCTGAGTCAGGCCATGGCTGTAAAAGAGTCATAAGACTATTTAGTGCAAGATGCCTGAATACGGAAAGTGTCAAGGATCATCTTGATTAATGACTAGATGATGACAGAGAGGAAGGAGTTGCATATAATAAAACAGGTTTTTTTCGTGTGGGTTTGCTTAAGGTTACAAGCTGCAACTTTGAAATTTACCCAGAGCCTTATTGTGATTTTATGTGAATGAAATCCCCAGAGGTGTTCAAAGTCAAGTTGCACAGGACTTTGAGCAACGTGGTCTAGTGGCAGGTGTCCCTGCCCAGGGCAGGGGTTTGGGACTGGATGATCTTTAAGGCTCCTTCCAACCTAAACCATTATTTGATTCTATGAAAGAGCTTGCTGAACTGCTGTCTTTTATAGAACAGGTGCTTGGTCATTGTTTTAGTGAAACGGAGAAAACATATTAGGACATCACACGTGGAAGGAGGCTGCCCAGGGGCATTTGCACACCTAACTCTCTTTGGTTGCCTCTAGAGTCAGATGGAAAGAGAGCATCTTCCAGTTGCCTAGAGATGAAGCTTTGGGAAACCTGGCTCAGCAAATGGGGGGTGGATATGAGATGTGAGAAGGGTCAAACAGCATCTACAAAAGTCCACTGTGTGTAAAACAAGTGGGTCATTACTGCTGGGATCCCAGGCTGGCACCAGACACAACACAGCCCAGTGGGCGCTTTCACTGTAAGAAGATTTGAGGACTGGCTGTCTCCATCGTTGGTGAGATGTGATGTTTGTGTTGCCCTTGGCTTGGTTTCCCCGCTGCTCATGCTGTCGTTTGCAGGGAGAACACCAGCGTTGTGGGCCAGGAGCTTTTTGCATCCTCTCCAGTGAGGATGTGTGAAGTGTTTTACAATTTCATCTACCCAAACCCAAAGCAGGAACCAAGATCAGGGAGAAGAAGGGCTCCTACTATTTGTGCTGGCATACATGTGAGATCACTATATTTCAGAGTGGGGTCCAACTGGCCCTTTTTCTACCCTTCCCCCAGGGCATCCTGGTAACCTGCCATCCTCCCTGCCATTACACTTTCTAACAAAGCAGGTGATGACCAAGTAGAGAACAGGATTGTGCAGTATCCATGGTGTTGGGGACCTGAGGAAGGGCTTCTCCAGGTTTGAAAATATCCTGTCCAAAGCTCAGTAGTAAGAGCACAGACATTGTTGCTGCTCTTAAAAGAAAAACAGAAGGAAGCATTATGGGCTGACAGGGTGTTGGCGCTTTGTTCTGAGCAGGCAAATCATCCTTATTTTATTTATTAATGTGATCCTTCATTTTGTCCTAATGTTCTCCAATTCATTTATTTTATGGTTCATTTTTATTTGCCTTTGTTTCTAATTGTGGTTTATGGCTTTTGGGGGTTGGGTTTCAGTAAGCCCATAAGGGTAAGGATATAGGAAGAAGCTGTATCTTTTCTAAGTCCAACTGATACTGTTGGAGAAAACTTCCAGGAGCACAACTGCTTATTTTGTGCACAAACCAGAAAATGTGAGGCTTTGGGCTATGAAATCAAACCTTATCTTTAGGGCAGGGTTGGCCCCCTGAGCACCCTGCCGTTCTCAAAACTGGCTGCAGGATGTTGTTTCCTCATTTGCCTCTGGGGATCCCTGTAACTAAGGGAACCATTTTGTTTTGCAGATTGAGAAGGGAATCAAATAGCTGAACCCTTAGTAAACATGCAAACACAACTGGTTGTCTTTGATGATTTGCTACTTTGGACCTGAGCCACGAGACCTGGGGATTGCAGTCCAAGTTCCTAGAGCTCCAAAGTCTGACACGCAGAGCAGCAGATCAAAGTCAGGATGAGTGAAGCTCGTTATCAGTTGGAGAGTCAGCCAGAGGGGTTTCCAGGTGGAAACTTCTTAAAATATCTCCTGCCCATGTCGAATCTGACAATCTTAGCTGAACCTGAATCACCTACTTAATAAAAATTCCATGTTCAGTCTGTAGAAATGCTTCCAGCACAATTAGATCAATTTCCTCTAAGTAGCAATAAATGTGTTTTCCTTTAAAAGGCCAACACAAGCACATTATCACAGCCTATAATCCCCATTCTCTCTATTAGCTCAAAGTACATCCTAAAGGCCAAGGGTCGCAGCTAAAGACTAATCAGTCTCATTAGCCTGTCTAATTTATCTTAACTAGGGGGACACAAACACACTAAAACTGTTAGAGACACTTTTTGATCAGGATATGGGAGTCATTCATCAGGGTCCTGCAGCTTCCAGAGACAGGAAGGCAAGAAAAGATCCAGGGACAAAGCCATTCTCCAAGGATGCTCTGCACCACCATGCACCCACACGGGCAGGATGGGGCAGAAACCTTCCTGCTGTCCTACTGGGCAACATCCCAGCAGGCTGGGGGGGAGATATGGAAAAGCATCTCCTTCTTGTTCTCACCCACATGCCTCCCAGCAGCTCGGTGTCTTCCTTGCTCAAGTTCCTCTTCGGCACTGCCAGCGCTTGCTGGAAGGGGGAAGGGTTTGAGTCCGGCTGGTTAAAGTTTAACCCTTCCCCATCTGCGCACTCCTGAGGGCCCTGTCAGCCACCACAGTGCCTTGGGGACATAAACTGCTCCTCCTTCTCCCACATGCATCACTCTACTGTCAGGTCCCAGCCTTCAGCATCTTCCCAGCTCCATCGCAGCGTGGCTCTCACGGCTTGGCAGGGAACAGCCCACCACCTCCCAGGCAGATGGGGAAAGGGGATGAGGGACACAGTGCTCAAATCCAGCTGAAGGCAGCACAAAAAAGAAAGAATAAAACAAAAATTAACTCCTATGGAAGTCTTTCTGTCTGTGGTTACCCAGATAGGATAACCAGGTGCTTTAGATGCTACCAGCACAGCAACAGAGCCCTGCTCCTGAACCTCACTCTTCACCGTTCGTGGACAACACAAATTCCCATGCAAACACTGCCCATAATTATTGTTCAGGTGCTGGACATTTGTAGCCCAAGGCAAGAAAGCAGACCCTGAAGCCAATTTCCAGTCCCAAGGCCCTAACTCATGTTTCCATCCTGAATACTCTTTGCTGGGAGGAATTTCAGAATTTGTGCTGCCAGCACATCGTTGTCAGGTATTAAAAGACGAGGAGGTTTTCTGCTAAGAAAAGAAGGAAATGTAGATTATTTAAGGAGTTTCTGTAGGAAGAGGCTGGCCAAGCTCTAAATCAAAGTCACCTCTTGAGATTCTCCTGGGAGAAAAGAAAAGGTTATCCCTCAGATCCCAATTTCTCTCTTAGAAATATGTGGCTCCAGACTAGTTACATTTCCAGTGGCAATCAGCCATGGAAAAGACAACATTGCTTTACAGACCCTTTCCTTCATGCACAGACCTTCTTCCTGCATCATGCCTGTGTCCCCATCCTGCCCTCAGCGACTCTGCGATGTCAGAGCACCTTGGGATGCAGCCCCGTGCAAACAGAGCTGAGCTATCTAAACTTGAGCACAGTCCAGCTGCCCTTCAAACCTTTCATCACCAGGCCAAAGGGTTGGTGCCAAGGGCAACAGTCATGGCAGGAACCCATCTTCCTCCTTCTCCATCCATCACCTGCTGTGCATAGGTCACCAGCACCAAGGCTGAAGTGGTGGAGTTCTGGAGGCTGCCAAAGGGCCTGTGACCTGGGATTTCACCTGGGGGAGGGAAGCTGGAGGTGTATAACATCATATAAACAGGTTAAACTTCGAAGGGCAACGACTCCAATAAGAGGATCTACGGTGTCACAGCTGTTTGTGTTACCCTCTCCCATTTTTTGTCACCCACTTTCTCACTTCCAAGTTACTTGAATGGGAAATATTTAGGGGAAAATTAGCTTTGCTATGCCTTTCACAGCCAGAAGCATTTATGCACTTGTGCCATGTTGTCCACTCCGGCCAATCCGGGCAGAAGAGAGGTGAAGAGAGATGAAGAGGTGGTGAAGATCCTCAGCATAGCTCAAATGCCGGAGCTATCTCTAGTTTGCTATTTCTTTCCTGTGGTGAATTGTTACAGGTAGGATGAAACTGTAGGCCGATTACCCACGTGCCTCAGCCTCCACTTTTAATCGACCTCACAGCAAGCACAGGTAGAAGAGCTCTTTGGTCAAATAACCAGCTGAACAACCTTTTCCAGATTGATTTTCAGAGAAACTGTGGCTGTCGTAATTCCTGTGCACAGAAATTAAGTACATACTTTTTGTACAGGAAATGTTGAGAATGCCAACCTGTCCAGATTTTGACATGTTTTAAATCATGGTTGCATTAAAGCTCCTAACATTGACTTTTTCAAGTGTGCTTAAACAACCCATAGCAATTGGCACATGTCCTCTCCACTGGGGGAAAGCCAACTCACTGATCTCAGGTACTCCTGTAGCTACGTGCAGCTTTGAAGGTGGTAAGAAACATTCCTGTTCATCCCAGTTCATCAAAGTAATCAAGCACATGCTTAGTTTTAATTACAAACTTACACCTGGTTAAAGCTAAGCATAAATAAATAGTGAGATTTGAGTGGCTGCTTAAATCTATGTTTCAAATGTGTTATGGACATCGTGTCTGCTTTTTCTTTCCTTTTTTGTTTTACTGAAGGCTATTGCGTGACACTACACGTAAGTTTTTGACAAGAAAGATTTAGTTCAGTCTTACTCCTGTGGCCAAGCTCCTTTGGGCAGGATACAGCTCACCTAACATAGCTTCTCCAGTGGGCACCTTGTCCAAGTTGGTAGCCCAAGTTTCTTCTGTAATCAGGAGAGAAGGTGGGTGCCTCTGAGGAGGATTTAACCTTCCTGTCTGGAGCAAACATCTTAGGGAAGATGAATCAGTTTGTGGAGATCCCTGCCTTTTTCCCAGGACAGTCAAGGAAGTCTAGACTGTAAGCTTGGATTAGTCACCTAACTTCTAGGCAGCCACAGTGAAGCAAAAAATATTGCACCCTAGACATTTTTCAGGCTATAGGGTTAGGTTAGGTCTCACTCTCAAAGCCTTGCTGGGCAGTGAGTTATTAGTGAGTTATTTCCTGAGAGCAAGGGTGGGAAATGCCCACTCTTGTTCCCAAGCTCCATCTCCCACATCAATAAAGAAGACCCAGGTATTGAGTTAGAAGAGAAGCACAGAGTCAGGTCCTTGTTTTCCCCACATGCAGAAACTTGCAGGGCCAGGCTCCCAGCTGAAGGTCCTGGCCCCAGCTCTCAGGCATACTTTATTCCAGCATTAATCAGAAAGTGGGATGGAAGCATTCGTAATGTCCTGGCAATAAGGAGGAAGGCGAGAAGTGGAGGAGATGGAAGGGAGGGAGGGAAATTCATTTGTTGAGATGATGGAGTGATTCCTTCAAACAAAAAATTAATAATGATTAAAACAATGCTTGAGACTGTCCGTTTAAATTTTAAAGGTGTATTATCCCAACAAAAGGGGTCCAGTGTTCAGCACCTCTTCTTACTGATTAGCATCTAGCTTTCCATTTTCATATAACCTTGAAATACAATAATGTCAATGTATGCACAAGGATTCTCTTTTTCTGATGGGTTGAGTGATGTAAATGGAACTTTTCTTTTTTTCTTTTTGACTAGTAGTCATCATCCTTTACCTAGAATCCATGTCTAAGCTCCTACACCATTTCTCTTCTAGAGGAAGGAGAGGAAGCTCTGTGTCCACCCAGTATGCTTTGTGTTTCTGTTGGTCAGGGCTAAGTCTATTGAATGCAGGAAAACAAAAAACAGATTTCTCTTTCTTTCATTCCTCCATTTCATATCTGACTTGGTAGTTGGGAATGTGCAAAACTCTCCACTCTTTCACTGAATGAAGACATTTTATAGCACTTAATTCCCACAGCAGCAATTGACGACTTTATTCTCCCTCCTCCTCCTCCTCACGGCACCCATGCTGTTCTTCCTACAGCAGCACCACAGCCTTTCCTTTGCTGGAGATCACACTGGTTAGTTATTTTGCAATGCAGATAAGCCCTCTTTGCATCATTTCCAGGGGAGAGAAACAGAATAGAAGATCCCCCTTTGGAAATCAGCTGCTTCTTTCTTACACGCTGCCTTCCACTGTCACAAAACCACCGCACACCGTACCCTTCCATTCCACATCTTATATCCAACAAGCTTTTGCTGACTACATAACCTTCACTAACCTGAAATTCCTGAGTAGTCCCAGGAGCTCAATGCATCTTGGAATAAAATTTTTGTAATGTCATTTAAGGGTATTCCTAATCCAGAATTATTGAGGAGGCCTGGGTCATGGGAATTGAGTTTGACACTTGACAAATACTTGGCTTTGTGTAAATGGACAGGCCACTGAAATAACTGCCTTTGGATGTCACATGAAGAGAAATTAATTCTTTATTAACTTCCGCAATGATAATCTAATAAACTCGTTTGGTCTACTAGTTTCAGCACTTAAAGCGCTCAGTCGATTGGATGCAAATAGATTTTTTTCTTCCCCTCTGGAACGGTGCCTCTGTGTGTGCAAAGGGACAGGGGTGGGAAAAGCCAGGCCTGGCAGGGCAGGATGTGGTGCCCATGTTCAGATCCTGCTGCTGCTCAGCACAAGAGGGACAGGCATGGCAGAAAGACAAATAGCAGACAAATACTCCATTAGGAATGAAAAGGGCTTTTTATTAAAAATTCATATTTTAAACAAATTTGCTTGGACTTGAATTCAGATCCCTTTCCTTCTTAATCAGGTGTTTTAAAATAATATACAAGGAACCAATATATTGGCTGTTTCCTTTTCGTACTGTAGCACAAGACATTAGTCCCAGCCTTTAGGACTCCTTGCTGGATTCTGTACAAATACCAAGAAAGCTAGAGTTCTTGTCTTAAAATTTTAGTGGCAAGTGCTAAAAATAAAAATAGAACTATGCGGACCAAACAAGCCTCTAATTCTAGAAGCCAAGTGTGTTCAATGAGAAAATAAGGCTGTAATATGTGACCTAAGTGTCAAATCAACCCGGCCATTGCCACTCAGAGGTTGAATTTCAAATGTCAAGCCACAAGCTGCTGTAGACTGACCAGGAACCATGTGCAAAATAAACAAACAAAAACGCTGTACAACACAGAGTGAAACATGACCTCGCTCTGCTCATTTCAGAGGATGGACCTTCCCGTCAAGAGAAGAGAGAGGCCGGCTGATGGGTCCAACACATTCTCTGTGTTGTGGTCCCGTATGCCTGGCTCTGTTGACAAAGAGGAGACTTCAGAGTGCTCAAGGCAACCGCATTGACCATGGATAAGCTCATGCAACTGTGATCTTTTCCATATGTGCAAACTAGAACCATTGATAAACCTGTTTTTTATGGGAATGTCTACACTGCATCACCACTGCTTGTCCTGCACCCACCAGCAGTACAGCCCAATGGGACCCGGCTTAAAAAGCCAAGGCAAGGCCCGCTCCTTGCCAGTAGGCATCTGTTACCCTGCCTGTTGGTGCAGCACTTCAAAAATGTTTCATTTGCAAAAGCCAGATATTTATTACTATTTGCTAATCAAGTTGCTTCAATACGAAAAGTAGTAAAGTCTAAGTCTGTCGGTTCCACGTGACTATATAATTCGCCTTGCAATAAAGAAGTAGGGACCATCCCCCTAATTACTAAGCATTTTTGTTATTTCTCACCAGCAGCAGCTGATGGGGAGGGACACCTTGGATGTGAGGTGATAATCTGCTTCTCTCGTTTGGGGACCCTGCTCTTATCACACTCTGACACAAAGATACTCTTAATAACACAAGAGCATGAATGTTGGATCCTGAGGTCCTCAAAGGCCATAAATATCATGCTGGCAGGTTTGGAGGTTTGTTTGGGTTTTTATTTCAGGGGTGAGGGAGGTTTTTCCTCTTACAGAAGGAACAGGACGATGATGTTTCCCACAGCTGTAGAGTTTGCTACTCGTTTCTCCTGGATGGACACCTGGTTTCAGGGACCATCTGTTGCTTTTTCCAAAGCTGATGCCAGAAACATCTCTCCAGCTGAGAAGCAGGTGGGTGTCTCAGCACAGCCCGCAGTGGTGAAGAGCCAGGACGTGGCAGAAGCACAGCCGTTAGCTGTAGTGACACGGTTGGCTGCTGCACAACTTCATCGTGCCCTTTCCCAGAGAACTGAGGGTGGTCAGCCCTGCTGGGGGACAGGGACATGGCTCTGGAGCACTCTCCAAACCAGGCTGGCACAGTGCTGTGGTGAGGATCTGCTCTTGTCCACTGGGAAAGGAGGATTTCAAAGAAGAAATTTCAGGCAGCGCAATACTTTTCAGAGCTTGGTTAGTTTCTATAATCCCTGTTCAAGAGTACGAAACCCATTTTACCAAGTAAATCAAGGCATGGATGTAGCAACAGCTTATGTAGGTTAACCTGTATAACAGTGCAGGCTTACAGCACTGCCATGAAAGCCCCATCCATCTGCAGCTTGGACAACTAGGAACTGAAATCTGCTGCATGGGAAGTGGTCTGAGAGACACACTTTCCAGTTCAGGAGGCATCAGTCTGTCCCACCAGCTCCCACCAGGATTGCAGGACAGTGGGACAAACCTACTTTAGTGCTGGAACACTCTTGTTTTCCCAAAGAGGATTGAGAATCAGAACGACGTTAAAAGCAACAGCAAAATTCTCTTGCGTTAGAAGAATAAACTGCTTCCTCCAGGCTCGGAGAACACTCATTCATTACTGAGTCCGGTTTGCAAGGAAATTTTACGCAAATGTTGGTAATAAGAGGACACAATGGAAAATGATAGTCTTGTGTGGTTTTCATATTGCATTAGTTCAGATCTACTTGCACCACCTGCTTAATTTCACCCTTCTCCCACTGATACCTCCTGGAGATTTCAGGACTACCTCCCTACATCTATATTTGGGTATAATTTGAGTGTAATTTGATACGTAATTAGGGTAGAATAGAAGACTGAGTATTTAACTACCCATACATCTCTCTCTAATTTAAATAATTCCTAATATATCTAACTAGTTTGCCTCATACTGCACTGATGTGTATTGAACTGGGGATAATGAAATAAGGAATGTGAGGGGGAAAAATGTTATTTCAGAGTCGGAAGATCACCAATTAATGACATGAAAAGCCTAGTGGGAATATCTGTACACTTAATGCCCCTTCTGCTTCGAATATAATGCGGTCAGAGTCTCTGGCGTGAGGGCTCTCAGAGTAGTCTTTAGAACAACTTCATATTTCTGTGAAGCTGTCTCAACATGATCAAATGTCGCACAGCTTTTAGACAAGACTTAAACATATGGAGGGTAAGAAATAAGATGAATTTCACCCTCAGCTGCCTTCAGCCACATCTCGGACATTGCATTTCAGAGGGGAAGAAACTGTCTTTTGCGCTATTATCTCCCTCTTGCTCCCAATTGTACCTAGAGAGAAGGCA
This sequence comes from Calidris pugnax, assembly GCF_001431845.1. NCBI lineage: Eukaryota > Metazoa > Chordata > Aves > Charadriiformes > Scolopacidae > Calidris > Calidris pugnax. The sequence continues at coordinate 776,940 of NW_015090832.1, read as the reverse complement.
GATTACTGGCTTTAAAAAGAAGATTGAATTTGTGATGGTTAAAGTTAGGTGAGTTCAGCTCTTTGGTGTGTGGCTACACATCCCTAACGACTCGGTGTGCCCTGTCACGGTCAGGGAATTGTTTAGCTGTCGAACAGGAGTTGGCTGGGTTTTATTGTGGTGAAACAGCACTGCTGGATTTCATCCTGCAACGTGGGAAATGCTTTAGCACATTCCTCTCTCTAACAATATAAATTGTCCCTCTCATGCCTAAAGAGGGGCAGGTGCTGATGGATGCGCGGGCAGGCAAGAAGTCAGATGTGGCTATGGATCTGAGATTTCAAAATGTCATTCTATCTTCATCGAGGGAGGGGAGGGTAAAATGGAAAATCCTGAAGCTTTTGAAGGGTAAGAAAAGTTTAATTTTGATAAAGGTGGAAAGTTTTATTATGATACTGGTTGGCTTCTTTCACACAATGTAAAATATAGCAATTTAAATGGTATAATTTTAGTATGTGCAATATTGAAAATACAGTACAATGTTGCCTAATACCAGCAGTTTATTGGGAAAAAAAATGTGGCTATGGAAGTTGTTAACCATTCCATCAAAAATTTCAACAAAATCCACCCTCTGCAGTGGGAATGCTTTAATTTAGATGGATCATTACTCTCAGTGGAAAACTATTTTTTCAGGAAATTTTCAATTCACCCAAGAGCATAGCAAAAAGCAGCCCATGCAGGGCATCCCGGCCAGCCTGGGCTCCCACCTGCCATGGGCTGGTGCAGAACCAACACTTTTCCTCATGACAAACCCTGGGGCAAAGGAATATCTCAGCTCAATATCCTTGGGGTGTGTTTTTATGTTGTTTTGTTGGGTTTTTTTTCTAAGGTTAATCCCTCCTGTTCCTTCCAAACAATTTCTAGGGATGCCAACAGGACCTCCTGCACGTTGGGGAATGTCATCTCCTGCACCCCATGGCTTCCTCCCTCCACTGTTGCCAACCTACCATGCCACCGGTGATGCACACCCCAAAACGTCAGGTCGCCTCGCTGCCTAGTTTAGGAGCATTGCTCCACACATCTCATAGCTCTACGGCAGCTAAAGGAGGGTGGTGAAATCCTCAGGGCTAACTTGCAGCGTGTCCTTGTCGGGCAGGGGGAGGTGGGGAGCATCTCCCAGCCTTGCTTCCATCACATCACGGCATTCCCGACGCGATGCGGGTATCCGGAACCCCCCGGCTCCCTGGCTCACACGCTCCCTCCCCCTTCCTTGTCAGTGTTTCTTTCTGTGCAGAACAGATGGGCACAAGCTGTTTGGGAACCACGGCCATTCCCGCCCCCAGACCCCGCGGAACGATGCATCACCGGAGCAGGGAGCGATCCCCTCCCGGCTGCGGCACAGCACCCTTTTCAGAGGGGCAGGTAAAAGTTTAACCAGGCTGTCTTTCAGCGGTGGAGGCAGAGCCGCCTTTCATAGCCATGATAAATTGCTCCTGTCAAAACTACATGAATGCTCATATTGAAAAGCTCTTCTTTCTTTCTTTTTAACTTTTCCCCCTCTCTCCAGTCACACGGCGTCTCTCGGTTGTTAGCCAACATTTAATGCCCACTTAGTCAAAGGGCACTTCCACTCCTTCTCGTCTCTCTGTCCTGTCCCCTGGGGCTGCTGGAGCTGAATTGTCACAGAAATACTGACGAGGAATAAAATAAAAAAAGACGGAGTGAGGGAGAAACCCTTTAATGTTTTTAGGGCTTTTGATTTCATTTGGGTCCTTCTAACAGTAGTCCCTAACCAAAGTGAGTGTAGGATGAAGAGATGGACAGACATATCTTCCAAGGAACTTTACAATTGTCAGTATATTCTAAGTTTCTTCTAAGTTATATTTTGTAATATTTATTTTTTATTGTAATATTTGCTTATTTCTGTTCTAAGTTATATTTTGTAATATTTTCCAAACGTGATGATGAATGCATAACAAAAAAATCCAACATAACTCCTCTCCAGCAGTTGACCAGCAAGGCCAAAGCATGGTGAGGTGTCCCAGGAAGGAAAAGCCTGCCTTGCTTCTAACAGTCCTACAACCCTTCCTCACCTACCAGCAGGTGCCTTGGCTCCATGAGTGCCCCATAACAAGAACCACAGCTGGTGTAACCTGGAGGGGGCCTTCACCATGGAATTTCCCCCTTTTGATCCTGTTTTTGTCAAGCTCCTGGCTCTACTGCAGCACTGCTCTTCTGGGGCTGGTCCCATGGTAGCAAGGGCCATGGACCCCCTAAAACAGTCACAGAGGAGTGGATAGGAGGATGGCCTGGTTGTCACCATGAAGATCCTGTGGAGTAATCATCTATTCTCAGGTTTGAGACTAATGGGAAGGATAGGTTTAGGATTCTTGGCAAGCAAGAACCCAGCTCAGCCTGGGCTGGCCAGTCACTCAGCTACCTGAGGGTCGCACCTCCAGGAGAGGCATTAAAGTCCACTATAGGGAGTGGACCTGAGCACCCACCCAGAGCACCATGCACTTGTGTTGGTGTCCTATTTGCACATGTTGTAGCCACAAGCTCCTCTTCTCCTCCCGATAAGCTTGCTGTAAGGAATGGGGATGGCAGGAGATGGTACAGCTGTCCCCAGCTGCGATGTGGATGGGGATGGACAAGCTGTGATGCCTGTCCCCAGTCAAAGCCCAGGGTCTGATGGGACTGTGACACTCAGAGCACAGCCATCTCCTGGGGTGCTGTGTGTCACCCCACCTGGCTGCGGGAAATACCCAAACCTCGGGCTGCTGCAGCTCCTGTTTTAGAACATGTCTCCTTTTCTGCAGCCCCTCGGTGGTAAAAGCTTCCCACAAATTCAGCGCCAGACATTCAGCACACATCTCCTAAGAAGAGATCTCAGACCTGTTCCCGCACTCCAATTCCTTCCTCTCCTGTTTTTCTGTCCGTGCTGATATCTAGCCATCACCCAGCACTCCCAATATATCCTCCAGACTGTAAATATATATGCTGCTGCCCTGCTACAGCAGTCGGTGACAGCAATATCTGCCACACACAGACAGAGGTTTCCTAGGTGCATCTTCTCTGTGACAAATATTTCTGCTATGTCCTCCTAGCTAGTTACAGTGTCACTACCCTTATCACCGTCGGCCTCCCGTAGGGTTCAGCACTATCCACATCTATATATGTATTCAGGGATATTAATACCATCAAGACACTCTCGTTATCCCAGCTTGCTTGTTTGTTAACCCCCGTTATACCCATATATACACAGTATACAAGCAGTGAAGACTGCACAGCTTTGACTCTGTTCCCACTTACCTATATAATCCGAGATATTTTAATAAAGCTACATGGGTGAAGGAGGCTAGGGTTTGCCCAGAAGTGCACTCTCATTTTAAGGGCTGCATTTTTTCTGACTGCAACAGAGTCACTGGGAAAGATTTGCCCTCCCATGAGCAAAGGAAAAGGGATGTTTAAAGAGCAAACTGAGTAGTCCCCAGAGGCTGCCGTTCAAGAACCACATAAGCACAGGCTGAAAGTCAGCTCTGATCCTGTCTTTAGTTGGTTGCCATCGCTTTCCCCAGCTCTGGCAGTGGCCTGCTGACATTGCACCAATCCTTTTCTCTCTCTGTGCCTCAGTTTCCCGTAGCCACCTACTGGGAAGGCTGCTGATGATCCTCCTTAGGAAAGCGCTTCTCCATCCACCATCAGGAGTGCTGGAGGGACTTAGCACTGGTGATACGGGCTTGGCTGATGATGTGTGTGTCAGTCCCCACTTGTGGAGAGCCTCCGAACCACCTGGAGGGCCTTTGAGCTGCTTCAGCTTGCAAGGTTGAAGCCCAGCAGCTCTGCTGCCGTAGGCTCCTCTCCCCTCCATGTACCACTTCAGATCAGCCAAGTCGCACCACAGTTATTAACTGGCTTTGACTGACTTCTCAAGTTAATTATAATTTCACAGTATAATATCAAGCATGATTAAAACAATTAGGTTTTCCACCCCTCCGCAATGCCTCCCTCCCATTGCTTTCCTTTCTTCTCCTCCCTCCTTCTCCTGCCCCGCTTCACCCTGGAAGTTTTTAGATACGCTTCTGCACCACTGCAACCAATCGTACGGTAGGATCTGAAATTATTACCCTCTTAAATGCATTAAACTGTTCATAAAGCAATTTGCAATGCCAGTTACCAAACTACAGTGAGCCTCCCAGCCCGACACCTCCCAAATGCAGAGGGATTCTTGGCAGCCGTATCCTGCTGCAATGCTCTCTCGCTCACCGGAGTCGATGCCTGAAACTTAGGAGAAATCAATGCAATTATAGATATGAAGGTCCAATTACTGTGAAATGTGATCAGTCTTTATCTCGGAGTCCCTTCAAGAAAATCAAGGAGGACTTTGCTTTTTTCCCTTGTGAAGGGAGTTGCAATATATTTTCACAGAGGACCAAAAGAGAGGGAGGTCTGTCACTCAGCAGGCCAGTTCTGGTGTTGCCCAAGGCTGATTTCCCTTTCATGCCGGTGAGATTATTCCTGATTTACAACTCGGTGCATCCATTGTGTCTGATATCAGTCCCCATTGACATGGCTGTTGGGTTCCCAGCCCAGCACCATGCATGTGGCCACCTCCAACCCTCCAGATTCCTTGGGATAATTTGGCCCATTGGGGATTTTTTCACCCGCTGCCAATTGCATCTGCTCCCCCTCACACAGCCTGGCTGTGGCGATGAAGGTGGTGGAGCAAGAGATGGAGCTGCCTGGCTGCCCTCCATGAACATCCAGTGTTCATCACTCCGGGTGGTCTCCTGCCCATCATGGAGAAGTGACTGGGCTCCTAATGGGACAGAAACAGCCTTCCTAGGAAAATAACTTGCAATCCCTTCTGGGCCAGACTTGATCCTTGATCCCGTGTACCTGCTGATACACATCTGGAGGGGCCAGCCCCAATGAACCCTCATTTTCCTGGCAAATACAGGCTGGTTTCGTCATCCCTGACAATTAAGGGCAGAGAGAATGGTCTGCAGTCACCATGTGTGCAATGGGGGTAGGTTCTGCTCAGGGGCAACCACACACACCACAATAAGGTGATTTGAACAGAAAAACTATCTCTCCATAGCCTTGACTGGTGTATGCAGGAGATCAGTGAGAGGGACTTGGTGTCTCTCTGTGCTTTGCCTTTCAACCAACAGAGCAGGATCCTGATCAGGGCCAGGACGTTACTCCAGTTATACAAGTAGAAATAAGTAACCATCTACATTAATAAATAATATGATCCTTTATCTGTGATAATTAGAAACAAATTAGAGAGAGAAAAAAAGATATATAAATTAGCTAGTAGTTAATTACTGGAAGTATCTTGAGAAATATATGTGTATATAAAGTATAAAGCATAAAATCTGTTCCAGATTAACAAAATATTAGGGTTTATTTCTAAAACTGCAGAACGGGAATTTGTTTGCCACCACAGCCAAGTGTGAAGAAGGCCATTTATCATAAGCCTCACGGCACCTTGTTCCAGGATCCCAAAGCACTCAGCAAACATTGATAAATAGACCCCCATGCATTCCCAAAGGGAACCATTATCATCATCATTTAGCAGTGCCAGGCGGGAGCCCAGGAGTCCCCATCTCCAGTCCTGCCTACACAGTTCCAGTTTGATCCCCCCTCCTCTCCTGGAGAGCAACCAACCATTTTCCCAAACCGCTAGATTGCAACCAAAAGCTGTAGGAGCCAGGTTATCACCAAGATCTGGGGGCAACAGGGCTATCATCTGAGCTGGCTTCAAGCTTTTCAGTAGCGTTGACCTGTAGCACCTTGACCATGCCTTGGCCCTGCCAATGTCCCCTAGCACCAAGCCCAGACTCCCCAGGAGGGCACCAAAGGGAGGAGAAAATGTTGGAAATGTGGTCCTTGCCCAATTCCCTCTCCCTGCTCTGTCATTTAAATTATATTTTACCCGGCAAGGAAGATCTTTTGTCCCCGTGCAACAAGATGAAGGCTGCACCGCAGCATCGAGCTGCTTCCCCGCGTCCCACTCGGGTGTTCCACCCCCTCCAGCTGCCCCTTCTTAATGGGGGGTGTTAAATGGACTGTTTCATCTTCTTAAACAAACCCCCTGCTGCATTTTACCCTGGGAAGAGGAGGGGGTGAAGCTGAACAGAGGGTTGAAATGTGCTCGTGCGAGCAGGAGGCATCTCGGTGCCGGTGTATTTAGAGGCGCTGACTGCATCGAGGTGCACACATGCTGCCTGGCAGCACTGGCTGCTGCCCTCTGAGCATCCTGCACGCCTGTACCCTCAGCCCAAAACATGCGAAGAAATCCCGAGAATGCTCCCCACATGCCGGGGCATGGACTTTAGAAGCCTGAGAAAATGAATAATCACAATATATCTGAGGGTGTTTTTATTTTCTTTCCAGATTCTGGACCCAACTTTACATTTTCAAGGGTTTCCAACCACAGCAGCATCTATTTCCTTCTCCCACCTTTGGTTTTCCCCTCAAATTTCATACGTATTTTCTTTTCTCAGCACACCACAAGAATTGCAATAAGTAATTTCCTTATCTGGGGGTACAGAAATTGTGTTACTGTACAGACTGGTTTTGCAACACTGAATGAGTGTTGCCTGTTAGGGGTGTAAATGTAGAGTTAATCCTGTTTTTCATGGCCTGCACTTTCTCTGTACTTGTTTATTCCATGTTTTGTGTCCGCCCCAGGATGGATCAAACTGTTTAACCTCTGACTGCAGTCAGAAGAATGACTCACTTGGAAGCTAAAATGTAAATAAATATATGCATTGCTAAATAAATCAAACACTAATACACTAAACCAAGGCTGATAAATAACCTGATTAAAATCATACTTAGATAAATGGGGCAAATTATCAGACAGTGGGTTTAAAAGTAATAATTTTGGGGCATAACTCAGCACAGCACATCATAATAAGTAAATTGTTTTAGTCTTTGATTTTTCTTTGCTATACAGAGTGAAATCTTTTCTACTACAGTTGTTAAGTGAGCCCTAGTATTATCACAAATGCTGTGAAAGGAGGTGAATTATGGTCAATTTATTGATAAATTAAAAAATCTTTCCTTGATTACATTGACTGAAAAATGCTCCAAACCTCTTAAACCTTCCAGTACAGCACAGAAAAGTGGGGAACGGGTAAATGATCTCCCTCTGTGCCAGGATTCCTGCTGTCACTGTGCGTGCCCGCAGAAAAAAGTTAAGTCTCCTGGACAGGTACCTTCCCCTCTGGCACTAAATTACAAAACGCTACCCCCAATTACAGTCTCTAAAACCATCAGCAGTTAAGAGAAAATAATCCCTGCAATTTGTGCAGCAATAAGTATTATGTACGACGGAGGAATATGCAAAAAGGAGGGCGGCAGATCTGCCGGGAGGCTGAGTCTCTCGGCTCAGGACTGCCACCTCCCTGCTCCTCGCAAAGTGGAGAACCGCTGGAAGCGATTGTTTAATTATTTATTTCTTTTCTATTTGCCTGCGTCTTGTCCTTACTAAACTCTCTCAGCCCTAGCGAGCCTGTCTGCAAGGGCTGGCATGCTAGCACATGTCCTTCTTTTTTGGCTCCCCCGAAGGTAAAGGTGGTGTTTGCCTCCCACGTTGGATCGAGCCCTCCGAGCCCGGTGTTTCCACATTCTTGATTGCCCTGCCGTGTGTGTGAATCGCATACCAACTAAGTAGTCCTTTAGATCACCTTCCTAGTTCAATTTTTTCCCCCCACATGCTGATTGAAAACCAAATTAAATACTTTTTCTACCACCAATTTCCTTTTTTTTTCATGTACCTGCCTGCACTTATTAGGGCTGAAGAATCTTATCAAACAAGCAACAGGTTCCTAAAGTGGTGGTTTGGCCCCTAGGAGATACACTGGGCTGATAATTCATTAAGGGCTGGGATGTTAGAGGAAGATCACCCTGAAGTGCTTTGAGCTGAGCATCCTCCCCTGCCAGGCCAGCCCCAAGGTGCACCCAAACCAGGCAGGGCTTGGAGGAGACAACTAAAGGTGCAGGGTCTTTTATCATTTACCGAGAAGACTTTGAGCTTCTTAGATGAGTTATTTAGCTCTCTTGCTTGTCACCCTGAGATTAGTGTGTTCCCCCAGCAGTGCTCCTCTATAAAGCCATTCCTCTGCTTTAGGAATGCTTTCCCCACCCATCTCACCAACCCTTTGGACTTCAAGAGACAAGGACTAAAACCAAAAGAACAGGGTCCTGTAATTCAACCTGGATGAACCATGGAGTCGTGTCAGTGACATAAGGAGCTGGAGTGAAAAAAGGAGGATCTGTAGCTCCTTAAAAATTGCAAGGGGAAGCCCAGGTTTTAGGCATGTAATTTTATTGAAGTGAGATTTGAAGTGTATGTTCCGGTGCAATCTTGGATCAAAATGCATTCTTAAACAGAGGCCTAAACAACTTATATTTACAGATAACCTCTTCTCCTCCCTGCCTTTATACGTGCAAGACGTGATTGAGGCAGCTTCCAAAATTGCAAAAGGGCTTTTGGGACTAAATGCCAAATCACACCGATGTCTTTCCCAGTGAGGACATTGGGGTTTGGCATAAAAGTTCTGTTGAGTTTCCACATCCCAAATCTTGCCTTTTCAAATAAACATGAGCTGATACCAACTGGCACCTGATCATATCAAGACAGAACCTCCTTTTGGAGATCTTCTGTTTCATCTGCTGCTACTGAGCCATGAACAAAAGATTATTCTTGAGCAGAGCAGTTCAGATAGTATAAAAAAAGGATTTCTTTTTGCCAGCACAGTTAGCTAGAAAGCTTTACATTCCCTATTGACGTTACCTAGATAAAATAGATTGCATGGACTGCGCAATGTTATTGCCTCCCTTCCAAAGCCAGAGTCACCCACACCCTCCCTGAAGTGGAAAATGAAGTTTTCCCACCCTCCTCCTTAGCCTCCAAACTTTGATCACGATCCCTGCAGATGCAAAATATTTGCAGTAAGAGGTGCCAGTGCCGTCAACTCGCCGCAGTAGCTCCCAGTCAAAATGTTTGCACGCACACTTCAGAGTATCATTTATCTTGAGGGATGTCAACTCTAAAAATGTTAGCGCGTGTCACTGTCAAAGCAAATGCCAGAAATTAGCTTTCTTTCATCTGAAAGAAGAATAATTAACTTTGCAACTGTTTCCAAAAGTGCTAATTAATGGGTTTCACCAACTTGACTTGTCAGGATACATCTTGATTGGAACAACAGCTTGCTCTTCCCCTTGAGGATTATGGCTCTTCTTTTGGACTCTTTTCCTCATCCACCAATTTAGTGAGCTGCGGAAAAAGGATGTCATTTATAACACAAAAATAAACATGCAAAAAAGGGAAAGCCCCAGAGACAAGTTAACATTTATTAATTATTTGTGTACTTTTCTCCATTAGCAATAATGTAAAAGCACAGTGTTCCATTTGAACAGGAAAATCTTTAAACAAGATGGGATTTTGTTGGCTGTTAATCTTCCCGAAAAACCAGGAAAAGTCTTCACCTGAGATGTCTCTGTGCACAGGGGTGGCTTGGACTGGACTGGAGAGTGGGAGTGGATCTCTCTCTCTTGCCTTCAAAGTCTTCTTCTGGACCTAAGTCCTTCCTGGAGATCTGCTCCCCAATGCTCTGAGAAAATTCCGACTCCAGAGAGCATGACTTGAGTTTGTAACTTCCTCCAGTAGTTTACTCCATGTATTGTATTCTCCCAGCTTTCTGCGAGGCGATAGATTGCCTGACTCTCTGAGGTCCTTCCCTGTGAAGCCGTGTCACTACTGGGACACACTCCCTCCTCCCACCAGGATGGGGTCTACGCTTTGTCTGCCCACCTTGAGATGAAAAGCAAAACACCTGAATTTCCAGCGGGACTCATCTATCCCCATCCCACAGCAAGTCAGTAGGAGTCAGATCACACTGCCTAAATCCCAAGACCTTTGAAAACCCAAAAGCTTGGACACATCCAACAATCTAAGAGAGTGTGGCCTGGACAACCAGTAAAGGTTGTGGTCAGACTTTACATAAACAGCCTGATGAAGTCTCAGACCCTTATACGTGTTCCTGGAAATATAAAGTAAATCAGGAAATCAAGTGGAAAATCCAGCAGGTTATTATTAAAAAATCCACAGCTCAATTATCGTTATAATAAACCTTACACCAGAGGTCATTTACATTCATGGTAATTAGGGAGGAAGGTTATGGTTTGAGAATAACTGTATATCAACTTAAGAAGAGTTTTATTGCAGGAAACTTATCCCTAACACTGCTACAAGTATTGGCCGTGCCGGGCTGGCAAGCAAACTGAAATTGTGCTCACCTGGGATGCAGACACCATCCCACCCCTCAGCAGCTGCTTCCAGTTGTCCCAGGATGGCAGGAGATCTGGGACCACCTGAGCCAGTCCCTGCCCTGTCCAGGTGGAGGAAGGAGTGGGATGACATATAAAGGAGTTGATGGAGCAGAGAGGGCTGGTTTGATTTGGAGGGGAGCTGGAGGAAGGACAGATCTTCAGGAAGGTACTGTCTTTGGGGTATGCTGCACTCTGAGAAACTGAACTTGTGCAAAAGCTGTGGTATCCTGGCTGATTTCTTTCTCTGAGTGTTCTCCTTGTAGCCTGAAAAGAGAAAAAAAGAAAAAGGGTGATGACATCTGAGCAAAAGCTATGATTATGTTAACTGCTGTCTTTCCCAGAGACTTGTGTTAGGTTTTTGGGGTCAAGGAAGGAAGTCTCCAGGATTGTGGGCTCTCTGAGCTGAGAGGTCTGCTCAAGCAGTGATTCCTGCCTTCTATTTATGTAGGACTTGATGGTGGTAGCTCTTCTAAAATCTCTTTGTGAGAGTTGGAGGTGAGGGAGAATATACCCTGGGAGCCACCACTGAATTGAGTGAGGAATAGGGGACCTCTTGCATGGGCTGCTGACCTCTCTATCTTGGTTTCTGCTGAGCTGTGCCTTATACTCAAACTCTGGTAGTAAAGGGTTAATAAATTGCTAACTATGGTTACAAGTACATTAGGACAGGAGGGGCAGGTGATTATACATGTTTAAAAACACATCTAGCAGTAGAGGAGGTGGCTACAAGCCATGTGTTAATGTTTTAAATTCCTGACAACTGATAGATTGATGTTTAAAGTGACTTCATGGATTTGAGCTGTTCATAAACTCTCTGTTGATGTGTCTGTAGCCTGAGCACAGTTTTGCACTGTCTCCTTATAGTAAGGAACCCCAGGAAAAAATTCAATCTGGCATTTTCATTGGGGGGGAAGAGGGGCTAGAGGGAGGAGAAGCTAACTGTGACAGAAGAGGACAAATAGTGTCACAAAATGGGACTAACACCCTGAAGAAAATCCATTATAGTGGATAAACTAAGTCTTCCTGCCACCTGGTCATGGACCAGCCTGTAAGAGTTAAACTTGGAGCAACTTCACCTTCAGGGATGTCAACATTATTTACTAGATGTTTCTACTTAATGTGTTGCTATATTTACACTTACAGTAGAAGCTAAAATCCTGTGTTGCTACATTTTTAAGTGGAGTCCATTTTTATCTGAGGAGGAAGGGAGGAATTTTGACATTTACTGGAAGGTATGGGGTTGTTGTAGTTCTGGAAGAATAAATATTCTGGAAGGATAAATCTTTCAGCTACTTAATTTCACTTCTTGAGCTTTGCCTGTAGAGTCCAGTCAATCCACTAGATTAAATTTAGGGCAAAGAAAAACGTTTAAGGGCATAAATTTCTATTGGTTTCCTATTTCAAATGGACCTTTAATCTAAGTAGATGGCATGAGTGTATATGTGCTGGTTTCCCATTCACTTGGTCCTGAACATACAAGAGTCTCTACAAAAGTTGGCCAAAACGCTAGAAGAATATATGTAATTCAAATAAGGAACAAATATCCTTTATGTAGAAGTTGGTGCTGTCTTTGGATGCGTGCTAGGGCTGTTCTAGGTGTCATGGGAAGCCCTGGAAATGGCAGTAAGATGGGTTTAATTCTGGACTGAACCCTTCATGAGACAGAAGGAGTCCTTGAAGAAAGCCAGTGGTATTTTATTATGTTTGTAAACAGGAGGGCAGTTTTGTCAGGGCCCTGAGGTCTCATGCAAAGAGTAGCACAGAATGTGTTAAACCTGGGTTGTACACAGACAAGTGGTACCTGGAATCACCAGCAGTGGCTCTGGCAAAGGGTGCTGTCAGAGGCTTTTTGTCTTCCACTTCAAAAATTCAGTGGAAGGGAGAAATCCTCAAGGTTTAAAAGAAGGGTGGATAGAAAGGGAGTTGTGTTGCATTGCATCATTTCTGGGTGCATTTAGCAGGGGAAATGGTACCTTCTCATACAAATGCGGATTTGAGCCCTGGGCTGTGAGGTGTGCGTGGGGGGTCCTTGCTGCTGGTGCCCCCAGACAGGGTGGCTGAGCAGGAGGGGGGCTGGGGGAAGAAGGGACTTCTGCACAGTCAGGGCTGGGACAACAGCTTAAAGAGAATGGGGATCTGAGTGAAGGGTAAAACTCCCTCTCTGCAGTGTGAGTCCCTACCCTATGTGTGTACAGGTCAGTACTGAGACACAAAAAATCCCATGCCTGCTGCAGAACAGGCTGTGTGCTACAAGTCCTTAAGCTCCACTTTCAGGGCTCCCTAAAATGGTTATGGCAGCATCTGGGGAAAAAATATAATGCTGTTTGCATGCAGAGGCTTAGCCTCTCCACCCAGTGCTGGCTGGTGGAGCTCCCTCGTGCTCTCCTCTGCGTTTCCCCAGCAGTGCTGTCCCTGTCGGTGTCCTCCCCCAGCTCCAGGAGCAGAGGGACACCAGCCCTGCTGGGTGCAGGCTTGCTCCTGTGCTGCTGCCAACAGACGTGGGCTTTGCTGAGGGACTGGTATGCAGATGATGGCTTTTGTCTCTGTTTACTGGAGTGCATCTTGCTACCAGATTCCTCCCCAGTGTAAACCCCCCTTTCCACCTCCCTACCGGCAACTCCTCTGGATTGGGCTCCTTTACTAAAAATTGGTTGGGAATGAAGCTGGGGGGAGAAACTTTATTAGTGTTATACATTATTTTCCTTCTCTCCCTTCTTCCCCCCCCCTCCCCTTCTCTTCCTGCATGATGAATTGCCTGGTACTGAGATGGTAGCTCCAGCCCAGGCACTTAGCAATCTCCTCCTGGTCCCTTGCACAGACAGATGGGACGGCCCATGTCTTGACCGTGATTGATTAGCTGGAGAAAGCCTGTTGAGTGGAGTTCCATGAAGATTGATGCTTTCTCCTTCTAACAGCATTTCCAAAAAGTTTCTATTACATTTTGATTATGTTTATAGAATCTCACTGGTCTCCAGGAAGATTCAATCTTCTTTTTCCCCCCTCTCCCCTCTGTGCAATGTGTGTAACTTCCCTCCTGTGCATATGCTGTTCATCCATCTCTTACCTTTATTCAGAGGTCCCTTAGGACAGTTCCTTTCCCATGTCCCTTCTGTCCCCTCAGCAAAGCCACCTCCTTGCTAGCTGTAACCCTCTGGCTTGTAGAGGCCACAGGTGAAGCAAGGAGTTCCCTGGCACTAGGTGCTGCCTGCCTGTATGTGGTCTCTAAAAGCTGCAGAGCAGGAGGAAGGAGTATTACCTGTGATAGCTTGGTGGAAAACTGAAATATGGGACCACCAAGGGTAGTATTTGGATGAAGAACCACTGTTTCCCAGAGCAAGAGGCTGTGGCTCTTTACCTGCCCACAAATACTTGTTTTGCCCTGCCTGGATTCCCTGCAGCTGGAGGGCTCTGTTCAGCCACTTGTCTGACCCAACTCAGCTTGTATCAGCTCAGATGCAAGTCCTTAAAAGCTGCAGGATCTTCTGAGCCCTGAGGGCTGGTGGTTTTGACCAGGGAAGGGACCAGAAAGATGAGCATTTTCAGCATTGCAAGCTGCCCTGTTGCAGCTGGGTAAGGGGAGACAGTGGAGCATGTCCCAGTGCTGGCTGTACTTCAGCATCACTGCAAGAAGAGGATTTTGTTTTATAAGGGAGACTTGAGTCCTGTGCAGCGTGGTCTGGGGTTGTCCCTCTAGGAAGGCCAATATATTTTTCAGTAGCTCCATAAAATGTGTAGATATGTGATGATTCATAAGTAATAACTTTGGTATAGTACTGAAAAATGTGCTCACTGCTGCACAGAAGCAAAGATAAAGTTGGTCCCTGACATCAGATAAATCAACTTTAAAATGCTGGGCTTTTCCAAAGTGTTAGAAAGGAACCTTTTCAGTTGGTTCCTAATTGTAGCAAATAATTATGTTACCAAATCTCATTAAGAAACTGGCTGTCCTGGTCTTTCCTTCTTATTTAATTAAACAGAGAGCTGGGCTCTTCTGCGGAATGAAAGTCACAGGCAGCCACCTCACTTTCACTGTGGTGTCCTCTCTGGGAAGTGGAGCCACTTCCCTGGTGTCACTTCAGTCAATGGGCAGGAGTTGTGTGTCCTGAGCAGTGGGAACAGTCCCACGAAAGGGCCCCAGGGCTGGGAACACCTGTGTGGGCTGAGCACAAGGCCTGTGGTGTGGGAATGGGAAACAGCTTGTGGCTGCCTGTCTCCTGCTGTCTGTGGGGAGGAAGATGTAATCCAGTGTCTGCTTTTCCCCCTTTCTCCTTTGGTGAGAGACTGTGGGTCTGTGTCCCAAAAAATTGTGATTTATGAGTGGGGTAAAGGGGAGCAGCTACCAAAAGGCATCCATGTGATGCTGTAACTATCTTACCTTACAGGGACTACCTTCCCCAATGCCCTAGGGGACATCCAGGCAGGGTGTGTGGTGGGACCTGGGAGGTTCACCTGCAGAGGAGGGAGGGATGCAGGGAGCTGGTGCTGCCCAAGGTTTTGCCAGCCTCTGTGGCTGCTGGGATGGCAGTAATTACTGGCATGAGTATGTATGCATGTCTTGGTGCATTTCTCAGTGCTGGCTGAGAACCATGAGCTGTGTTACACTTGAGGAAGCTGAGATCAAAGGAGTGATGTAGTTATTGAGGAGGCAGATGAGAGGTAAAGACAGGCCCAATGCTGTCACAGAAGAGCCTTCCTCCTCCAAATGCCTTTTCAGAGCCCTTTGTGGCACCTTGATGGGTCGGCAAAACACTCCAGAGTTTCTCTCCTTGTTCCATCACTGTCCTTTTGCCAGGACACTGGTGCAGCACTCCTGTCTCAGACATCTCCCTTCGTCCACAGCATTTTAGCTATATGTTTAACTTGTTGGCCTCTGGTTTAATGTCACCAGCTTTGTGTGTCCTTGGGTGTGTGGTGAGGTAGCAGTAACACTGGAGTCAGCCTTGCCAAGGCAGTGCTTGACTTGCAGCTCTGGTGGTTTGCCCCTTAACGGGGTCAGCTTGCCCCAGCTGAGCATCATGCCCCTGAGGTGACCGACTTCCCACAGGCTGGAGCCTGGCAAAGCTGGTTCAGATCTTCCCCTGCAACTCAGCAGCACTGACACAGCCTCCACGGGTCTTGTAGAGGTGATGTGGCATCCCCATCTCTAGCAGGGTGGCCACAGGGCATGCAAAACTCCAGCTAGGCTACCTGCCGTGTGTCCCCACACCGTGGAGCGCACAGCCTGTCTTCCTGATGATGGAAACTGCTGGTGTGTGGTTGTTAGCACAAGCCATGTGAGCACTTCTGCTTTAATTTTTTTGCACCCCTTCTCCTTGTGTAAAATCAGGCTGGGCAGGAAGCCCATGGTTTGTGTGGGAGAGGCATGTGTATGGGTTCCCCCTCCCTGTGCAGGAGGTGGTGTGGTGCCCTGGGATGCAGCCCTCAAAGCCCCTGAGGTCTCTCCCTCCCCCTTAGCTTGCCTGCCTGCCCCTGCCATCCTAGGCTATTTTTTAAAATATAGACCCCATTTTTTATTTCTGCATTTATTACAGATGCAAATTACAGATGAAAGCATCAACTACACAAACCATTACTCAGAGGAGCATCTTTCCAACTGCTGGACTTGGACTGAACAGCTTGTGGTTAATTTGCTATATAATCACTGCCTGCAACAGGAAAGCAAGTGCTTCAACTGTGCTAATATTATGAAAGGGGAAGTTAACCATAGAGATAAATTCTGAGGAGCTGCAGCTGGGATGAAAGAGGGAAATAAATGTAGCTGGAGTCCAGGCTTCAGGCTTGCAAAAGTGGCCGCTTGGATATTTAAAGGGATAAAAGATAAGAGTTCAGGTTAAACATGTGTTTTTTTGAAGTTGCTTTTAGGCTGAATATATTTCCCCCAGAAGCAGAGAATCCCTGCAGCTCCCATTGACCTGTGATTCGAGCAGCGCCCTGGCCTGTACACAGGCATGCAAATGGAATAAACTCTCTGCGCTGCCCTGATTTCTGGGTGGCTTCCCAGGGCAGCTGCTGCTCACAGAGGAGAGGCAGGCACAGGCACTGCCACACAAAGGAGACGAGCGAGTGACAATTTGACTGGCAAAGATTTTACTGGGGGAGTCTTTTACCAATGGGAAAGACATCCCCCCCCTCGCACAAAGCTGGGGAAACTGTGTCCATGAGAACTGTGCTCCTGCTGTGTGGTGCTGGGGAAAGGGACTGGTGGTACCTCCAGAAACAACCTGTACTATGCAACAGGTCCACTCACCCCTGAGAGAGGAGATGCTGGACTTAGCAGGGCAGAGTGTCCTGCTGAAGAAGCCATACTGCCTTGGGACTGAAAGCTTTACTGTGGTGTGGCAGTCCTCTGCGGCCCAAGAATGTGCCAAATTCACCAGAGGTGATTTAAGACCCCATGCAGGAGACTGAAATAACATTTATACCTTCCCAAGTGCCCAAACCTCCTTGCCCTTTCATTCCTGTGCCTCCAAGTGTAATAGCAGTATGGCAACTGCAATGTGTAATGGCAGCTCAGGCTGTTTTGCAAAGTGCTCTAGGGATTAAAAAACGTTCCTGTAGATTATCTCTCAGGACAAATCTAAAGTCTTGTCTAACTGTTTTCTCTGAAGGCTTATGAGAGGCAATATGTGCTAGATTAGCAGAGATAGGAGACATGTACAGGAGTGGGAGAGTGAATCAGTTGGAAATGGGTGAGATGTTCCTTATGAAGCAAGAGAGCTCCAGGAACTCTGCAGATTCATGTCTATCTCAGACACGTTTTTCTGACTCTGAAATGTTTCAGTTGGGTTGCTTTTTTTTTTGTTTCCCAGACCTAGAACAAAATCCTGGGGCTGGGAAGAGGGTGTGAAATGCCAGAGGACAATTTGGCAATTTCTTCCTGAGAGAAGCCAGTGGAGTCCTCTGAGTAGGAGGCTGAGGTTGTAGCTGTGGGGGTGAGCTGGAGGGTTCCCTGCAGCAGCCCCTATGGCACAGGGGTGGTGGAGGTGTTCTCAAGCCCCCCATTCAGCTCCACCACTAGCAACAAATTGTGCTGACCATGCAATATATTTGGCACTAGCCACAGCCTACCCCTGCCAGAAATTTGGTTAAGTAGTCCAGTAGAAAGTGCCACTTAGCTTCTCTGTGGCTTTCATGGGACTTTCAGGCCATGAGGGCATAGAGCAAAGGTATGATGCTTTGTGCAGGTGGTCTTAGCACCCAATGAACTGGAGATTTGAATGACTCTAACAGGGCTCTTTGGCTTTTTCAGAGCTGAGTTTGATTCTCAGACTTTCTTAAATGCTAGGGAAATGTCCCTTGGGCTCTAGCTTTTAAATACACAACATTTTCTCAAGTCTTGAGATGTGAGCATCTCTTCCCAAGCTGCTGGGTAAAAGCATTTCCCCCCCCCTCCTGATTATTTGCTGTGGGAGAGCTGTAACACTGAGCTCCAACAACTGCAGCTCCAGAAGTCAATGGTTGAGCAGTCAGGATGGAGATGCTCGTATGTCAATGGTTGAGCAGTCAGGATGGAGATGCTTGGGGTGCATACCTAAAGAACAAGAGGGCCAGATGCCCTGTGTGGGCAGGGGACTGGGAAGGAGGTGGAATTTGGGGAGAAGGGGAGGAGAAAGAGAGGGTGTCTGGACAGTGGTGGGACTGTTGCATCAATGCTGGCCTTGCAGTTTGACTTCCCAGTCAAAACAGATGAGGCATGAGGCTTTATTGCCTAGTCAGGTGAGGATGCTGGGAGGGTATATCACAGCAGAGATCACCAAGGCTCTGTCTAGCAAAGACCATCCTGAGACATGTGTCATGGTATGTGGTGTACAGTGATGTTACCTGCTTGGGTTAGGTTCTGCCAGCTCAGCTTGACACAGCAAAAACTGTAGGTCCTGTGGGTCACAAAAGAAGCTTCCTCTGCTCTGATAGCATCACTTCTTAATGCAGAGAAGGATGGTGTGCGTTTCATGAAGGGAGAATTTCTGGGATGTCTCATTAGCCTGGTTCTTAGGAGTGAGCTACAGCTGGAGAGATGAGGGGTTGATCCACCTCCCTGCAGTCCATTCCCTTCCCTTGCCACAGCTGTAAAACCACCTGCATTGGTGCCAACTCACTGTGGGCATCCCTGTGCAGGAGGAAGCTGGTGTGCCACAGGGACGTGCGACTCACCTTAGTGTGTGGTGTGACCAGCAAGCAGAGGTGAGAAGCCTTCAATTGCCTGTTCCTGCAACTCGCCTTGAGATGTTCCAACCATGAGATGGGGATGGGGACATCCAGGCTTGGAGGAAGGCGTTGGAGCAGGCTGCTGTGCTGTGAAGGCAGGTGGCTGCTGGCTGGTGGAGCAGCCATTCATTGCTAACTCCTGCCAAGAGATGCCCAAAGCAGCAACCCAGGGGCTTCCCAGAGCAGCCATCAGCAAACTGCAGCCTTTCCACAGGCTGATCCCTGAACTTGCTGCTGAGAGGGAAGGGAAAGAGCTTCAGACAAAGTGAAGCAGCTGAGAGAGGCTGCTATCTGTGCGAAGGGCCTCCTGAGAGGCTGGTGTGACTTGGGCACACTGAGGTTGGTGGTCTGGCTGATATGGTGGTTTCAGTGCTAGTTTTTGGAGTGCAAAAACCCAAATAGCTTCAGAGAAACTTCAGTACAGAGCAAAGACACTCTGGGCTACCCTTGCAGTGTCACAGGATGAGGATATCTGCCTTCTGCAATGTGGGAATCAAATGCAGAGGTGCTTGTAACACAGATTCTGTACTTGGGATATGATCTAGAAGCACTTTTAAGCTTAAACCTCCTTTTCCTTCAGCCCTTGTGGAGCTAAAACTCTTTAAAACAGACTCAGAAAAAGGCTGCAAATACCATAAAGACTGAGAAAGCCAGGAAGATGTGAAGAGAGGGATTGCTTTTCAAAGCTAGTCACTTCTGCAGTCTTGCTATGGGCAAGTCCACAACCTGGGTGCATTGTATATCAAGTGTTTATGTTGGCTTTAAGTAGTTATTTTGTCCTAGCCCTTCAGAGGTACTAATTTGCTTTGTTACTAGGCCCTTTGATGAAACAGCTTGATACTTAAAGGTAACCTGCCAAAACTGTCTTCCAGGAGAAGAAATGAGTTGTAGTTAGGACATGGCCTCTTTCTGTGTGCAGCTCTTTAAGTAGCTAGATGCTAGAAATTAGAAAATTCAATAGTGTTCTAGTGAATAAAAGGGAAAATACAGTAAATCATTAAATAACTTGCTAATATTTCAAAAGAGAAGGAAAGCCCAGTGTTGACAAGGCTCCTCCATCATCTTCCCACATAGTTAAGGTGAATTCACAATCAAGCTCCAGTCCACCATCAAAATCAAGTGTCTATGAACATACATCCACATGAGCCAATTTCTAGAAGCATTTCAAATTTTCTGGCACTTTTTGCATGTAAAAATTGCTTTTACTGATGTAGACAAAAGGCAAGGTTTGTTCAGGCTATGAACTGCTGAAGCAAAAATTGTAGCTATAAATTGAGAAGCTGCTTTTGGTACCTTTGCCCAAAGACTAAATGCTTCAGAGCAAAATCACAGTAAGTGATTTAGAGAATAATCAATAACATTAAAATCAACTGGCAACGAAAAGACCCTGCATCTATAATGTATTTTCTAGATATTATTAAATAATACATCACAAGCAAACTCCTAAGTGATGAATTTGGCAGCTGTTTGCAAAAGGTGATGAACCCAGGTACTGTCCTTCCTGAGGAGGTGATAAGCCCCTGTGTGAAATGTCTCCTCCCTTTTGGAAAATGGTTATTAGGTAGACCCTACAGGTGTTTTGATGCCAAAGGCACAAATTTCAGATGTGACTGAGTGTTGGGGTCATGATGGTCTGCAGATAGACACACAGGGATAATCAGGGAGACAAGGATTTCCTTGTCTAGTCTCAAATGGCTCTGCACATGGGATGGTTGGTTGGTGGCTCCTCATCAGCCTTGCTCTGGGAAGGCTTGGCTGGCAATAAGCTGTGCCTGGGAATGAGGAGGCTGGAGCAGTGGCCCTGGGATGACTGGTGTGGCAGGGCTTGGGCTTTGGGCACTGTGGTGACAAGGGTGGGCTGGGACATCTGTGTCCCTGAGCACACAAGCTCAGCTGACATCCTCTGCCCCCCTGTTTGAGCAGAGGAATAGGAGGTTTTGAAAATTATTTAGGAGACAACTCTGAGTTGTGTCCCAAAAATCTGGTCTAGGCAGTTGTCTCTTAAGTCAGTCTGCCAGGGGACATCCTGGCAGTGAGGGGAGAGGGAAAGGCATTTGTCTAGTTATTTGCTTCTATCTAGCTACACTTCACCTCTCAAAGAAAAGCCTTTGAACATAAAATTCAGCAGTGACTTACAATTTTGTGGCATTGTTTAAAAAGGAAAGCAGGGGTTTTTAGCCTAGAGATGCAACTGATCTTTTACCTTTGGTTGGGTTGTTTGTTAAAAGATAAGACACGCTGTCCATTGATCTGTCTCCTCCCTGAATTTCCCTGTTAGTGAGGAGGGCAGGACTAACTGTTGGAGAGCACTATCCCAGCAACTGTAGTGGGTTTTTTCCAGACACCACACTGCTCTTGCAAAGCAACTCATGTGAGATTTCAGCTAGACCTGGCAGTTCTGGCATCCCCTTAACCTTCAGTAACTGAAGTGAAAATGTCAGCGGTGTCCCCAGGTGCTGTGTGTTGGGGGATGGTTTGTGGGACACTGCCTTCCCACAAGGACCAAGCTGAGGCTGGTTGAGCTCATCCCAGCTCAGCTCCTTGACCATGCTGGCAAGTGAGGAGGCTTCCAAATGCAATTAAACAAATGCATGGAAGGAAAATCCAGCCATGTCCATTAAACAGAATGATCCTTTCTGGCTCAGGGAGGAGTCCCTGAGCTGCAGAGCTGGAGTCTGGAGGGACATCTACTAGCTTTATGTTCTTCTCTAAGCAACTGTCAGAAATGGGGTACTGGTGAAATGGTAATTGGTTTAAATTGTTTTCATGTCCTCTTGCAGCAAACTTTTGAGCATTGGTATTTGGAATCAACAACCAACAAATAAAAGGTTCTGTAAATTATTATAAACAACCTCCAGTCTTACTCTGATAGACTCAAAAGAAATATTCTTATTCCATTTGATTGAGCTGCATTACCAGAGCACAGTTTGGTTTTGGTAGATGCTTGTGTGGTTGGAATCTGGCTGAACAAACTTGCTCAACCTTAATTGCAAGAGGTCCCTGCAGTTCAGCCTCCCTTTCCAGCACACCTGGAGAGGAGTCAGCAAAACGGAGATGCTGGCAGAGGTGTGATGAAAGCCATGGTGGTTTAAAGGAAAGTAAAAATGCAAATAAGGAGGGGAAGTGACACACCACCTTTCTTTCCTTGGCTTAACAGAGGAAAGGACATCACTGTGTCCTGATGGGTTGTCAGGGTCCAGCCACTGCTCTTCTATTGAGTGATTATTGTATCTGCTCTTAAGACCAGATTGATTAGAAATAATCACCAAATGATGCATGATATCATCAGTATCTTATTTGAATAATGATTGATCATTAACCCACCCATTCCTGTCCTGATCTGACAGCTGGTATAAAATATCCTGGGTGTACAGGCAGCCGTGAAAGCCCCAGACTCATCTCAGTTTCTGCATTTAAGGGGACCACAGCACCACCATCTTTTTTTTTATGCCTAGAAACTGTCCAATGATGTCACTGGACCCTTAAATCGTAAGACTCAGGTTTACTGTTTATTTTAGCAGCTTTTTGCTGCTGCCTTCCAGTTTTCAATTTCTTGTGCTCTTGCAGTAGAACCTGACACCCAAACTAAACTCCATTGTAATGACAAATTCAAGTGATGAGTAAAGTGTTAGTAATTTGCTTTGCATGTGCTTCTGTAGAAGGACAATGTCACCAGGAGTTTCATGTAGAACAAACCATCATTGAAACAGCTAAGGATGCTTTTTGAAGTGGGTTGGCTAGAGCTATTTCTCATACAAGAGTAAAGGGTGTAGCTGGATGTGACCTTTAGTGAAATAAAAGGGTGTCATAACACTCCTGAAGGAGAGCACAGGCTAAGTGTGCAGGTGCTTTGCCTTGGGTGCTACAGGGTTTAGTCTCTGAGCTGTGCCTTGGAGGAACACAGCAAGGGTGGGAGGGAGCACAGTTTAGAGAATGGGGTTGGATCCTTCTTACCCAGCAACACAGTCACTGCTAGATCCTGCAAATCAAAAGCACTGCAGGCACTTCTCTTGTAGGCAGACTGGTAGCAGGGGTTAGCTGGTCACTGCAGAGGGGGCAAAACTGGCTGGTGAGCACATCACTGCGTGCCCAGAGACCATGCCCCAGTCTGACAGACCTTGTGTGGAGAATAGACCTAATTCTCTCACCTCAGGGTACTCACAGAGGTCACAGTGCTCCTCAGTGTGGTAACTCCAGCCCCTGGGTTGCACAGTCTCATGCTTTGCACTGGGGGCTCTGAAATAAATCCATGGGTAGAAAGACATTGGAGACTCTGGGAACTGGATAAATTTCGTTGGTGTCAAGTTTTATGTCATGCCTAGAACTTGACTTGGTGAAAGGAATGACAACTGGTGGCTGGAGGGCTTGCTAACAAGAAAACTGCTCCCTCTTAGGCTGGGACCATCCTGAAAGCTGCTTCATATGTGGTCACCTTGGTTCTCTAACAACTCGTAGAGAAAGTTGGTTAAGTGGCAGCAGCAGCTGGTGAGGGAGCAGATGGTGCCACCTGCACCATCAGATGTTTTATCACATTCTCCGCTTTATCCCACAAAAAAGCGGCTGGGAAGTAGAGGAGAGCGTGGGAGCTGGTGTAGGTTGTGAAGGTGTGAAAAATCACAGGTAGTCGCATTGCTTCCCTGCCAGGCTGCTGTTCTGCTCAGTGCTGGGTTAAGAAAGTGCTTGTGAGAAGGTCCGTGCCCACCTGTGCTTGAGAGTGCAATGCTGCCTTTGGGAAGGATAAGGCTTTAGAGCAACCTGGCTGTCCCTGCTTGTGGCCAGGGATCAGAGGATTACCAGAGCACCTCCAGGCAGGTAAAACTGAGCTCTCTGCATCAAAAGCAAACCCCTAGATGACCTGCCTGGACACTACTTCCTAATCATATACCAGAGAATGTTTAGAGAGCTGTGATTACGTTCATTAAAGGTTCCAATGTCATTGCTTGAGGGTTCTGAACCCATTGGGTGGCTTCTGATTTTTCTGGACTAGTATTTGAGGTTTTTGAAAACTCCTTGTGAGCTACTCAAGTGGCAGGTCTTGGGTCCAAAGGAGGAAGGGAGTTCATACACTCAGCATGTCCACTGCACAAGCCCAAAGAGCATCAAGTCCAATCAGGCAGTATTTTAATGTCCTTCCTATGAAGGACCTCTACCAGAGTCCATCAGCAGTGAGATATTTGAATGAATATTAACTGATGTGCTGAAGGGAGTACAGCTGGCAGGGGGGCAGTGATTTCCAGGACACACAGGAGGATGAAGCAGTTGGGATATTTCATACAGCAAAGATGACGGAGCAGTAAGCATGATAGTGGGGTGTGCTCCTGGAGACAGGCTACCCACAGCAATTTCCCTTCCTCAGCTTTATTTCAGCTCCTGACTTTGCTCATCTTCCTCAGGAGCTCTGTCCATCCATTCTCCTGTTGTCCTGGCAATGGGTGATAACATTCAGATGGTAACAGAGCCGCTGGTTGTTTATGTAGCAGTCAGCAAAGCCATTCACCACCCTGGGTTAATATTCCATCGGGGCGGATGGACGGGAGGGTGGGATGGCAGGAGAGCGGGTGAGGAGGTTGGCAGATGTCAAGCACTAAGCCCGAGAGGAAGAGGAACGTGTGTGACTACAAAAGGGGAGGAAGCCCATTGTGTCTGAAACAAGATGGAAGATGCCACCCGACGAAGCTGGCTAACTGGTGATTAATTAGAGGCACGCTTTGAATTCCGTGTCTAGTTTAGCATTAACAGCGTTTCCGTGTCGTGCGGTGAGTCGTCTTGCTTGGTGGTTTCATTGTCTGGGCTTATGTGGAGCATAAGGGAGGGGTTTTCTCACAAAACTTCAGGAATTGAGTAAACCTGTGTAAATCTCAGCTTTGAGAGATTTTTTTTTTTGAGAGCAAAAAAAAATAAGGCAAAATCCCCCAAAGTGGAACAAGTTTAGCAGTGGAACTCATGAGCAGAAGAGAAATAGAAAATAAGTTTGGAGTGGCTTTGAGGGGTACAGAGGAGACGCGGGGTGGTGAACACTCTGCCAGTTGTATTGCACTAGTGTGTGTCTGGGCTTTCTGAGCCCAGCCCAGCCCCTGGCAGCCTGTGAGGTGTGTGGGTTGTATTCCAGGCATGTCCGCGGGTCTGTGGCTCTGTATTAGTGTTTATAGGAAGTCAATGAGATGGAACTCAATAGAGAAAAGGAAGACTTAGGAGTCACTGGAAGACAAATGTGAAGGCCTGGCACTCAATAACTTTACGGAATCATATCTTTTGTTGCTGTACGTTTCTGGGTAGCAGGAATACAAGAAAGGAGAAGAGGTCTGGACGTTTCAATAGCTTGTTCACCTTCCACTTCAGGGAGAGGGGATGTTTTATTTCTCTTTATAAAAAGATATCCATCCTCTGCTCGGTATGAAGTCGAGCAGCGCCATGAATCAGGGGGAAGGTGTCAATAGAGATGAAGACCAGACTGCTGCAGGTGGTGGAGGGAAAGGGGGAGACCACAAACAAATTGTGTGAGCTGTGGAAAGCTCAAAGTGTGTGTGTACGTGCACATCTCCAGCTGAGATGCTGTAGCAGTGTCAAAAGAGTTGGTCCAGGCTGACTCACAACATGCAGCTGTAGTCCATGGAGCAAAGATGTTTTGTCCCAATGGCTTGAGCATCCCCATTGGCATGTGTCCTTGGCAGGTACAGACCAGGCACAGGCTGGGCAGATCCTGCAGGCTGAGCTTCTAGCTGAAACTGAAATTTGCCCCATTTTTGCTGTCTTACAAAAGGGGTGAGAAGATGGAGCTGCCCATGGTAATGGGTATTGGATTCAGGAGCCAAAGACTCTGTCACATTAGAGATGGACAGAGGCTGTTCAGTCAGCAGCCAAGTTGTGCAAAATTCAGGTAGCTTCATATTTTTTTTTTTGTAATAGGAAAATACTTTTCAAGTAGCTTCAGTTGCCAAAATAAGCTTGAATAATAAGTGTGAGTGAAACAAAAGTGTGAAGCAAAAAGCTAAGAGACAGCTACACTGGGGTGGATTTTCAGAGGTGGCAGAGGTGCTTGAGCACAGTTGTCTTTCTGAATTTTCAAAGAATTTTACTGAAAGTTGTCTCCAGCTAAATGTATGGAAACATGTGAAATGGCAATACTAAAAAGCTTCTTCATTAACTGAGAAACACAATGAAGGGCACTACATCAGTATTAATTTATATGGCTAATTAACTGAAATCATTAATTTATACTAGTGCAGAGTCTTGCTATAACCCCCAGAAGTTCTGTTCCTGATCAGTACATTTTTGTGTACTATCACTTTGTGGATTAAGCAAATACCTTTGAATGACAAAGTACCAAGTCTTTAGGAACTGAATAAAAGCAAGAGAGAATCGCTGAAGGACAGGGCTCTGATAGTTAACTATATTCCCTTCTCATTTTCACTAAACAACCTCTAACACAGGGATTTAATGCCTCCATTATAAGGTTGAAATATCTTTGGGAGAGGTTCAAAGTAGATCTAGATTAACCCCCCCTCTGGGTGAGGTATTGAATTTATGTGGATGTGTGAGCATTCAGATACAGGGTTCTTGTCCTGTCCACAAAGCAGTTCTCCCCCTGCAGCCCCTCACCTGCCTGAGTGTGCAAGTACCTCTGCTCTGTTTGCACTAATGAGCAGGCAGCTATTTCTTAAAGGTGGATGATTTCAGACTGCCAGGTGTCATTTGTTACAGCATAAAGATGGGGGTGTGTTTTTTAATGTTTCCTCCTCCCTTGCTAAGGTCAGCAGAGGGTGGAGGGGACAGCCTAGCCCAGGTAGGTTACCAAGAGGTGTCAGCAAAGGTGGTTTGGGGACACCTGGATGTGGTGGCTGTGTGGGGAGCACAACAGAGCACAGGGCTCACACCCTGAGGATCTGGGCTGTCCCATGCTGAGGGGGAGGATGGATGTCCTCTGAACACAGCAGCCTCCTCCATCTCAGGATGCATGAGCGCTCCCGCCTCCCGTGGATTGCCTTGAAGAACAAGAGCTTTGTGCTTGGGAAACCCAGATTGCAGCAACGAGCGAGAGCTCACCCAACAACTTCCTCCCACGTAGGCTGCGGTGGTGGCACTTTGCCATTAAATTCCCAGACCACGAAAATCTCAGCTGATTTCCCTCCTGGCAGAGGAAACACCAGCTGCATTGCTTCCTGCTGCAGCCCAGCCCCGGAGCCCTCCTCTCCCCTGCCCCACAGGCACTGGTGGGCACATAGTCAGAACAGGACCAGTCCCACAGGGAGTGAGGGTTTGATGAATTCTGCCTTTTTTACAAGAAGTGGCCATGGTTACATGCAAGTTTGAATATAATCAAATTCAGATTGACGTGACCTAAGTCGCAGAGCATGAGGACTGGTCCCACATTCATGCAGAGGCTGTAACACCAGCCCAAAGCCCTTGCTGCAAGCCCTAGACCTACATCTCAACGGCCCCAAGGGATTCTCTCTGTGCACACCCCCACTGCTAGGTGCTGAGCTGGCACTAATTACAATTTTGCTAATTGCTCTAAACTCCACTGCCTCCCTGCTTTCCATAGGCGGTGTTTGGCCATGGCTTTTGCTGAAGCGGGGGACTCTTCTTGGAAGCTTGATAAAATCTGCAGGGAGACACCTGCCAATCTTCATACACAACATCTTTATTTTAATTTATTGGCAGCATTTAGAAGAATTGGCTTCTATGCAGCATCAGTTGGACTTCATTAAAATAATAAGAGAGCTAAGTTAGTGAAAACAAACCTGGCCAGTTGGCAACCTCAGACTTTTGTCAGGACTGATCTATGCTGGAAGATATAGATTTAGTCCATCTACAGTAATAAAGTCCCATGATCCCATGGTTAAAATGTCTTTTTTCCCTGCTAGCTGATGCTATTCATTAATTATATGACATTTCCACAATGATTTCTCCAGAAGAAGGCCCTGGATGCCAAGGTTTACATTACATTTTCAATTACAAAGATATCCATATGGTGACTCTGCAGTATGTACAACTGCTTAACGTGCACCTCAGCCCCGCTGCGATGCTACAGGGGCTTGTGATGTGCTGGTGAATCCTGTGCTGGATATGGGGCTCCTGCTGGGATCCCACACTGGCTGTGTCCTGGGAATGGGATTTAGGTGCTCCCTGCCAGGAGAAGTGGGAGTTAAGGACACAAGGATTTGTGCTTCTTGGGCCACCAGAATTTAATAGCTGCTGGAGCTGGGAGGATGAGTTTAAATCAGCATTACAGCCCATCAAGAGGCTGAGAAACCAGCAGTATTATGGGCGGGATTTTTAGAATGGGACAAAAGGGGTCAGCCAAGGCATGGGTTTCCTGGGCAGGCTTGGAGAACCCATCTCCCACACCCTGCAGGGATATGCACATTTTCATTGCCAAAAGAGGGGCAAAGCTGCAGGCTGGGGTGCTGCAATGGGCACAGTTTTGGCAAGAGAGGGGGATCCTGTGCTGCATGATGCCACACTGGTGTTTCTTCACATCAGGGCTGGTCCTACTCACACAGGATCAATTGCTGCTGTAGAAGCTGCCTAATTAACCACCAGTATGATGGGTACAAGTTGTGATTCAAGTATTACTTGATCTGAGGAAGTATATTGATTTGGACAGTCCCCTTGGAGAAAATCTCTTTCGTGGTTTGCAGGTGTTTTGCAGCAGTTTGCTACCCAATCAGCACCATATAGAATCATAGAATTGCCCAGGCCGGAAGGGACCTCCAAAGGTCATCTAGTCTGACCTCCCTGCAGTCAGCAGGGACACCCCCAACTAGACCAGGTTGCCCAGGGCCAGACTTGGTCCTTCCCAGCAGCTCCTGCCTGAACCACACATTGTGATAACACAACTGGGCCCTGAAAGGAAAGCACAGATTTTCCTTCGACAGCACTGGTGAGCAGACATCTACCTGGAAGATGATTCCTAGCACTGTTGAATAGAAAAGTTCATATTTTTTTTCCAGCTCTGGAGAGAGGACATGCCCATGGATTGTCCCCTTGGTTACCCAAGGTACAGGACATCCCTGCTCCTGCCTTGCAGGCTGCAGAGTTGCTCCTCTGGCACCGGGAGCCAGGAGTGGATGCTGTTTGCACAGTCGCACTCCGATTAGCTCTGCAACGCCTGTAACCTTAGAGTAGTAAACCAGTGGCATATATATAGTTGAACAATTATATGTATTGTGACTAAATTTCCCCCTGAAGATCTCATTCACGATGTTAGAGTGAAAGGATCATAAAATGAATTAATAGCTGATTCACTGTATAATTTCCTAGTTCAATATACTTTAGTGTACCAGCTAAATGAGCCATACACAGCATTCAGCTCGGCCAGTTAACAGCTTTATCATTGAGATCTCAGGCTTAGAAATAAAAGCAATTCTTCTGAAGTAATTGCGTCTAATTAAAAGAAACATTTAAAAAGTGTAACCAAAAGGAATTCATTTCAAATGGAAAATTAATGCTGAAAAATAGCCCTGAGCTCTCTTGTCTTTGCTAATAGCTAAGCATTCTCAGAATAATTAAACTGTTTTGAAATGTTGATACCTTCCCCTGTTAGAAATGATAGCCCTGGCCCAACACATTAGCAAGTCCTCAGCGTGGCCCTGGTTGGAGATGGGGGGGGAGCACTTTTGGGGGGCGGGGGAGATAAGGGGCAGCTGCCTGCAGCAGAGAAGGGTTCTCACCTTGATGCTGTTGCCCCCTGCATGAAGCAGGGGCTCGGCAACTTCTTCAAAAGAAGTGGGACTGCCCAGGTGGAGGAGCTGAGCTCACCATGGCAGGGGTTTGGGAGGCTCTGCCAGATGCTGGGACTCCCGGTAAAAGCAGAGGAATTAACTGCAAATAGTTCTCTTTTACAACTCTATGGACTTTGTTACACTACTTCCTCATCCCTGCAGCACCTCAGCTGCAGTGTCAGGGTGTGTTTCCAGGTGAAGTCTGTCTGTTCACTGCTTTTCTCTTTTGTGTTTCATGAGCAAAAAGTGCAGCACTTTAACCTGCACCCCAAAAAAGTCCCACAGTAAATATCCAGTTTTACAGAGTTCCTGGCTGGGGTTTGTTCTCTGTGTGTGTGTGCCAGCCTGGCTGCTCTCGACAGAGGGGATCCTAATTCCTTCAGGCTCCTTATCTGCTTCTCCATCACTTGCTCCTCTCCCTTTACTCGTGCTCTTTTTGGCTGGGTGCGTAGCGAAAATCCCACCCCTGCTTCCCTCAAAGCCTGCAGGTACCTCCTCTCCACCAAGGATTTGCTTGCAGGTGTCAGAGTAAATTAAAAGTATCCTGTGACCTGGTGAGGATGAGCACAAATCCCATGCGTTGAGCAGGAGCTCTGCTTTTAACTCTGTGCTGAGCTAGGAAGGCTTCTCTGATTAATAGTCTGTACCCAAAGGAGGTGGCTGTCAGGGTGGCAGGGGTGTCTGGTGCCTAAAATAGTCATTACAGTGCTTCATTGGAATGAATTGAATGGCTGGGTGCTACCAACATAAGGGACCTGCTGGAGCTGGTGCTGCCAAATTAGAGGTCATAGAGTGGGCGAGGAATTGCCCCCAGAGCTACGGGGCACAGCTCTAAAGGGCAGGGTGCTCTAAACCTACTGCTGGGTGGTTTTGTTGAGAAATACAGGTTTCCCAGATTTGAATCTTTCTCCAGGATCTCTCTTCCTTGAAAAGTGACTATGAAGGTGGGGGGAAAAAAAAAAGTTTTGAAAATGTCGGTGTTTGGTTTCAGCATCTCTGCATTAAAGCTTTTGATTCTCATATTGAAGCAACTTCCCATTGGGAAGCAAACACTGACCAAGTTGGTTCATTTTAAGTGTTAAAAAGGCCAAACCCAGATACTTCTGACCCAAGTGACTTTTCTTTTTTTTTTTCTTTTTTTTTTTTCCCTGGATGACCAGGACACAAGTGCTTTTGAGAATTCAACTTTATACTAGTTGAGGGAGAGAATTTGTTCTCTTAAAATCCTTGTGGGATGGGAATGTAGTTTCTCATGCTGCTGCAAGTGGGAAGCTCAGGGAATCTTTGGGGGCTGTTGCTTGTTATTGCCAGCACCTACTGAATTTGCTTTTATTATGTTATTTGGTAACTATGACAGAACTGAGCATATTCCATCCAAGACTTCCTGTAAAACATTCCCAGCAACTTCTGTGAATGTACAATAATGTGGTATGTAAATACACATTTGTAGCATTAACCCTACAAAACAGCCTGTGTTTCTGCTGGCTTGTTTCCCTGTCCACATTGTGCTGTTTCATGTGTTTCCTTGATGCTCTTCTTGAAATTGTAGTACATCAAAGTTTTCTCCCTCTTATTTTGGAGGCAGAGCAGAAGGGCAGCATCTCAAGACAGGATTCTGTCTCGTGTGTTGTAGCATGTTTTTCTTTTACAAATAATACTGAAAGCATCACAACTTCTAAGGGAATAGGTAAAACTGGTCCCTGGTCCTGGCAGCAGATCAGTGAATGCCCGGCCCTGGCCAGCTTGCTCAAAATTCTGCCTTAATTTTCTGGATGATCCAGAACTTTCTCTTTTTTTCTTTTTTTTTTTTAATTCCTGAGTGTTTCTAATTGAGCTAACATTATTAGAAGGTTTAAAAAAACCCCTTTCCCAAATTCCCTTTGCGTTTCAGTAGCTCTTTAATATGCAAGGCAGCAAGAGATGAACTGGGTCTAATTACGAGTCCCTGGAGTAGCCAGTCAGAAAATGAATTGATGCCTTTTTCCTTATGAACAATGCATGTACCACAAATTAGAGGCGCCATCACCAGAGATTTAATTACAAAATATCATTACTTTCACACATCATTTCAGATTTGGCCTGATCAAATCAAAGTTGGGGGAGAGAGAGAAGGGGGGAGGCGGGCGGAGGGAAAAACTGCACCACTAGCAGGGTCATTCGTTCAGGGGTACTTGAATGCAGGAGGGAATTGGTGTTATTGAAGCTTCCCAAAAGGCAATTCTGCAGAGAAGCAGCGGCTGGGAGGAAATTCATTTCCTTTTCCAAGGGAGGCTCTGAGCAGTTTGGCCGTCTGGGGGGAAAACACGGCATGAACACGGTGGCCAGGGCTCAGTGGGCTTTGCTGGGAGGTGCTGTCTAAAGACCATGGGCATGTCCAGCTCCATGGCAAGTGTGTCCCTGCTTGGGGAGACGGGGGGGTTCTGTCAGGTAGGAAAAATGTGATGCAAAGAGCATTTAGTCTGCTATCACTTGGCTTTAGCTGGGCTTCCTCTGGCAGCAAAAGCTGTGTATGGAAAAAATAAAGGACTCATCCCAAGACGTATCTAAGTGTACTTCAGCCATGTACAGTGTACAGTATCCTGCGTCATTCCTGACAAACCTCCCCAAAAACACAGCCACTGAAGCTAGCTATTCATGCCAAAGTGCATGATGAATTTTGTCAAGAGGAATGACTGCCAAGGGAGGCCTGGAAACTCATTTGCTGCAGAGTTCAGCCCACTATTGTGGTTTAAAGGTCATGGTGGTTACCAGAAAAAGGGGCTGGTGTGTGCTGGGAGGAGGGTTTAGCTGCTTTTGCTTCCCTGATGTCTATCTACCCCTGAAGAATACTGAAGTGAGCACTTCATCATCTTATTTCTAGTAAGGTGGGTCCATCCCATATCTTTATAGCTTGGGATGCTTTTCAAGCAGAGAAATTTGGAATGAGCACAGTCAAAAGTGGTCAGTGGTCCCTGCTCTGAAAGGAAACCCTGAGAGCTTCCTCCAAGCTGAGCATCTCAAGTGAGAGGTCCTCCCTTCTGGTCCATGCACACTGAAAAAGAGGAGCAGTGTTTGTAGCCTGGAGCCTGACTCTTGGCTGCAGGAAGGTTTCTGGGCTCAATGGCCCTGTGCCAAAGCGGATAATCTGGTGAATATTCAGAAGCTGGATGGTCCCAATGCTGTGTAGTCTCCACAACAGGGCTGGAAATGTCAGAAATACCCCGATAAAATAAAAAGTAACAGCCCTGTAGTGTCTAACGTGTCTCTGAGTGATGACTGTCACAGCAGACCAATGCTACAGTACTAGGAATCCTCTTTTATTTTTTTTCCCATCCCTGAGAAAAAAAGTGAGGCTATTTTCCTTGCAGAGTGACACCTGTCTGGTGCTGATTTAAAGGGCTGGCTGTTGGATAGGGTCATTCCTGCTGAGCTGATGCCATAAAGGCAGTCAGCAGCGAACGCGGGTGCTTGGGATGGGAGGGCAGAGCTGCTGCTCAGCCCTGGGATGATTTACAGCCCCTGCATCCAGCCTAGGCCATGGGCTGTGATTATTTCTCAGCCGGACGCACAAGCCAATCGTTTCAAGAAGCTAAAACGCTCTTCAAAATTTATGAGGAAAATGACGGCTTGTTGAATACATGATGTAGCGAGATGTAGTTTTACATTAACTTAAGAGGCATTTATGGGGCAATATTCATCTTCTCTGTATTATGGCAAGTATAATATGAGAGGATGCTATGTCATGGGGATATGAGACCTGACAGATACGATGTTCGCAGAGGGAGACCATGATGAAACAGAAAAAGGCAGGAAGAGCCAAAGCCACAGGCTGAATGGGGATGGGGCAGAACAGGCTGTTGTGAGACTGGGAGATGCCACCCACGTCCTCCACCTGTGGAAGCTGAAGTTGCTCCATTGCTTCTGTGGAACCACATGGGTACCCACCGGCTGAGGAGGTGGATCCAGTGATTCCAGCCCTGAAGATCCACTCATGACTCAAGGTCAAGCCCTACTCACAACTCTCTTTTAGAGCTGCTCAGCTTTTTGTGGTGCAGTCGACAAGGGACCCGTGGTGGCACTTTGCCATTAAATTCCCAGACCACGAAAATCTCAGCTGATTTCCCTCCTGGCAGAGGAAACACCAGCTGCATTGCTTCCTGCTGCAGCCCAGCCCCGGAGCCCTCCTCTCCCCTGCCCCACAGGCACTGGTGGGCACATAGTCAGAACAGGACCAGTCCCACAGGGAGTGAGGGTTTGATGAATTCTGCCTTTTTTACAAGAAGTGGCCATGGTTACATGCAAGTTTGAATATAATCAAATTCAGATTGACGTGACCTAAGTCGCAGAGCATGAGGACTGGTCCCACATTCATGCAGAGGCTGTAACACCAGCCCAAAGCCCTTGCTGCAAGCCCTAGACCTACATCTCAACGGCCCCAAGGGATTCTCTCTGTGCACACCCCCACTGCTAGGTGCTGAGCTGGCACTAATTACAATTTTGCTAATTGCTCTAAACTCCACTGCCTCCCTGCTTTCCATAGGCGGTGTTTGGCCATGGCTTTTGCTGAAGCGGGGGACTCTTCTTGGAAGCTTGATAAAATCTGCAGGGAGACACCTGCCAATCTTCATACACAACATCTTTATTTTAATTTATTGGCAGCATTTAGAAGAATTGGCTTCTATGCAGCATCAGTTGGACTTCATTAAAATAATAAGAGAGCTAAGTTAGTGAAAACAAACCTGGCCAGTTGGCAACCTCAGACTTTTGTCAGGACTGATCTATGCTGGAAGATATAGATTTAGTCCATCTACAGTAATAAAGTCCCATGATCCCATGGTTAAAATGTCTTTTTTCCCTGCTAGCTGATGCTATTCATTAATTATATGACATTTCCACAATGATTTCTCCAGAAGAAGGCCCTGGATGCCAAGGTTTACATTACATTTTCAATTACAAAGATATCCATATGGTGACTCTGCAGTATGTACAACTGCTTAACGTGCACCTCAGCCCCGCTGCGATGCTACAGGGGCTTGTGATGTGCTGGTGAATCCTGTGCTGGATATGGGGCTCCTGCTGGGATCCCACACTGGCTGTGTCCTGGGAATGGGATTTAGGTGCTCCCTGCCAGGAGAAGTGGGAGTTAAGGACACAAGGATTTGTGCTTCTTGGGCCACCAGAATTTAATAGCTGCTGGAGCTGGGAGGATGAGTTTAAATCAGCATTACAGCCCATCAAGAGGCTGAGAAACCAGCAGTATTATGGGCGGGATTTTTAGAATGGGACAAAAGGGGTCAGCCAAGGCATGGGTTTCCTGGGCAGGCTTGGAGAACCCATCTCCCACACCCTGCAGGGATATGCACATTTTCATTGCCAAAAGAGGGGCAAAGCTGCAGGCTGGGGTGCTGCAATGGGCACAGTTTTGGCAAGAGAGGGGGATCCTGTGCTGCATGATGCCACACTGGTGTTTCTTCACATCAGGGCTGGTCCTACTCACACAGGATCAATTGCTGCTGTAGAAGCTGCCTAATTAACCACCAGTATGATGGGTACAAGTTGTGATTCAAGTATTACTTGATCTGAGGAAGTATATTGATTTGGACAGTCCCCTTGGAGAAAATCTCTTTCGTGGTTTGCAGGTGTTTTGCAGCAGTTTGCTACCCAATCAGCACCATATAGAATCATAGAATTGCCCAGGCCGGAAGGGACCTCCAAAGGTCATCTAGTCCGACCTCCCTGCAGTCAGCAGGGACACCCCCAACTAGACCAGGTTGCCCAGGGCCAGACTTGGTCCTTCCCAGCAGCTCCTGCCTGAACCACACATTGTGATAACACAACTGGGCCCTGAAAGGAAAGCACAGATTTTCCTTCGACAGCACTGGTGAGCAGACATCTACCTGGAAGATGATTCCTAGCACTGTTGAATAGAAAAGTTCATATTTTTTTTCCAGCTCTGGAGAGAGGACATGCCCATGGATTGTCCCCTTGGTTACCCAAGGTACAGGACATCCCTGCTCCTGCCTTGCAGGCTGCAGAGTTGCTCCTCTGGCACCGGGAGCCAGGAGTGGATGCTGTTTGCACAGTCGCACTCCGATTAGCTCTGCAACGCCTGTAACCTTAGAGTAGTAAACCAGTGGCATATATATAGTTGAACAATTATATGTATTGTGACTAAATTTCCCCCTGAAGATCTCATTCACGATGTTAGAGTGAAAGGATCATAAAATGAATTAATAGCTGATTCACTGTATAATTTCCTAGTTCAATATACTTTAGTGTACCAGCTAAATGAGCCATACACAGCATTCAGCTCGGCCAGTTAACAGCTTTATCATTGAGATCTCAGGCTTAGAAATAAAAGCAATTCTTCTGAAGTAATTGCGTCTAATTAAAAGAAACATTTAAAAAGTGTAACCAAAAGGAATTCATTTCAAATGGAAAATTAATGCTGAAAAATAGCCCTGAGCTCTCTTGTCTTTGCTAATAGCTAAGCATTCTCAGAATAATTAAACTGTTTTGAAATGTTGATACCTTCCCCTGTTAGAAATGATAGCCCTGGCCCAACACATTAGCAAGTCCTCAGCGTGGCCCTGGTTGGAGATGGGGGGGGAGCACTTTTGGGGGGCGGGGGAGATAAGGGGCAGCTGCCTGCAGCAGAGAAGGGTTCTCACCTTGATGCTGTTGCCCCCTGCATGAAGCAGGGGCTCGGCAACTTCTTCAAAAGAAGTGGGACTGCCCAGGTGGAGGAGCTGAGCTCACCATGGCAGGGGTTTGGGAGGCTCTGCCAGATGCTGGGACTCCCGGTAAAAGCAGAGGAATTAACTGCAAATAGTTCTCTTTTACAACTCTATGGACTTTGTTACACTACTTCCTCATCCCTGCAGCACCTCAGCTGCAGTGTCAGGGTGTGTTTCCAGGTGAAGTCTGTCTGTTCACTGCTTTTCTCTTTTGTGTTTCATGAGCAAAAAGTGCAGCACTTTAACCTGCACCCCAAAAAAGTCCCACAGTAAATATCCAGTTTTACAGAGTTCCTGGCTGGGGTTTGTTCTCTGTGTGTGTGTGCCAGCCTGGCTGCTCTCGACAGAGGGGATCCTAATTCCTTCAGGCTCCTTATCTGCTTCTCCATCACTTGCTCCTCTCCCTTTACTCGTGCTCTTTTTGGCTGGGTGCGTAGCGAAAATCCCACCCCTGCTTCCCTCAAAGCCTGCAGGTACCTCCTCTCCACCAAGGATTTGCTTGCAGGTGTCAGAGTAAATTAAAAGTATCCTGTGACCTGGTGAGGATGAGCACAAATCCCATGCGTTGAGCAGGAGCTCTGCTTTTAACTCTGTGCTGAGCTAGGAAGGCTTCTCTGATTAATAGTCTGTACCCAAAGGAGGTGGCTGTCAGGGTGGCAGGGGTGTCTGGTGCCTAAAATAGTCATTACAGTGCTTCATTGGAATGAATTGAATGGCTGGGTGCTACCAACATAAGGGACCTGCTGGAGCTGGTGCTGCCAAATTAGAGGTCATAGAGTGGGCGAGGAATTGCCCCCAGAGCTACGGGGCACAGCTCTAAAGGGCAGGGTGCTCTAAACCTACTGCTGGGTGGTTTTGTTGAGAAATACAGGTTTCCCAGATTTGAATCTTTCTCCAGGATCTCTCTTCCTTGAAAAGTGACTATGAAGGTGGGGGGAAAAAAAAAAGTTTTGAAAATGTCGGTGTTTGGTTTCAGCATCTCTGCATTAAAGCTTTTGATTCTCATATTGAAGCAACTTCCCATTGGGAAGCAAACACTGACCAAGTTGGTTCATTTTAAGTGTTAAAAAGGCCAAACCCAGATACTTCTGACCCAAGTGACTTTTCTTTTTTTTTTTCTTTTTTTTTTTTCCCTGGATGACCAGGACACAAGTGCTTTTGAGAATTCAACTTTATACTAGTTGAGGGAGAGAATTTGTTCTCTTAAAATCCTTGTGGGATGGGAATGTAGTTTCTCATGCTGCTGCAAGTGGGAAGCTCAGGGAATCTTTGGGGGCTGTTGCTTGTTATTGCCAGCACCTACTGAATTTGCTTTTATTATGTTATTTGGTAACTATGACAGAACTGAGCATATTCCATCCAAGACTTCCTGTAAAACATTCCCAGCAACTTCTGTGAATGTACAATAATGTGGTATGTAAATACACATTTGTAGCATTAACCCTACAAAACAGCCTGTGTTTCTGCTGGCTTGTTTCCCTGTCCACATTGTGCTGTTTCATGTGTTTCCTTGATGCTCTTCTTGAAATTGTAGTACATCAAAGTTTTCTCCCTCTTATTTTGGAGGCAGAGCAGAAGGGCAGCATCTCAAGACAGGATTCTGTCTCGTGTGTTGTAGCATGTTTTTCTTTTACAAATAATACTGAAAGCATC
The DNA here is from genome assembly GCF_001431845.1 of Calidris pugnax. NCBI lineage: Eukaryota > Metazoa > Chordata > Aves > Charadriiformes > Scolopacidae > Calidris > Calidris pugnax. Next base: position 739,316 of record NW_015090832.1, on the reverse strand, counting down.
ACAACTTCTAAGGGAATAGGTAAAACTGGTCCCTGGTCCTGGCAGCAGATCAGTGAATGCCCGGCCCTGGCCAGCTTGCTCAAAATTCTGCCTTAATTTTCTGGATGATCCAGAACTTTCTCTTTTTTTCTTTTTTTTTTTTAATTCCTGAGTGTTTCTAATTGAGCTAACATTATTAGAAGGTTTAAAAAAACCCCTTTCCCAAATTCCCTTTGCGTTTCAGTAGCTCTTTAATATGCAAGGCAGCAAGAGATGAACTGGGTCTAATTACGAGTCCCTGGAGTAGCCAGTCAGAAAATGAATTGATGCCTTTTTCCTTATGAACAATGCATGTACCACAAATTAGAGGCGCCATCACCAGAGATTTAATTACAAAATATCATTACTTTCACACATCATTTCAGATTTGGCCTGATCAAATCAAAGTTGGGGGAGAGAGAGAAGGGGGGAGGCGGGCGGAGGGAAAAACTGCACCACTAGCAGGGTCATTCGTTCAGGGGTACTTGAATGCAGGAGGGAATTGGTGTTATTGAAGCTTCCCAAAAGGCAATTCTGCAGAGAAGCAGCGGCTGGGAGGAAATTCATTTCCTTTTCCAAGGGAGGCTCTGAGCAGTTTGGCCGTCTGGGGGGAAAACACGGCATGAACACGGTGGCCAGGGCTCGGTGGGCTTTGCTGGGAGGTGCTGTCTAAAGACCATGGGCATGTCCAGCTCCATGGCAAGTGTGTCCCTGCTTGGGGAGACGGGGGGGTTCTGTCAGGTAGGAAAAATGTGATGCAAAGAGCATTTAGTCTGCTATCACTTGGCTTTAGCTGGGCTTCCTCTGGCAGCAAAAGCTGTGTATGGTAAAATAAAGGACTCATCCCAAGACGTATCTAAGTGTACTTCAGCCATGTACAGTGTACAGTATCCTGCGTCATTCCTGACAAACCTCCCCAAAAACACAGCCACTGAAGCTAGCTATTCATGCCAAAGTGCATGATGAATTTTGTCAAGAGGAACGACTGCCAAGGGAGGCCTGGAAACTCATTTGCTGCAGAGTTCAGCCCACTATTGCGGTTTAAAGGTCATGGTGGTTACCAGAAAAAGGGGCTGGTGTGTGCTGGGAGGAGGGGTTAGCTGCTTTTGCTTCCCTGATGTCTATCTACCCCTGAAGAATACTGAAGTGAGCACTTCATCATCTTATTTCTAGTAAGGTGGGTCCATCCCATATCTTTATAGCTTGGGATGCTTTTCAAGCAGAGAAATTTGGAATGAGCACAGTCAAAAGTGGTCAGTGGTCCCTGCTCTGTAAGAAAACCCTGAGAGCTTCCTCCAAGCTGAGCAACTCAAGTGAGAGGTCCTTCCTTCTGGTCCATGCCCACTGAAAAGGAGGAGCACAGTTTGTAGATCAGAGCCTGACTCTTGGCTGCAGGAAGGTTTCTGGGCTCAATGGCCCTGTGCCAAAGCGGATAATCTGGTGAATATTCAGAAGCTGGATGGTCCCAATGCTGTGTAGTCTCCACAACAGGGCTGGAAATGTCAGAAATACCCCGATAAAATAAAAAGTAACAGCCCTGTAGTGTCTAATGTGTCTCTGAGTGATGACTGTCACAGCAGACCAATGCTACAGTACTAGGAATCCTCTTTTATTTTTTTTCCCATCCCTGAGAAAAAAAGTGAGGCTATTTTCCTTGCAGAGTGACACCTGTCTGGTGCTGATTTAAAGGGCTGGCTGTTGGATAGGGTCATTCCTGCTGAGCTGATGCCATAAAGGCAGTCAGCAGCGAACGCGGGTGCTTGGGATGGGAGGGCAGAGCTGCTGCTCAGCCCTGGGATGATTTACAGCCCCTGCATCCAGCCTAGGCCATGGGCTGTGATTATTTCTCAGCCGGACGCACAAGCCAATCGTTTCAAGAAGCTAAAACGCTCTTCAAAATTTATGAGGAAAATGACGGCTTGTTGAATACATGATGTAGCGAGATGTAGTTTTACATTAACTTAAGAGGCATTTATGGGGCAATATTCATCTTCTCTGTATTATGGCAAGTATAATATGAGAGGATGCTATGTCATGGGGATATGAGACCTGACAGATACGATGTACGCAGAGGGAGACCATGATGAAACAGAAAAAGGCAGGAAGAGCCAAAGCCACAGGCTGAATGGGGATGGGGCAGGAGAACAGGCTGTTGTGAGACTGGGAGATGCCACCCATGTCCTCCACCTGTGGAAGCCAAAGTTGCTTCATTGCTTCTGTGGAACCACATGGGTACCCACCAGCTGAGGAGGTGGATCCAGTGATTCCAGCCCTGAAGATCCACTCATGACTCAAGGTCAAGCCCCGCTCACCGTTCTCTTTTAGAGCTGCTCAGCTTTTTGTGGTGCAGTCGACAAGGGACCCAAGGCAGGTAATGCCCCTGCTCACTCTAGCAGATCATTGTACAGGTGGCAACAAGGGCCACTGAGAATAAGCTGGGAATGTATGGACATATTACGAAGAGAAAAATGATTACTTCCGATAATATTCTACCTAGTGATCAGACTTTGCCATGCAAGTACATAGGCTGAAAAAGGTTGCATGGTCTTCCAGAGGATGTAACAGACTCCCCTGGGAACGTGGCAGAAAGGTACGTATATCACCGTTAGCTAAATTAGGCTGATAAAAGGTTGCATGGTCTTCTTGAGGATGTAACAGACTCTCCTGGGAACGTGGCAGAAAGGCACGTATATCACCGTTAGCTAAACATAGCTGGATACTCGCAGGGCTCACTCCAGCTGGCAAACCCAGCAGCTTCTTTTTTCTCCTTCCTCTTGCACCTCTGACTCCTCTGAACGTGCAGCACAGGACAAGCTCTTGGGCTGCTCCAGAGTAAGCCTCCCTGTTCTAGCCTGGTAAAATTATAGCTGAAAGTAGTTCCTAAGCATTTTTTTTTCCCCCCTGCACTTAGCTGCAGGAAAAATTTTGCACTAGACACTGTTTGAGTTGGTAATGGAGATCAAACAGCTCTCTAATTGGAGCTGTGAATTAAAGTAGAGCTCTTGGTGCAAGGAGGTCAAGCCCTACTCACAACTCTCTTTTAGAGCTGCTCAGCTTTTTGTGGTGCAGTCGACAAGGGACCCAAGGCAGGTAATGCCCCTGCTCACTCTAGTAGATCATTGTACGGGTGGCAACAAGGGCTTGGGCCACTGTGAATAAGCTGGGAATGTATGGACATGTTACGAAGAGAAAAATGATTACTTCTGATAATATTCTACCTAATGATCAGACTTTGCCATGCAAGTACGTAGGCTGATAAAAGGTTGCATGGTCTTCTTGAGGATGTAACAGACTCTCCTGGGAACGTGGCAGAAAGGCACGTATATCACCGTTAGCTAAACATAGCTGGATACTCGCAGGGCTCACTCCAGCTGGCAAACCCAGCAGCTGCTTTTCTCTCCTGTCGCACCTCTGACTCCTCTGAACGTGCAGCACAGGACAAGCTCTTGGGCTGCTCCAGAGTAAGCCTCCCTGTTCTAGCCTGGTAAAATTATAGCTGAAAGTAGTTCCTAAGCATTTTTTTTTCCCCCCTGCACTTAGCTGCAGGAAAAATTTTGCACTAGACACTGTTTGAGTTGGTAATGGAGATCAAACAGCTCTCTAATTGGAGCTGTGAATTAAAGTAGAGCTCTTGGTGCAAGGCCTTGACCCTGTGGTGTCCTACACCAGGCAACTGAGGGGCCTTGGGGCTGCCTCCTGGTCCCCCCTTACTGCATATAAGCATGGTTGTGAGGCAAGAGTCATTGGTGTGGCCAAATACTCCAGTAGGTGATGCAGGGAAAGGCACTTTTCCCTGACACCCAGGTACATGCCTGCTCCTGCCCACCCAGCAGTGTTGGGGTTAGCACTGGGCTCAGGGTCCCTTGCAGGGCTGGATCCAGGGGTTGCAGAGCAGGGCATCCAGCTGATGGGCTTACCAACAGCACAACCATCACAATTGCAGTGTGATCTTGATCTCCATAGATGTTTCTCCCTAGGCATTATGTGCAGGGATGAGGGCTACATTCATTTTGTTCATTTGTCATGAAAACACCAAGTGGAGCTGTGAGCCCTGCCTTAGGGAAATGCTGATTGACTTTGGAGTGGAGGCTAATCATCAAGAGACCAAAGAACTTGTTGTGCAAAGCCAAGGGTCTCTCTGCATCTCTGATTCAGCTCTTTCCTCAAAGAGAACTGCAGTGTTTCCCCTCCCCTGTGTCTGACCACTCGGCTCCTTGGGAGGAAGGGATGTTGCTCCCTTTTCTCACCTTATTAGATAAAACGGGTCAAAACTTCTAGACCTGGATGGATGGCAGGACCCACCTTGATCTGCTGACATCGCTGCTTTCCAACCTCTGCCTTTTTGAAGGTTTTAGCCAAATCTTAGGAAGGCTTGTCACTCTGACAGTGATGTTATTGGCAAAAATAAATCCAAAAGGCTGCACAGTGGCTGCCTTGTCCTTTCTTGGTATCAGGTGGCACCAGAACACCAATAACCAGGAGTAACACAAGGTTAATTGGAGAAGGCTGAGAGGTTTGCAGGAGCTGTAGCAGCCAGACACAGGGAGATGGGCTGAGGCTGGAGGAGATGCTTGGAAAGGTGTCTGGGTATGGAGGAAAGGTTGCAGAAGCCATGCTGAAGAGGCAGGGGAGCAGAATGATATATAACACCCATTACATCAGAGAGAAATTAAAAGGATTGATTGATATCAATTATCAGGTACAATTTGTTGCTGCACAATTGACACGTTAATCACCACCCTGCTGCATTTCAGCATGGCAAGATTTTTGACCAATTTGAAAGGTTTACAGCAACAATATGATGCTGATTTATCTCTCCTTAATAAAAAAGTGATCAACTGAAACCTGCATCCATCATTCTGTTTATCACTCATGGTGATTTATTAACTAATTATACTTACAGTGGGTCTTTTTCTATAAGTATGGATAACAGAGTGATGCAGTGTCAGTGCAAGTCATAAATAATGCCACAGTACAGTATGTTTAATACTTACTCCTAGGACCAGCCCATAACAAGATGCCTTGATTAAGGTAAGCAGATGGCTTCGTTTGTCAGGAACAGTCCTGAAATTGCACATCGAGGAAACAAGTCCATTTCTCATGTTTTCAGCACTGGACATTGCACAAATGTCTCAAGCATGTAATTCAGATCAGGTGAAATGCTCCCAGCTTGGCCACTTTTCAGAGGCATTTGCAAACCCTGACCAGACCTCACTGTGCACTGAGACTGATTAACAGCTTGGTGTTTTAGAATCAAGGTCTACAGAGCAAGAAGAAGCCACAAATGCAGGAAAAAGGGACTTCACTGTGGATTTTAAAACAGAGTTGGGAGCTGAAAAAAAAAAATAATCAGAACTTCTCCAGCCATTATAAAAGGAAAAAGGATTTTTGTTCTTTTTAAGGGACAAGTGATCAAGCCCACGAATCAGTTTCATCCATCAAAAATGCCTTTTACAAAACTTGTAGGTTACAGTAACTGGCTAATACAGGCTCCTAGGATTTCTGTCTTGACAAAGAGATGTGGTCAGTTCCCTTGCCTCACGCAAGAGGACGATGATGTGACTCTATTAAACAATTATACCCGGTAATTGTGTAATCTCAAGGAGAAAGCAGCTTTTCAAATGACACATAGGACAGATTTGTGCTGTCTTTCCAGCCTGTGCAACTGAGAAGAGGTCTGTATGATTCCCTCTCCCTCCAAAGAAGAGATGTTATCACTGGGGTGATGCTGTTGCTGGAGCAGCTTTGCAGTGACTGGACTGGCTGTGGATTTTGGGGTCTTTCCCAAAGAAATCCTGCAGAGCCCACTTGCATTTTCATATTTGCATTACAGAGCAATACAAGGCACCAAGTGTCCAGGATTGTACTCAGCTCTAATGTCATTTTTCTCTTCCTAAAATCAACTGGGAAGTTGACTCTTGCAAATCCCAACCTTAAACTCATTGTGGTTCTGCTTGGGGAGCACCTATAACAAGGGGAGCAGGTGTCTGTGCAGCTCCAAAACTCTCAAAAGCATCAGCTCATCTGTGATTCCTGTGCTCGACCCTAGTGGTGCAGCAGGACTTCTTGGTTTCCTCTTTTTCTCTTGTACATCATTGTTCTCCTGCTGGGGTATCAAATCTGCTTTGACTGCAGCTCTCCCCAGCATCCTGCCAGGTGAGGGAGAGGTGGTCCAAACTTCTTTCCTTCAGTATCAGTGAGGATTGGGTGAAGAGCCAGTTGCTTCCTGCAGAAGGGCTGAGGGCACCAGAGAAGACAACCTGGGCAAAGCTGGGGGTGAATCTGGGTGCAGGGAAGTCCCTCACCCTATCGCTGTGCAATAAATCAAATCTACTCATAATCCAGTTTCTGAACTTTTGAGCTGAGATGAGAACCATCCTCTTATTTACCTTGACATCCACCCACAAATGCATTTATAGAGTCCATTCTTTCCCCTTATCTTTAGTAAAAGATATGGCCTCTGTTAGTAAGAACAATATTGCATCACCTTAAAGAAGTAATCTTTTTTTTTTTTCCTCTTCTTTATCGCTTAACTAGGTTCATGGGGAATATGTTGGGTCTGGACTTCCTTGTCTTTCAGTTTTACACAGGTATAGATCACACGAGATTCTTTTTGGTATTGGTTGATCTCTATAATGAAGAATGACGTGTAAATGCGGTATATAATGGCTATTTTCCCTCCACCCTGGTACCCTGCTCCCAGCCCTGCTGTTGACTTTGCCAACTTGTCCAAGCCTCTCATTGCTCTGCTACTCTGAAAACATTAGGTGTAGCTTGAACATTCTTTGGGACAGAGTCTCTTATTCTGTGTTTGGACAACCTCTGTGAGATCTCAAACTAACCCTCTCTTTTTCCACGCCAATAATATCTGCCTGCTTTGTTGGTTACAGCTGTCCTGCCCAGAGGAATGTGGCCACTTCTGGCAGGGAGCAGCAGTGTCTGAGCCCCACGCTGTATTCCAGGAGGCCAAACAATAACACAATAACACCATCCTGGATTTACAAGTGCAGAGGGAAGCAGGGGGGATGTAGGTGTGATTAGCACATTAACAACAGGATCCATAACCAGGAGGGAACGCTCAAACCAGCAGCAAATGATTGTTAAATTATTACACAATTAATAGTTATTTAAAAGCAAGGCAGGAATGATGAAAGAAAAAAAATAATAATCCCTGTTTGAGAATGCTTTTGCAGGGCTGATCAGCACAGAGAGTGCAGCTGCAGAGACACCACAAAAATTACCCAGCACCTCCTGGGGGAACGAACAGTGACAGATCCATAATTTATAGGGGGCAGTCGGCGCTCAATAATTAGGGCATAATTTACACTGAGCGGGTTTTGGTGGTGGGAGGAGAGAGGCAGTTTTGTTTGTTCTCCTGTTCCTTCCCCAGCCACCTGTCCCAGAGCTCAGAGGGGAAAGGATGCTGCTGGCAGAGACCTGGCCTGACCCAGCATGGCAGGGCTCGGCGCATCCCCTCCCATCTCTGTCTCAAGAGGGTGAGCCCATAATGACTATTTTGCAGGTTTTTTAGATGGAGAGGTCAGATTTTCCTGCTCTGATCCTTGGCACAGCTCTTCCCCTTCTGTTGATTAACCCACATCATCTCTCCCATGCCGGAGGCTCCGAGCATCCCCACGAGCCTGTACCACAACCCATCTCCTGCATCCTAACAGCCCATCCCAGTGGCTTGAGCACATCTGTGCCCAGTAAGGGGTTTGGCATCTCGTACCCATCACCATCCTCAGGGCCTGGGGCAGCAGTAAAAATAAAAAAAAAATATATTAAAAAAAAAAAAAATCCAAGGAGGAAAAAGTCTTAGTGTAACACGAGCTAAAGAAATCCTGGGAGTTTCAGGGAAGGTGCCTCCCTGATCAGGTGCCTCCCTGTAAACTTCTCGGTGAATCTGTGCCCAAGGTGGTGTGGTGAGGAAGAACGGGAAGCCAGGATTTGTGCAGCACTTTATTTGCAACACCTTATGCTTTAACTTAAAGCCAAAGTATGTCTTCGGAGCTGGTGTGTTCACCAGACTACTAGGACCTGCAGATCAAAAATTGAGGGAGGGGGTTCTTCAGGACCTTAACCAAAATGTAGCTCTGGTAATTACTCCTTCCTTCCTGAATTAGCCCTATCCTGATGACACTGGTGAAAGCTTTGCTGCCTGCCCCATCCTGTGGAACAACATTGCAATGTGTCAGCCAGCTCAGCCCCGGGGACTGTGGTGGCAAAGGTGTGAGATGCCCCAGTCTGAGCGCTCTGTGATGGTCTGGCCAGCAGTGTGACAGCCACAAATCCACGGTGGCAGGATTGTTCCCCACCAAAGACCACCTTGACCCTGCTGGGGCAGCAACGGCAAAGGAGTTAAATTTGATTTCCTCATAGGGAAGAGGCTTGCAAGGAAAAAAATTACTTAGCTTCATCTTTCTCCCATTTTAGAAAAATTAATTTTTGAGAAACCTCCACAGTTTCACTATTTCTGGTCCCTAAATCACGCAGGCTGACAGCCTGTCCGGGGCTATTTATTGGCTCCTTCGCAGGGAGCCATCTTCAGCGAGCCGGGGCTTTATCTGAAGACCACGAGTGCCATCTTCTGGGAATCTGTAGCCCTATTTCCGTTTCCTGCAGCCTCTCCTAGTTAAGCCATAAATCTCAAATCCAGAGGAAAAAGTTTCTCTAAGGTGAGCCTCACCCTTGGGTTTCCCACCACTGTGTACCGGAGCATCACCAGTTTTGGGGCAGCACAATGTTCCTTGCCTTCCTGGGGGGAAACTGAGGCAGAGACATGAAATAACACATCTTCTCTGCTCCCCCTCAGATGCACAGGGAGGTCTGGGATGTTACGTGGCCTCTGAAATACCCAAGAGGATGAGGAGTTTCGGTTGTGCCCCAGGTTTCCTCTCAAGCTGAAACTCTTTTCTGACATCAAGAAACAAGCAGGAACCTCCCTTATCTTTTTTCTGTTAATTTTCTATTAAGGAAAGATGATTTCTTTTTGCATGAAGATTTAACTCTGGAATTGTGCAATTGTAAGACAACTCTGGAGCATCACAAACTCCTAGCCAAACCCTAGAATTAGCCTAACCCAGCCAAACCCCTGTTTGCCTAAAATGAAGGAATGGCCTGAGCTGGAGCACAGGGTGGTGAGGCAAAGGGTGGTCAAAGCATCCCGGGAAAGGAGATGGGGACAGAACTCCTCTTGCAGGGGTTTACAAAGGCTTTAATTTATTTTTCTGTAAAACCAAAGTTTTTTGTTGAAGTTTGATTTATGGTAACGGAAGGGGAGGGAGCAGGTCTGCTTGTACCTTCTCCACCAGAGCCTCCAGAGGCACAGAGGGTTCTGCTGGGCTGGCCCAGAGCTTATGAGAAGCCAAAGAACTGGCCTTTTCAAGTGACTGTGAATTCGTTTGAATATTGTACAGTGATTCCCACAGTTAAAGGGGAGGCAAACACTTCCCTGGTGCTACTAAACCTTTGTGGGAAGAGGGGAAACATGTGGGTGATGGGACGGCAAAAAATAACTGTTCCCTCACTATTGCAGCCCCTGGAGCAGCGCAGAGTTTGGTCTACAAAGCAGTAGACTTCATGCAGACCATGCAGCAGCGTGCAGCACACCCAGCAGTGGCTGTGTGATGTCTGTAGAGCAGTGTGTGGTACATACGGTGTGCGGTACGTACGGTGTGTGGTACATACAGTGTGTGGTACGTACGGTGGGTGGTACATACAGTGTGTGGTACGTACGGTGGGTGGTACATACAGTGTGTGGTACGTACGGTGGGTGGTACATACAGTGTGTGGTACGTACGGTGGGTGGTACATACAGTGTGTGGTACGTACGGTGGGTGGTACATACAGTGTGTGGTACATACGGTGTGTGGTACGTACAGTGTGTGGTACGTACGGTGTGCGGTACGTACAGTGCAAGTGCATCCAGAGCACACACCAGCACAGTCAGTGCCACAAGATGGTGCTCGGAGCTCTCTCTCCTGCTTTCCCCGCAGGCCAACGCTGCTGAGGCTTTCTCCATCTGCTCAGGGATTTCTCCTGTGTCCCTCCTGGGCCGGCAGAGATTGGAGCGGAGTCTTGGGCACGGCGCGACTTCCCTCTTGCTCTCTGTCGGGTTGTCCCTGTTGGTGATTCCTGACAAAGGGTGAAATCTGCTCATGGCAAGGGATCGTGCTGGTCCATAGGGTGACGGTGCCCCAGCAAGGGCCTCCACTGCACCCCACCATGCAAAGGCACCCAACACGGTGCATCCCAGCTCTGCCACCCTTCGTGTCAGGTGCCCTGCAGTGTCTGGGCAGATGCAGTTGCATGGACACAGCCCCTGCAGACGGGCATGGCCCTTGTGCAACTACACCACCAGCAATGTCTAGGTTGGGTCTCTTTTATTGCTACCTACTCTGCTACAAGCACGGAGGTATCTCCTTGTCTTCACGCAGCAGCGGAATCACTTCATTCTGTGGCTGTAACGGGCTTAGAAAATTATTCATCACCTTGCTACAAGCATGAAACCAATAGATCCAAAGGAAACTGAGCAAAAACAAGGCTGGAGAAGTTCTCTGGAGGTTGTGTTGTCATCCTCCCCTTAACAGCTCCCTGGTCTGCAACCCTGACAGCTCGTTATCCAACCTGATAGCGAAGTCCTCCCCTGGCAGTGTGATTCCCCAGCCTCCCTCAGCATCAGTTCTGTCCCTTCACTGGCTTTAATGGTAGGACAAACCTTCTGACCCTGTGGATCCATCAGGTCTCAGTGCTGGAGAAAGAGAGCAGGCAGCTGAATAGCGGAAGGTGGAGATGGGGAGTGGTGGAACCCCATACTAAGCGTGTGCAGGAGCACCCCCTGAGAGGGAGCCAAGGTAGAAAACTGGAGTTCATCTCATCTCGCTAGCCCTCCTGAGCAGCTGATTTTAGCCGTGTTTGAAAAATACAGTGTGTGTAGTCACAGCCGAGCAGCTCTGCTCTGCAAACAGGGCATTTGGGGCTGAGTCGTGGTGTGGCTGTGACAGACTCATGGTGGCTGGGGCTGGGGGACTCCTAATGCTGGAACAGAACAGGAAGGGTTTGAGCAGATCATGGGTACTTGGGGCACCAGTTTTCGAAGGAGATCACAAGTTTTAGGTGTTCAAAGCCCCTTGCAGCAGATTTCCCTATCTGATTTCATTAAAGTCTTCTTATGTGATGAAAATTCATGGGTTTTTAAAGGTAAATCTCACACACCCCCCTTACCTCTTTGCTGGGGCAGTGGGAGAACCATGTTAAAAAAAAAAAAAAGATAGTAATCTTTCTAAATGTGCCTGTATTCCTGCTGACACTTGATCCAATCAGCAGCTGAACTTCAGGTGGGTCTGGAGAGAAACCAGAGCTCCCATTCAATCTGTGCTGGAGAAAAGGAGAAGCAGCATCTACCAAATTCAGGCCACTTGTGGCCCCAGCCCGGATAACCTGAACGCTGCCTGGAAGTGAAATGATGCCTCCCCGTGAAATGATGACTCAAGTGATGTTTGCAAAGGAATTCAGATAAAACTCGGTGAGGTTTTTGGAAGAATGATTACTGCCAATAACACCATAGGCAAGATTTCAGAACAAAGGCCTTTTCTCATGAGTTAGCAAAAGCAATGCTGGCTGTTCACGATTTATGCCTCCCTCATAAATTACATTTTAAGACGAGGATTCTGTGTCATCAGAAAAGATACATTTTATTTTTATATAGCATCTTTAACACACACTTAAGGAGAATGATGGTGTTGTCAGGGGCCTGGGGTGATGTGGGGATTTTATGATGGTGTTGTCAGGGGCCTGGGGTGATGCGGGGATTTTTAGAAAATTTTTTATTATTCTTTTTTTTAACCTCGAAGGGTTTCAGGCTGTGAAGTTGGGAGGGGGAATTAGGGCAGTCACCAGTTGACAGATTTAGGGGAGGAGGCAGGGATCAAAGTGAGGGGCACAGAGATCATGCATGTGGGGGAAGAGGCTCCCACGGGAAAGCCACGGCAGGTCTGGCTCCTGGAGACACCAGGTTCCAGACACAGATCAGAAGACCCCTTTCCATGGTGTCTACACTTTCCTCTGCTCCCTGCCCAGCCCCTCACCTGGCTATAGTTTGAGAGAGCTCCAGGCTTCATCGTGAGGCTGTATCTCCATGGGATTGTCACGTTGGCACTGACAGGCTCTGCCTCGAGGCAGGATGATACAGTCATGAAATCTGCCAATGTGAATTGCTCAAATTTTACCTTCACCCATCCAGGACTCGGGTCTATCTCCATGGTGGTTCTTTGAGTTCTCCATGTCTTGGATCACCGGGCTGTGTGAGAACTCCACTTTTTGTGAGTTTAGGGTTTCTTTTTAAAACTTTTTATCAGTGACAGGGTACATCTTAGGGGGTCAGAAAGAGGGAAACAATAGGCCAGGCACATTTAAAAATGAGAGTGCTCTCTTATGCTGCAATACCAGCCTCATGATGCAATCACTGGGAATCTGTAGCAGTGTAGTTCCAAGCCATTCTCTACCCCAAATTTTCGAAGATGACTTGAAAAAACGAGGAATCCATGGACTAAAGATGTATTCGTTCAACAACTATATTTTCCCTCTGTGCCTCTCAGAGTTTGTCCTTATGAGCTGGCACTTGGCTTATTCTAACCATGAAGGCTGGTGGATAGCTGGTTACTAGTCCCAGAGCAGATGTAGCCATGATTTTTGCATGATGTTGTCTCCTGGGGCTGGGTTAACCAGCTCCCCAAGATCGTTTCACTCTGGAGTCTGCAGGGAAGCAGCTGGGACAGGCAGGGACGTTGTGCCAGGGTAAGCATGGGCACAGGTCATCCTGCAGCTTCCCTGGAGCACCCCAGGCAGCAGATGGGTGTCCCCCTCTCTCCTTTGACCTTGTCCTCCCTCCCAAGGGGATGAACCTCCCCTCCTGTGTGCTGTTTTGCCCCTCTCCAGCTGCCCCACTGCAGTCCCAGTCCTGATGGCTCTACCTCTCCCTTCCTAGGAGAACTTCTGCAAGCCGGATTTGCAGAGATTTGTTTTTATAAACTTTTCCTGCCTGTGCAGCAGGTTAAAGAGCTCTGGAAGGGAAGGAGGGGAGAATGGCGTATTGGGTCATCTCCATGGGAACATCTCAGGAAGACTGATATGTGCCCCAAGAGGCGGGTGCAGTTATTAGCATGTTCCAGATCCTTTCCTGCAGCCTTTTTTTTTTTTTTTCCCCTGCTGAGGAGGAAGAAATTGAGTGTTTTCAAGGAGGAAAGAATGTGAACATCTGAAATAAAAGCAACACCACGGATCCCAGCCCTTTCTGGCAGTGGGTTTCTGTTACCTGCCAAGAGCAATCTCTCGTCACGGCAGAGCTGTGAGAGCTCCGGCAGCCGTCACAGCCAGAGGGAGATGGGTGGGTTTCCCCAGGAGAAGACAACTGTGAGACATGGAGGAGGAGAAGACGTGGTGAGACGGGACCAGCCATCACCATCCAGACACACAGAGCAATGGTGCTTGGCAAGATGCATGGGGATGGAGTGGCTGGAGCAGCTCCTGGTCTGATGGTCATGACCAGCTGGTGCAATGAGTGTCTTCTCCTCTTCTCGCTGACCCACCAGCCCATGTCTTTCCACATCACAGCATCACTTGAGACAGCGAGATGGGCTCCAGCTCAGTTTGGTGAGCTGAGCACAGATCTGAGCACCCAAATCTTTCTGGTACAGCGTTAACCCAGAGGGCCAGAGGAGGCCAGCCCATGTTGTGTGCCTCAGTTTCCTCCCAAAGCCTTGTTCTCCCTGGCCAGCACTGGGGACTGCCAAGAGCTTTCACATACACTTAACCATTCTCAAGAGTGATGGTGGGCTGAAGACAAGCCCTTCAGTCCAGCAAGGAGCCAAGAATGAGATACCAGATGGTGCATGACCTGACAGAGCCCCCTGCGATCTTCTGTTTGTTATTCTCCTACAAGCACATTGCCCTGGGAAAAATCCAAGGGTTCGTTTCCAGGACCCAGACTCTTTTCACGTGCAATAACAACTGCACCTACTCTGGCCACACGTGTCGTTCACATGAGACCCTCTTCCTGCTGTAATAAGGGTTTTGGGTGCTGGGGGGCTGGTGAGGTCTCGCAGAAAATCAGGTTTTAGCTCAGCATTGAGCTCCTCTGGGGCAGGGTTACAACTACTCTCCCATCCCATGTTTGTAGAGCATCTTACAAGCAATAGTCCCAGCCGTGACGGTCCTCCCCTGGGCGTTACTCCAAAATTACTAGCCACAAAAATATTTTTAAAATAGAAACCTCTGCTCTGGGCTATGTAGTAATTAATCATTAATAAATTATAACACTCAGGAGAAACTTTAATGTTGCAAAGCTGATTTGAAGAGCTTGTCTAAGTGGACTTGAGTGCAGAAGCTCCTCAGGTGGAGAGTGTCTCCTTCCCTCCTGCCCCAATTAATTTCTGTCAGGCAATGAAATCTGGATGACCTGTTTCTGCAGGGCAGGAGATGAGTCTGTGTCTGTGTGTGCAGCACGGTCACGATTGGAAAAGATCAAGGCGCACATTTGCAATAATAACAATAATAATAATGTCCCCAGAGTGGCATTTCAAATGCAAATGAAAAGAATAAAAATATCAGTTCCTGTTATAACTTTGCTGCTGCTGTAACCGAACCCAAGTGAAGACCTGAAGCTGTCCCCTCTGCCTAACTGGCAGCAGAGCTGAGATTCTCTGCTCATTTTCATTCCTGGCCCAAGTGATGGGGACTCAACCCCGAGCTGAGAAACACAGTGAGGAGCTGAGGCTGAGGAGACAGTCTCATGGTGGCACTAACCAGATGTTAATGTAGCATCAGGCACGCAAAGCGTAGGGTGACGGCACCTATATATGGTGACTAATAATTAACCCACCAGCCTGAGAGCTCAGGAGAGCCCTATTGAGCCCATGAACCTGCCCTGGGACCAGGGACCTGCCAGGAGCGATGCTCTCCTGCTGCCAGCACTGGGATGGGAAACGCTATGGTGGGGACTCAGCAGGAAGGATTTCTCACAGTTTTGATTTCAGTCAGATTTCTTAACAGTTGCCTTTCACCTGTGACATCTGATTGCATCCCCTCTCTCTCTGCGTTAATGGCCACAGCTGCCTCACCTTCCCTTCAAAGATGCAACAGTGTTGGGTGTTTGCTGCTGTGGTTTTTTGTCTTTGCACAAATGCATATATATATATATATAAAAACCTACTGAGGGCATCTTTTCATCTGAAATTACAGTATTGTTCAGTTTTACTGTTTTAGTTAGAAACTTTTTGCATGGTTTGTGCATGTGCTTGGAAGAGGGAGGGACTGGGGTGCAGGGATTTGGGCTGGTTTGAGCTCAGAGCCGTTGGGCTGCCTCCACCCTGTACACAAGGCACCAGCTCCCCCAGGGACAGCCCCCCTCCTCAGAAACATGTCTGTTAATCAGTTTATTAATTGCAAAAGTAAGCCCTTTGATATTTATCACTCAGGATTGGAGTTTGTCTGGCTGTGGGAGAAATTGGCAGCCAGGGAGCAGAGACAGGATTTATGGTCACAGGGCACATGGAGGTGGCACTTATTTGGGCCATGCTCCCAGTAGCTTTTAAACCAAGGCAGAGCTCTTAATCTGAAGACACGTTTCTTTTTTGCAGCAAAGAGATTGTCTGAGAATGAAACTGATGATTTAAAAAACAAAGAGGAAAAAAAAAAAAAAAAGGAATTGAAACTGTGTAGGCTATTTTCAGCCACCAGGATGAATGAAATGTAAAAAAATAAAATAGGCTGCAAGTTTTGAATTCTAAAAAAGACCAGTCTGAAAGCATGAAAATCCAAGCAGGTGCTGTCAGCTCCAAGCATTGACAAGGCAGGCTTTTCTGCTGGCAAATAGTGGAAGATTTCAGCAGACACACACACGGGACAACACAAATCTGCTCATCCACAGGGTTCTTCAATTGCCAGAGGAGACCTGGAACATGTGCCCAAGAACTGCTTCTCTGTTGCTCCTTATTCCTGGCTCCTACAGCTGGAGGCTGCTGCTGGACCCACCACAAGGGCAGATAAGAGCTGAGTCCCTGCTACGAAAGGCTGCAGCAGAGACCAGCAGAGAAGGAGTTAATGCATCAAGTAGAAGGCAATCTGCAGCTCAGCCCTGTGCACATCACCAGCCCCACAGTCTTCCAGCCTCTGGCTAGTCCTCCTGGTTTTTGCTACCTGGCTTTTTTGCTCTACATGAAGCAGGGAGAGATGATTAGGACAAGGGGCAGTCAGGCTATGAGGAAAAACGGCCTCAGCAGTGTAATAAAACCTGGAGATTCCTATTCTGCAGGACCACTGCCCTCTCCCATGGCCCTCCACACCAGTTCAAGAGAGGAAGCCACCCACAGTAAGTTGGAAATTAATCTGAGCTGCCCATTTCAAGATGTTCCCCTGAAAATTTGCTTTCCATTGTGTATTCCCACCCAGGAACCTGTGTGGAGACCTCAGAGGGCAGGACCTGCTGGGTGCCAAATGCTCCTTCCTGGGTGGACATCACTTGTGGCTGACCCAGCTCTTGGAGGCATCTATGGCAAGAAGGAGCTGCTCCAGCACTGGAGATGGAAGGGCAGCTCTTACCCGATGGCAGCAGGAGACAGCCAGGTTCAGGCCTCCTGCGATGAGGGACAGTCTGGTTTCAGAGAAAGGGCAGAAAATCTTTCAGAAAAGATGAAGCTGGTGAGAGCTGAGCTGGCTCTGCACTGAGGTCCCTGCGCCGCCTGCCCAGACCCAGGGCAGATGGGTGTCAGGTCCCAAAGACTGAGCCCTGAGCTCCTGCTGTTCAGCCCTGCAGCCCTCTGGCTGCTCTCTGTACCATGCTTCGGAGCACATCTGCTGGGATTTATGCAGTCCAGATGTTTGCACCGAGCTGTTCCTATCTATAGCCCTCCTGGGACCTGAAAGCTGATTGCAGCCAGACCCCTCCACCAGGCAGCAGCGCTAGGACCCAGAAAAGCCCCTTCCAGCACAAAGCCCATGCTAATGGGAGACTGGAGGCCCCAAAGGTCGTGGCACCAAGGGCTGCAGAGATTTCCAGCCGGCTGCACTTGTATTTGGGGCATCTCCTGCCTTTGTCGGTGACTGTGACAGTCAGCGGCTCTTGGGGCCAGGTCCCAGCCCAGTGCCTGGCCATGGGCATCCCCTGTCCCTGCCTAAGGATGAGCCTGTGATGGGATGCTCTTGTGGTGGCACTGGTACAGTAAAAACACAGCACCCCTCCTCTCTGGTTGATGCTCCTCTGCTGGGATACGTGCAGCTCATTCTGGGGGAATTCTCCTGCTCGAGCAGACTGAATAAAAAAGACCAAAGGCATCTTTTCACCCACAGATTTGGGTTCATGCTCAGGGACCAGCAGAGATCCTTTTCTGGCTGAGGCAGAAAACACTTCTCAGTGCCCTGCCTCTCCGGTGTCTTGCTCGTGGCAATTTGGATTGGTGCTTTTCAGCTGTGTTATACTTAAATTACCCATCAAGCAATTGCAGTGCATGGTCTTAGGCAATACAACCCTGTCTGACTGCCCCGGGGGTGTCCCTATCAGCCTGTATGTGCTGATGGTACGAACAGTTTTTGCTCTGGTGACTGTGCAGAGACACAAACAGAGCGGCTGGGGATCTTAGAGGCTTTGCTGAAGTTTATTAGCTTTTATAATGGTCGTGAAAATAATTGGATCTCAGACACGCGCCTGCAATTTGGTACAAGGGAGCCAAGGAATGAGGCCAGACGAGGTGTAAATCAGGAGTAACTCCAGAGCTGCTGGTGCGGGGTGAACAGAGCGGGGTGAGGTGGAGCACAATGAGTCCTGGTGACGTGCTGGGATTTGGGAAGGCTGCTGGGGTCCATCCTTGATGCGGTGTCACCGTCACCTGGCCCATCTCAGTGGGGAAGGGGAGGATGCTGAAATGCCTGGGCTGGGTGCTGGTCCCAGGTGCACCCAGGCATGGTACCCTCCCCAGTCATTCCATTCCTGTGTCACAGGTGTCACACCACCATCCTGGGATGCTTAAATAGGTCCATTGAGGCACTAAGGGCACTGCATGAAGACTGTGGCCACTGGCATCACTTGCTCCACTGTCTGCCATACTCCCATAAGGGGCCACAAGCTGGCTGCCAAGCTGCCCGTCTCTACCCACTGATGACTCTGCCAGCTGAGACCTCTCTCCTTGCTTGGCATCGCCACCCCAGGGCCCACAGTGCTGGTGGTGGCTCCTATCCCCTGCCAGCACGGGGGCTTTTCCCTCTGAAGCACTTCAAGGAGACCAGCATTACCCCTTTGCATTTTGCAGGTGGGGAAACTGAGGCTCAGAGGAGCTCTCCCAAGCAAGAAACCAGAAGAACCTACAGCCTCCAAGGGTTTTTCCTGTGAGTTGGTGTAAGGGGAGGTTCCTGACCCCATTCCCTGCTGTGAAACCTTCTGCCAGGGCTGCTCAGGGACGGGGACAGGGGAGGGGGGCTATTGGGGTGTGCTGAGCCCAGGCAGGAGCTTGGGTGAGCAGACAGGGGCTGTGGGTGCTGCTGGGGGCCACGGGCAGGCTGAGCCCCACCACGAGCTGTGCAAGCAGCAGGCGATAGGGAGCTTTCAACCACAAAGCCACCCATCCTCTTCCCCCACCTCCCTCCACGCACACATGCTCTCCACGCCAGCTCCATCACAACAAAGCAGCCCCTGTTCCCCACTCCAGCCCTAGCTCCTCCCCAAACCCTGTCCCCGCCAGCCATGGATTTATGAATGAGTGCCCTGCTCTGGTGACAGCGGGCTCTGCCAGCCCAGCGTGGCTCGTTCCCGGGATGGAGGCACAGAGGGATTCATTCTGCTGCCGTGGGGAGCAGCACAGGGTGGGGAAGGCAGAGATTTGGGGTGGGCAGCCCCGCACCCCATGGAGGGCAAGGTGCTGCACTCCCCTCCCAGCCCTTTCCATCCCCATGCCCGCTCACTGGGGGCTATTTTGGATCATTCCTGGCCAGGTTGACAGCTGGCACAGCTGCACGGAAACAGCTTCTGTATCCTCATGTCCCAGCACAGCAGCAAAGCCCGGGTTGGTGCCGCTTCCCTCTGCTACACTGGGCTGGAAATTCCGGCCATCGGAGGGATTTCCTGGGAGAGAGGTGTCCCCTCCACAGGGATGGGACCTTGGGCAGGTGGGCAATGCCAACAGCTGGCCTGCAGCCCATCCGCATCGTCCAGGGCTTTGTGTTTTTACTACTAATTAAGGCAATGCAGGTGAAGGCTGACCAATTTCTACACACTTCACTCAAAATGAAGATACGGACTCGGGGGTGTGCTCAAGGCACATCATGTAAAGCCATCGGTGACAGCCCGTTGGCTGGTCCAACACCTTGTGTGCCCAGAGCTCTGCCCACACTCCTGGGAAAACCCTTCCAGCACCTCTCTGAGCCAGGCCAGGGCTCACCAGCATCCAGTCATTTGGGCACTGAACTCTCCTATGCTTCAAACTTTTTCTGCTGGAGTTAATGCCCAGCACCCACGGCCTCCCAGGAGCCAGGATTTGTAACTGCATCTCCACACCCTTACTTTATTACTTAGAGTTAAAGTTAACACATCTCCATCAGGGATTTGGAAGAGCACAGTCCTGCTGAAGGCCTTGGGAAGCCATCTGCTCTCCGTGTCACAGCCTGCTGCCAGGTGAGCTCAGGGCTGCATGGAAAAACCCTCAGGCACACCAAGAGAGGCCTCCTGACCTGTGAGCAGAAGATCTTGCACCCAGCTGTGTCTGTGTGCCAAGCAGACACCGGGGGCTGCTCGCACAGAGCTTCTTGGAGATGACAGAAACAGTAGCAAAAAGATCAGCATCCTCACCAGCATTGGGCAGCAGGCTGTAGATTAAGTTAAACATCAATTCAGATAGCTGGTTACCCACCTTTCTGTGCTGTCTCCATAGCATCTGAGGTCTCTAAAGCCATCATTATGTTTGTCTGTCTCTCTATATATACACAAAGATGTAGAAGTAGATGTAGACAGTAATGATCCAAGACTAGAATTGCTGGACCATCCTTTTGCCAGCTATGGCCTGTGCTGTTCTCCATCCTGCACAACCACATGTAGATACGTTGGGGATGGGAGTCCAGAGGTTACCACCATAGGAAGCTTCTCCTACCACCTTTTCTTGGCCACCTTGACAAGGGGTGGTGACTCCACCTTCCCCCCTCCCAGCTTACCCAACCCTCCGCCAGACTCCGGTTTGGAACAGGAAAAGCTCTGCATTAAAGAACAAAAACTTTTTAAAATTTGTTTTGGTTTTAAGTCAGCAGTTTGTTTCTCTGGCCTAAAGACGTAATTCCCCGGTAGTTTACGCCTCCCTTCGCATGGAGTTGTGCTCACAGAAGGTCTAATCACTGATCTAATTAAATTGATTTGCTACCGTGTTAAATCAGTGCAGCTATATTGAGCAGATTGGGTCTGAGTTTCTATTCCACCTCATCATAAAAAAATGATAATAAAAAGCACCTTCAAGACATCAGTGCTAAGAATTCAGAAAGAAAGTTACATTTATTATTTTAAACCCAACCTCATTATTTCTGGGACACGGATTTTTGAAAGGGGCTATGAAATCTTTGGCAGTGGGAATATTCACCTCACATTTCTCTTTTATGTGGACCTCTATATGACTTGCAAATATTTATTAATGTTCCAAAAGGGTCTAAGGAGTTTATGAATCTAAAGCCCATTGAAGGTGACAACTCACTTTTAAAAATAAAGAAAAAAAAAAAAAGCAAGCCAACTACTAGTCAAAAAGTCTCATTATTTTAAAAGTCTTTTTCATAACTATTTTTATTCAGGATTTGAGATTGATTATTGTTTCCTTACAAAGTACCTTCATTACTTCCTCTCTGACAAAATTACTTTAAAGTAGTTATTTCCACTTGAGGTTTTGGTGGATTTCCTGATCAGGGGTTCAGGCTGAGGCTTTTGTAGCTCAGTTACAATACTAACATTGCAAGTTAGTTTAGGAAAGATTTACGTTCCAGCTAAAACCATGACAAATGAATTTAAAACCAGCGATGTAGACATTTTTTTTTTATAGACCTATCTAATTTGATAAAATGTACAAATTTGGTCAGATTCACTCCGACAGCAGCCCTTTAAACTCTGATTTGCAGGGCTGGTTAAAGAGCTGAAATAGCAGCTGGTTGGATTTCCAGAGCTCGCAGGGATTTGCACCCAGACTGGACCCAGGGATGGTGTGATGAGCCCCCGCTGGACCGTGAGGGGGTGCTAAGGTCTAACCCCCCTCCAGGGAGAGGACAGCCCTTAGCAGACCTGGCCTTTGGCTAGCTCTGCTCATTAATGGCACTATTAATCAGGCTGATGAGCTTAGACCTGAAAAACCCTGCCTCCCTTGAATCATTGATCAGCAGAGGGTCCCACACCTGCATTTCTCATCCCACCACCTGTGCTGGTAGGAAGGGACCATGAGCCTTATATGCCAGAGGAAGAGCAGAAGCACAGAGAGGTTCAGAGCTGGGTAGGTAGTTCACAGAAGCCTGTTCTTGAAGTAGGGGATTTGTAAGCCCATGAGCAGGGCTTGTCTTCATCTCAATTTGCAAAAGACCTTCTGGCTTATTTTCTTTTTGTGCTGAGAAGAAAGCAGGTCTACCCAGAACCTGGAAAGTGCCACAGAAGAGGACAGATGCTGCATCTGCCTGCTGAGATCCCGTATGACAGAAGCCCTTGGAGCTGCTGCTGAGCACTGAGGAGCTTGGTAAGAGTCTCTGGAGCTGGCGTGACAGTTTGAGGATGGCAGCCTGTGCTGAAAGGGGTGCAGGGTTGGGGGTGGGACCCCCTAAAACAGCCTTGTGCACTGAGCAAGATGCAGTGTTTTGGTGGCAGTCCCTGCTGGCCCATCCACCGCTGGCATGTGAAAACAATTTGGTGAGCACAGTCGTGGTGAGCACATCCAAGAATTAGTCTATGAAGAGCAGGAACCAAGCTGCCCTTGAGTCCCTCCTCCCCGTCCAACTACATGGGACCACTGAAGCTAGTAATGCCATTAATATGGCCATATGTCATCTCCTGACTAAGTCGTGAGCAATTCACACCTCATTTACGCTTTAAAGTCCAAAAGCACCCCCATTTGGTCAAACTGCCCCAAGCCTGCAAGGCAAGTGAGCAAAAGGGTGGTTCCCTGTGGTTTGGGGGCTCTCTTCCACTGAATTTTCCAGACCAAGCTGAACTTAGGCTGTTTCAAAGCCCTCAGGGTAAAGCAGGTCTTTAGAATGAGTCTTGGGGTGGGAGGGCATGACGTGCTGGCATGTTGATAGGTGAGAAGCTGCACCAAAAGCTTCTGCTGGATTTTCGGGTCTTGCCACTGACTTAAGCAAAGTTTTTAAAGGCTCCATTTCCAAAGCGCTCTTGGGTTTAGCAGGGGTGGTCTTTGGGATCCGTCTGGCCTGGCGCTTGGAGTGATGAGTATCAGAGCTCCTGTGGATTTTGGATGGGTTTAGGCTGCTCAGATCTCCTGGAGTTGGGCCCAGCATTCTTCACGTGGCACAACTCCAGAAATGGAAGCACTCCAAGTGAGCAGTTTCTTTCCCAAAATGGGGATTCTTCTTTCCTTTGGATGGAAAACACTACAAACGGGGGAAATATTATCGCATTGTACTGTGAAGGAGAACCATTTATTAACTGTGGGTACCAAATTTAACTCTGGGTATTTTTTAATAGCAGTTGTGATATGAATAGAAGTGTTTGGGCCCCTTCCTTGCAATGTCAGGAATCTGCATCACAGAATTATGTTACTATGTGAGAAATAGCAACGGAAATCGGCTACGGGAGGGAAATAAGAAGAGAAACTGGCTAGCCTAAATTCATGAGAAATTCATTCCAGGGCCACACAATATATGAAATGGTTCCTTATCTCAGTTATATTTGCAACATGTTAATGCTTAAAAAGAGCCATCCTATTGCCTCCTACACTCGCCACGTTGTGCAAGGGTGGCTTTTCTTGTCTGCTCTGGGGCTGCCGAGGCACCCACGCTCTGCCGTTGGGAGCGATGGATGGGGTAATCTCCAAACACAGGGTGCTGCTCCACACGGTGACATGGGCTGAAGCCAGGTCCTGCTTTTGGGTGTCTCGTCGCTTTCTCAAGCAGGAGAGTTATCACGTTGCCTCTCTGCTCCTAGCAAATAAAAGTAGAATGGAATATATACACCCGACCGCGTTCAGCGTTAGGCAATGGTCACAGTGCAGCCACAAACCACCACAGCAGGACACACAGGGGGTGTGTGTGTAGGTTAGCTGGCTCCAGGAGAAAATGCAACCACATACTTTTTATATTGTGATCCAAATGCACTTTTTTCTTTTTTTTTTTTTTTTATTTTCCCCCATCATACCAACCTCTCTACCCTTGGCTCCTTCACCCATGGCAAATGAGGACATAATAAAGTCCAATTGATATCAGCTATTGTTTTTCAAACTAATGATTTCCCAAGACTTCTGCAAGCTTCTCCCGTCCCAGGTGAAACTTGGTAATTAAGACTGACCTTTGAAAGCTCCCACTCACAATGGTATCTGCTGGTTCTGCTTAATTTGCTCCCCTGTCTTGCATATAAAACTGTGAATAATTGCTGCGGTTTATTAAAGTGGAAAATAAAGAGCTTTCAAAGCACTGAGATCGTTTAGTTTCCAAACATCTGACAGTACGTAATAGGTATGAGTGTTTTGAGCAGGTTATCGTAATGAGAAATGAGGGGAGTCACGTATCGGGCTGCTCCTATTTTGTACAAGTGTCACTTTGTGATAGTGACAGCGGGTTTACAGGATTACCCTGCTCTGCAATCCTGCACATCAGGCAGGTCTCTCTGGCTGTGAAAAATCATAGACTAGCAATATAAGTATCTGAGCCATAGCTTTTATAAGTGAGCTAAGACTCCAAAATAGTGACAAGCTGTTAAAAATTAAATTTTGGGGTTTAAATCTGTTTGGTAATTGATCTTTTGTTACCTCTTCATTAGCAGAATGCACTTGTTTCATATTCAGAAGCCTGGTATTTAAATATATTTTTTCCTTCCTAAAACATAAGTGCTAGAAACTTGCTGCTGCCTCTAACAAAAGCAGAGATTCTTCCAAATAACACCAAGGAAAATGAAACGAGTGAACTTGCATACATATGCCTCTAACAAAAGCAGAGATTCTTCCAAAATAACACCAAGGAAAATGAAACAAGTGAACTTGCATGCATGGGACTGCTAATAAAATTTCATAAGTTGGCAGTGTTGTGTTTTTCTTTCCACACTCTGAACGACCTGAACTTTTAATATCATAATCAAAAATATCAAGATCTGGATGTATTTCATTACCAAATCTGTTTCACTTGCAAACCTGAAATGTATCCTATCCTGAAGTTGAATATAGAAGAGAATTAACTGAAGGAACACAATGTAAATGGCTTCAAATGAGGTTAAAAGCAAGGCGATGGCTTGGAAAGAGAGTTATGGAGGGTTTAGGGATTTGGATGTATAGGTTTTGTGTCCTGTGTCGGTCTTAAAGCCTCACTTTTGTATTTGCCTTCAGCTTCTTAGACCTAGGACAGCCTGGTTTTGGCCTGGGCACCATGACCCCACGGATCCTGCCCTGACTCTGATGCCTGGGGAAGGCAGGAGTCCTGCTTTTGCTGCACGGAGCACCGTCCAGCCTACGGGGTCACCTTTGGCAAAGCCTTTGCAGAGCTCTCCCTCCCTGAGAGCCACCGGTCCAACCACCACATGAGGGAAGCAGGTCTGTGGAAGCTATTGCCCTCCTGAAACCTCTACTCCACCATCCAGAGAGAAGCAGTAGAAGCAGAGGCTGAAGCCACCCTGCAAGCACAGCGCAGCCACAAGCCCGGTCTGGCAAGGGGATTTCCTGCATTTACAGATCTCCTCCACGCACAAGAGCAGGGACTCACGCTGGAGCAAGGGGTAGGATCCTATCCTGACACAAGACTGCAAAACTGGTCAGGAAAAAGGCACCCCTCTCCCAAAACAGGCACAGCAAGAAGTCCCCGCTGCACCAAATAAATCAAATCTCACAATTCACCGGGATCAAGAATTGGAAGGTTTCCTACAGGTTTTATATCCAGGACGATTTATGATTTAATTTAAACACGTAGTTTCCAGCCCTTTCTTTTTGCAAGCAATCACCTAGGCTACATTAACCTGATGGTGATGTACTGCAGTCCCAGGGAGCCCAGGAGAGATGGGGAGAGAGACAACAGCACTCAGAGGTGTGAATTTCCCCCATTTATCTTGATGGGGTGTGCACAGCCTTGGCAGGAAAGCATGTCCAAGCATGTTAACCACTTCACCGCCAGCCTCTGTGATGAAAAAGGCTGGTTGCACAGCAGCAAGTCCTGTAGGGACCTTTTCCTTCCTTTGGTAGAGCCTCCCCAGCAGCAAAGGATGGAAGCTGGGAAGGGGACAAGGGTTGTGCAGACTCCTGGAGTGTGATGGTGTAGGTTGTAGGATTGGAGGGGGTGAGATCAGATGGGGTTCTTTTGTCACACAGCTTGGTGCAACAGATGTGGCCACACAGGTGTTACAGTTTAATATGTTTTTCAACAAGTTATATATCTCCCTGCCTCTGGGGATCAAACAGCGGGGTAGAGGCTCCTCGCAGGCTCCAGTCAGGCCCCAGGTGAACCCTGAAAACGATGGGAACTGGTCCAAGGGGGACACTTCTGCCTGGTTTGGGTACAGATGTCTCAGCCAGAGGCTTCCTTCATCATACAAGTGGTATTTCACAGCCGTGGCACAAGGTGTTGCTTGTCACTAATGTATTTAGGAGCAGTCTTTATGAGGACCTGAGCTAAGGAACAGGGCAGCTCCCTTTACACTCCGAGCTCTCCCAGCTGGCTGTCAGCAGACTCCTGCAGGCAGCACTGAGCCTCTCGTGTGCCAGTTCGGAGGCTGTGTTGTTTTGCAACCAAACGGGTGCTTGCAAATGCCTGTGAAGATGGCAGCTCGTAGCAGAAGTAGTGATCCTTGCCTCTGACGGGGGCTGGTGGCAGCTGCAGCTGGTCCCTCTCTTGTGGCAGCGCACAGCCACCTGAGCAAGGCTTCCTGGGGAGACAGACATATGTAAGATTTAAAGTGAAATTGCTGCTTCAAAGAAACGGCTTTTAGGAATCTCTGGTGCCCAAAATGCAGGTGCTGGACTGTCCCCAGACTGTCCTGCATCACCAGACACAGCCTCTGCACCCCCGCTGGCAGCGAGGAGGGGCTCAAAGCCCCCTTTCATCTCGTTCCTGTGAGCTAGGGGCAAACACTGCTTCCAACCCGAGAGGTGTCTGAAACAGCCTTTTTATTATGTTTATATTTAAAAACCTAACAGTGACTAAAACAGTTTGCATAATAAACAGCTCTAGAGCCAGAAATATTTGCCTGCTCTTGGTAAAAAAAGGAAGTCCTCAGATCCTCTTCTGAAGACTGTAAGCAAGCGACAGAGTTTTCCCTTTACAGGATATAAATATGCAGTGCAAATAGGTGGCTGCTGTCGCTGCTTACATTTTGATGTATCTCTTCAGATAGCCTGGCAGCGCCAGATTATTTTAGTGTCAAATCAAAGCTCTGGTTGTGTAAAGAAGCTGAGGAAAGGTACAGTCTGTGTTGCAGCACAGGATGGAAGCTCCAAGAAGACTGGAGGCAGTCCTGTGAGACATGTACCAGCCATGCATACTAAACCTGCCATTTAGTGCACCGAAAAGCAAACCCCTTTAGTAGAGCTGCTGCAGAACAGAAATAAATGTCTTCAGATTTGGGTTGGGACAGGGTGGTGTTTTCCCAGGGAGGTACGCGATTCAATCTCACATTAGGTGAAAGAAAATAAAGCATTTGTTTCCTTTTTACCTTCTGTTTCCTTGTGAGAGAAAAAAATTAAAGGGCTTGTTTATGCTGGAAGAAAAGTCTTGCTGGCTGATCCCTTTTCAAAGCAGAAAGCTCTCATTTGCAATGCACCATTGCTGTCCTTGACTTTAGCGTCAGCCCAAACCTGCCTGATCTGCATCCCTCCATAGCATCAGTCTTCTCAGGATGCAGGGCAGCCGTACAGCGCCTAGCACAACGGAATCTCTGCGTGGTTACTGCAGCCTCTGGGTCCCAGCCTGATGCAGTCACATACACAGACTAATAACGAGAGGTCAGTCACACGCTTGGGCTCCCTGCAGGGTGGATGTGTGCACTAGGCTCGGCTCCTTTCCTGCCAAAGGGAACCCCACAGCTGCAGCTTTTTCAAATGCTCAAAATCAAACTGCACATGAGGCCATTTGTGCCTGTACAGGTTTTGTAGGAGTGTGACTCGACCGAGCTTGTGGAGTTCCTCCTGTTGAGAACTGGCAGGAGAGAAAGGCCTGTCAGGCCCCAAGCCCACCTGGAGCCCATCTGGAGGGAAGACTCAAGTCGGGTGGAGTCACCCAGCTCAGGCAACACCGTCAACGTTTCCACATACCACAGCCCTGCCCGGCATTGACCGGGAAGCCCAAATCGCGGCCATAACCAGCTCCCGGCTGCCGTGAGGAGACATCCTGCCCCGCTTCACGGTTAAACCCCGTGCGGGCATCGGGGGCAGGCCCACCGGGCCGCGGCCGGGCCTAGGGCCTGCCCCGAGGGCCTCCGAGGAAACCCAGCGGGCCGTTTCTTTAGAGAGGGGCGGTGGGGCCTCGCTCACGACGCAACTGCGCCGGTTATCACCGGGATCCGAAGTGGAACACGGTCACCCTCGCCACCCCCTCCCGCCGTGTGGGCGCCGCCATGCTCCCCTGACAGGCCGGGGGGCGGGGCTCGGTATGCTAATGAGGCCGGCGGCCGGCAGGGTGGGGCGGGGCGCATGCGCACTGCGCGCCCGGCGGCGCACGGCTTCTTACACAATGCGCCGGGTTCCTCCGGCGGCGAGGAAGGGGGGAGGAGGGGCGGGGTCGAGCATGCAAATGACAACGGGCTTTCGCCGCGCGATTGGAGGAGAATGAGGAAGAGGCGGGGCCAAATATGTAAAAACCCGATCGGGTGCGTTCAGTGGGGGAGCGCAAGGGAGGGGCGTGGTCTGTATGCAAATCTCGCCGGCTCGTGCGCGCGGTGGGGGGCGTGGCTTGACTGCAAACGACTTAACTGGCTTTGCCCGGGACCCCGCCTCCGCGTCCTGCCTCGCGCCGTGTCGGCCCCGCCCCGCCTATAAAAGGTGTTGCGCATGCGCAGTGCGCCGAAACGAGGACTTAGTCTGTTACACAACGGCGGCGAGGCAAGGGCTGCGCTCTCCCTCGCGTCCGGGCTCGGCTCCTCTCTTCGGCTCTCCTCTCTTTTTCCCCTCCTAACGCTCCGCTCGGCCTCCCGCGCCCTCCGGCATGAGCGGGGACCAGCTGCACAACGATTCCCAGGTGAGCGCCCCCCCTCCCCTTCACCGCTCCGCTCCCGGGGGACCCCCGGCCCCTCACCAGCGAGGCCGCGGGGCTCTTACACCCCCTCAGGGCCGGCCCTGGGGGCCCGGCTGATACTCCCTCCGCCTTCCCTTCAGTGAGGGGAGACGTCCCCGGTTGCTGCCCTCTGCCTGCTTCCCCTCGGAGTGGCCCACGCGTCTGGGGAGAGCCCTGTCAACCGGGCCTCGTCGCGCTGGGGCGCCCCCATCCACCGAGAGCCCCCCGGGACCCGATGGGGGGCGGTGAGGGAGAGGGGACTCTTGTGTGGGAGAAGGAGGGGGGGGGATGCTGGGCACCTTCCCTGGGCTCTCTCCCTTCTCCGGGGGGGGGGTCACCCCGGGAGCTGTGCGGTTGCCGAGGGACGGTTCACCCTACCCGCCTTCCCCCCCACCAGCCACGGAATCGTGCCCTTCTCATTTGATATTTAATTTCCGCCAAAAAAAATGAGAATGAAGGAACGGGGGGGGGAAATCAGCAGCCTCCCCCAAGGGGGGAAAAGAAAAAAAAAGAAAAACCAGCACCCCCCCCAAAAAAAAATAAAAATTACAACCCCCCCCAGTCGGGACGGCGTTTTTCACGGTCTCTCCCTGTCTCCTCTCCCCGCAGATCGAGGCGGATTTCCGAGCGAACGGTGAGTGTGGCCCCGGCGCTGCCCTCCCCTCGCCCGGCCGCGCCGCGCACAGACATGGCGTCCCAGAGACTAAGTCCCGGCTCCTCGCTCACCGGCCCCATTGTTCCCATCGAGCCGCCAAAAACCCCCCTTTCCCGCCGGCTTCCGCACCCCCAGACCCCTTCCTCCCCTAGTGGGGGCACCGCAGGCCCCCGATCCGTGCCCATCGGTTCTGCCGGGGTCCCCTTTGGGCCCCGATTCCTCCCTGGAAAGTCGCCTTGTCGACGGTCGGGACTTAGTCTCTGCGCCATTTTCTTTTTCTCCTCTCTTCTGTGTGGCTTTCTCTCCTTCTCCTCCTCCCCGAGCTGCCGGAGAGCAGCCTTCTGCAGAGACACCGGGCGGCCATCCCCGGCCCCCAGCCCCTTCTTAACCGAGGGGAAAGCAAAGTTTTTACCTAAAATAAATCCTCAACCTTTTTTTTTTTTCTTTTTTCTTTTTTTTTTTTTCCTTTTAATCGCAGCCTCCCTCCCCCCCCCCTCACTGCTCCCCGTCTCTGTTCCTTTCAGGGAATCCCTCCCTTCCCCTAAAATGAAAGGTGATTGCAACATGTTGCTCTTTTAAAAGAGTCTGCTGCATCCATTTTAAGATCAGTCTTATTTCTTTCCTCGCTATTTAATTGATGTAACTTTACCTTGTTGGGTGGGGCTTTTTAATTAAAATAAAAGCCCACATTTAAAAAAAAAAAAAGGAAGAAAAGCAGTGTAGACAATTCCAGAAAGGTAGACAGCATCACTTCAGAAACTTTGCAAGTTAGCTGTTAATTTTGTTCAGAAACATTATAGGAGTCCTGTAATTTTATATATACGTGTATATTTTTACATGAATATATACACTGACATGTCTATATATACTTATATTCATATATATATATACATACTCATATCTTTTCTAATCAGCTTGATGGCTGCTAACTTTTTCTGATTGTTTATTCGTTTTTCTAGGAAGCAGGCTAATTGCAGTGTCCCCCCCCAGGTTGGTAGGTGACAAATTGAAGGGCGTAAGCAGGGTAGAGGGGAGCTGAGGACATAGCGCCTACCTTTGTGTGTGTTATTGTCACTGCCATGTGTAAGGAGCTCTGAGCTGTCCTCTGACTGCTGAGGTGGGAGATGACAAAAAAGGGTTGAAGATAACCCGCTTGACTTATAGTTACACTAATTTTTTTTAGTACGCTTTCCTGGACAACGTCCATGTGCCTGGCTGCTTTGTAGGCTTCTGCGTGTAAATATTTACAAATCTATGTTTGTGTGCACCTTTCCTTCTGTCAGTTCATTGGAATGTGGTTGTGTGTGTGCAATAGGAGCGGGCAGTAGCAAATAGGCGGTTTTTGAACTTTTATTTCCATTTTGAATCTATAGTGTAGGGCTCTATGAATAATTCTTTACAGAAAAAAGGATGCAGTGCGTTTCCCAAGAAGTACAGGAGAAACTCTTGAAGCAACTTAAATATAACCATGTATTTGAATTTTTAGCCTTCCTATGCTGGAAAATACTTGCTTAAGAATTATTTTTATTTAGGGAGAAGTACTCCTTGGTAAGCTTTAGTTATGTGCTGATTTACATAGGAGAAAAGATGCGTATTTGACCTGTCCACTCCAGCTTCCAGTGCACCTCTTAGAGAGATTTTTCTCTTCTATTGTGACCATGCGCTGTTTTATAAGAGTTTAAGGCACACAGCAGTTTTTATTTCTACCATGTGCTGGAGGAATTCAGTACAGAAAGTAAGACACCTTAATGGAAAAACTGAATTCCTGGTAAATCAAGCCTAACCAACAAATTCATACCAGTGTGTAGGTATCTCCACCCTTTTCCTCCTGTTGTAATTATTTTATGATGGTCGCGTAACATCATTGTGACTGATAAGAGGCCCCTAAAATCCAAAATCCTTTTCAGCGCTGAAAGGTGCGTGTAACCCTGTTAGTCCCATTAAGGCAATAATGCAGAATAGACACTGTCCTCTCTGACCTTGTGACCAGGGCTGATTTTCCTGAAAACCTGTCACCTCTGCTTGCTCTGAGTCTTGTTTCCTCTACACAGGAGTTCTTTGGGCTTCTGTGTCAGGAATTGTCGCGCGTGGATCTGAGGACAGTGGTTCTCATTTAGACAGAGCGGTGATTTTCGCCCTTTTATTCTTGTTTTGATCCTATTTAGTGGCAAAGATGAGGAGTGAGTCGTAGGAATCGAAGTACTTCCCAGGAGTTTAAAATTGGTTTGTACTTTGGTTATTGTTAGGCAGCACTTAACAGTAGAGCCAAAGTCTCCTTTTAGGCTGCCTTTCCTCTTCACGTTAGGGCGAAGGCAAGTTTTTCTGGGGGCTGGTACTGACTCGTTCCAAGTGTTGAACGTACCAGCAGTAAACATTTTTGTTGATAAAGAATGTTTTGGGTGACTTCTGGATAGTGTATCAGTATTAGGGCAGCTTAAGTACTGTGAAGTTTCCTGTTGTTGCTGGTGTTCCTGTCTGGGTGGATGGACATTCTGCCTCTTGTTGTGATCACAGAGGTTGTTGCAGCTGGAGTAAGGTGGGTGGGGGTGGACCTGCTGGTCCATTGCAGGTCACCCAGGAGCACCCTGGTTGTATCCGAGAGCTCGGGTCTGATTACACACCCCTTCCATTGATAGCAGGGTAGCGTTTGGTATGAGGGAGGATGCCAGCAGTAAATATGTGTTCCGGGCTATTTCTTGTCATTAAATAGCCAGATCGTTCTAAGCAAGAGTGTCCTGGGCAAATTCCAACTTGGGTAATTGCATTCCGTCTCAATATCCAGATTCTCCCTCCTGTTTAATTTGGCCATAGTGGGTATTTTTTTTCACCTTAACTGTATTTTTAGTATCAGTACGCACTGCAAAGAATTTTCCATGCTCAGTCCTAGCAGTGCCTGTTTGCAAACCATCCTGAGAACAATATTGTGCTGAAAGAGCAAGCCTTTTTTGCGAGTAGCATCCTCATAGCCTTCAGCATTGTAGAAGAGAAATGATAGTCTAAAACTGTCATTTGCAGGTAGAGCTTGAGCAGTGAAAATGACCCCTTCTTCACAGACGTGAATGTAGAGTTACAACCATGTACTCAGGGAGGGAATCATTCTGATTATTTTTTTTTTTTTGCTCACTTGGAAAAATTGCAGATCACTTCAGATGCGAAATCTGTTTGGATTCTATTGAGTTTTGCCTTTGAGAGCTTTGTTATTAAGGTCGAACGTAACAACCTCTTACTACTGAGGACAGTGTTGAGACTAAAAGCAATTTATCTTGACTTTCAGTTCTCCCATTGTGTTTGCAGAGTGCAGCAGATAAAAATTACTTTTGTTTGCAAAATAATCGAATTGTGTTCCAAAGCTACTAAATTCCACTCACTCCTGTTAGTGCCTCGGCTGTTCATCAGCCTGTGATCACAACTCGTGTGAAATCCAGAACGGTTTTGTGCAGAAAGTGAAGGCATCACCCTGAGCAGTGGATTTTTTTCCTCTGGTTGACTTGACCAGTAATGTTATGGGGCAATTTGAGGCCAGTATCAGTGTCGTAACCATTACAGTATATTAACAGGAGTCAAATGTGGATTGGATTGTCCAGCCTCATAGAGGTGGCTTCTGGAAGTCAAACGTGCTTGAAGGAGGGGCTTGCTTTAACAGTGAATTTTTATAGGGGGGGGAAAAGAAGTCCTTGCTGCTGCAGCCTCTTATCACAAACTGGCAGGTTTTTTTATGTTGGCCTGAGAGCTCATATGGCACCTCTGTATATGCCAGGGTGAAGATATGAAGGGGAGTGAGCAAGAGGGAAATTAAAGTGAAATAGCAAGAGTGTTGAACAGATGCCTTCCGAGTTAAGGAATTGCAGCACGCTTGGTGTTTTGCCTTAAATTCGTGGTTTGTGTATAATAGAGCTGTGTGCATCAAAGGTGGGGGTGATTTAAATGCTGAAAAACTGAAAAGCAACATAACAGAGATCCTAAAGAATTTTCAATGGTTGTGAAACAGTCTGTGGGAGACCAGATCTGCTCTTCCCTGGTGCTGTTCTGTTGGCGCCTTCTGGATGGGTGAGAGTTTCTTTGAAGGAGAGCAGGGCCACTTCTGACACAGGGCTCTGCGTACCTTCACGCTGCTGTTAGAGCCACTGTGCTAAACAAACTTGATGAAGTTAGGAGGCTTGAAAGTAAAACTCCTGTGCTCTATTGTCAGGGTGAAACTGTCTTTTAAGTTCCCTGGGAGCATGTCCTCACCGGCGCCTTTAAATGTCAAATGTTTGGCAAGGGATCCAAAATACAAAAGGTAGTTAACGGTATTTAGATGCAGATTGATATCTCCACTGAAAATTTCCTTTCCCTTTTTTTTTTTTTTTCTTTTTTTGTGATACACGGAGATGCAAATCCTGAAGAATGTAATTTGTTCCTTCCAACACAAGCCTTGAGTCACTCCCTGCCTTCCCTTCCAGACTGCAGTGCTGGGGGATGAGCTGCATTGTCAGCGCTGCCCACAGCCTCAGAACAATACCCGCCGGAGTTTTAAGTCTGAAACCACTTAAGCTTTTTTATTTTAGAAATATTTAACGTCAGACCCCCATCTCTGCAAAATTACTTAATTTTCTTTCTGCATTGATTTTCAATACCTTCACAGCAATCTATCATGGGGCTTGGGGAACGTGAAGCGTAGCTTTGCTGTAGGAATCTTCAGATTGTTACAAGTGAGGGTACTCCGAAGTAAATAGATAATTTCTGACACCTCTCAGAAATGTAAGGAAATGTATTGTTGATAAGCTGCTATTAAATAGCATGTGCTGCGAAGTTACTTGCATCTGTTTTCCCAGCATCGGCCTCAGAAGGGCTTTGCTAAAGACCTTGAGGTCTGTTGTGTTAATTGTTCTGACACATTCAGCATTCAGGTTAAAACTTAATGGGTGTCTTGTGGGAGTGGGGAGTTGAATGCATTTCTGTTAGCTGCAGCCAACTTTTGTTTTTGTTAAAACTCAGCAGAATTAACTAAATGTGCTGGAAGATGTGTTTCGGGGGTTAATGGCCTGTGCGCTTCCTACTTCTAGCAGATTTTCTTAAGATGTTTTTTTCTTTTACTACACTGTTAAACGATATCTGTTATTAACATGCTATCAGGGCTACTTTGTTTACTTTGTAAAACATGACAAAAATTTAACCAGGGGACCAGTATAAAAGTGTGGCTTTTTACATGGCTTCCCCTAAATTAGGCACTCGGCTCATAAAGATGATTGAACGCAAATTCAGATCTAATTTTATTTACAACTGTGACTTCGGATATTTGTCGGATAGTTCATTGAATTCCAACCTCCTGAGTTGCACTGTCAGCAGAAACTGCAATAATATGTAATTATAGCAAGTACTTAACATCTCATTGACTCAAATTCCTCTGTTAATGATTTCACTGGATTCCTGTTAAAGTAATACCTGCTGAAATAGCACAAGCCACTGCCCTATTAGAGAGAGGCTCTGGGTCAGATTCTTACTGGTGTTGTAAATTGCTGTAGTTCTGCTAAAATCTGATGGTGTATTTGCTTTTTTTTTTTTTGTTACTGCCCTGCAGGGATGGGCTTTAATGATACAGTAACTATTTAAGAAAAGAATAATTTAACATAGAAATCACTGCAGATTTTTTTTTTTCTTTGGCTTTTCAAGATGGGATAGTTTCTCTTTCAAGTTTGCTTGAGCTGGTTGTGCTAATATAATCTCTTATATCCTTTTAAGACATGCAGTCATTCAGAAATATTTATTGGCTTATTAAATTGAATTGCCTTTGCAGCCACTAGTTTTATAGGAACTGCCCCAAGTTTTATAGAAAACCTCACACTGAAACATGGGAGCAAATTACTATTTAGTGTTATGTATTCAGCTCCTGGCTGCAGTTTTGAAGGACTGTGTCTTAGGTTTGCGGATCTGAGAGAGGATATTTGTTGTAGAAAACAGTGTTTATCACCTTGCTTTTCTGGGGCTTTCATTTGACTGAGACAGCAGCGTATGGCAAATACCTCTGGCTGTAGCTTCTTCCTGCACGACTATCTGTTCTGAGCTGTTTAGCACTGTCAGCCTTTAAATATGTATCATCATTAGATATCAGAATGCTTCCTCCGGCTGGGAGAACAGGAGAAGGGTATGGACTTGCTGTAGTCTCAGCAGTGAGTTTGCTGCTGACCTGCTCTGCTGAAAGAACAGCTAGAAAATCAGTTTAAAACCCAGTTCTCAGCTGGAGTGGGATTATTCCCTTTAAACAGTGTTCCCAGTTACTGCTGTTCCTTACTCTGCTATTAACTGTGCTCTGGGGAGCTCCCACCGTGTGTGCCTCTGGTGGCTTCCACTGCCTGTCACTGGTTGAACACTGGAATTAATACAGTGTTGAAGTGCTGTTCTGGGCAGAGCAGAGAGTGCCTTCTCTACCACAGGCTCCTGATATTTTGCAGTTCAGCTGAACAAGTTGTAGTAGTGGTTTCCTGGTGTGTATGAGACTACAGTATTTTTAGCACAGCATTTGTTCAAAATGTCCTGGCTGACATAAATATTAAATAGTTCCAGTGGATTTAATCAGATTTATAGTTAGAAATGTTTTCATCTCGAATGCTTGCTTTTTAAACTAATGAGCAGAAGGAGTGAACTGCAGTAGTATCTTCTGGTGTCACAGTGAGAGCTAGGACATTTGGAAGGTGACATGAAAAGAAAGGGGAACTTAGATTTTTATTTTTGTCGCATGCAAGGTATAAAGAGCAGTAGAAAGTCGTTGTTGGATTTAGAAATATAAGCATACATGCATATTTTCAAGTTGAAATTTGGTTTCTAAATTTGACTTCTGTAGCTACTTAGCCAATGAACAAATGAGAGCTCCAGACTTAAGAATGGAAGTGGAGAGTGTGGAGCTGCAGTCGGGCTTCCTGAAACGTGTTCTTTTGTAACACCTACTTCACATCAATGGTTCTTGGGCTTCTTTGACACAAACGTAGGGGTTTGTTAAACCTCAATCTGTGTTGCAGTGTCATCAGGAGTGATGATAAGACATACAGTTTTGTACCAGTCCTTGCAATAAGCAATATTCTGGGAGATCCTCCAGCACAACAGGTGGAGATCAGACCTGATACTTTGGGGGAAGTGGGAGATCTTGGCAATTACTTTCCCTATTAGTAGCTAAGGATAGAGATGAGGTCCTGGAATGAGGAAAGATGAGTAGAAGGAGGTCAGCGGTTCAAATAAGGTTTGCCTCACAAATTTGCTAGTGTTATCACAAAGTTGTAGTGATGTTTTCTGTCATCTCGAGGTCTGTTTGTCTGCTGGAATAACATACTCCGCGTGAAAAAGAAGAAACGGGGAGACAGCTCTGGTGAATGCTGTGTCTGATACTGTTGCTTCACCCTGGGGAAGTTTCCCTTGTTTGTAGCTGTTACTTAAATCTCAACAGCTTCACTTGAACATGGTCGCAGTAGTAGTCAGCGTGGACAATTAACTTGTACTGACAGCTGCTGTGCCTTTTGAAACTGCCAGTTCCCAACGTGAAGGAGTCACAAGGACAAGAGAGCATGGAGCGTGCTTCGCTCCTGTCTTGGAAAGCTTTGGAGACGGGGGCTGGAAAATGTCTGAAATGCATATCTTGATGGGATGGGGGCAGTGCAGGCTCAAATATGGGAGGCGTAGCAGGAAAGTTAGCGTAGGTGCTTGTCATTCAGCATCAGCAGACAATACCTCATCAAGAAAAACAACCTGTGTCTCCACCTAAAGTACGTAAATCCCGTTTTAAGTTTGACGACTGGTAACTTCTGAAATTGGGATGATTGCAGGGTAAAGAGGGACAGCATCAGGCCATTGGGAAATTGTTTTATTATAAGGTTCCTGTCGATCTTAGTGCCAAAAGTTGCTTCCCACAAAGCTTCTGATCACTAGATCTTTTTGGGTTCCGTATCGATATTTTTGACGTGAATCTATTTGTTCATGTTCAGAAGCTTCCCATATGCTTTGTGCAGTTGTGAGCTGTGTGGGTGTGCATGTCTGTATTTTTATCTTATACCTTCGTCAGAGAAGGGGTTTTTTAGGGAATGTTATGAAGACAATGACTTCCTTCTCTAGCGGTATTGCAGACTGCTGAGCTTCATGGTGCCCACCGAAAGAGGAAGATGTTTCTCCTTCATAATTCTGCTCAACATAGATGGTTGCCTGCGAAAGACAGATGGGTGTTCATGGAATTCAGTGCTGTAGCAGAGTGATTCTGCAGTTGGCTGTATCTTTCCATGACTGAAGAGAGATTGATTTCTGCCTGAGGAAAGCTTGGAGTGTACTTGGAGCTTCACTAAAATATTTTGATCGATGTATGTAACTCATCTTTGGCTAGATCATATCTGTGTCCGTTAAAGACGTGCTCCATGGTGAAGAAATCCTAGCTAAATGCCTGTTACGTCGCATCAGCTGCACTCTACAGCTGACAGAGGCTCTTACAGACACATGGTATTTAGCAGATAGTACAACTTCATTTGGGGAAGCAAGACACAATTCTTTATGAAGGCATAGTTCTGATTCTCCAGAATCTTTTTCTCCCGTCATGCTATTTTTTTAAGTTATTTTCTGAAAAGACCCTAGTGGCTTTTACTACTTACTGCTTGTTTTGAAATCCTAATGATTCATTTGCACAGTCTTACTGATTTTTGCAGGAAGCATCTGAGACCTCAGTAGTAGAACGTTTTGTTGTATTAAGGAGTAAATAATAGGAACAAATGAAATATGAGGTCTTGTGTTCGGCGTGGATAAGACCTCGTACGGTTTGTCCTGTCTGAAACCCACTGGGCTAATGCATGAGCACTGTTTATCTGGCTGCTCTGGAATGAGTTTCACCAAATGCTTTGTGATTTCTCAAGTGTTTGGCTCATTCCATTACTCAGTGTGTACTGCACAGGATTGAAAGTTGCCTTGTTTCCATCCAAATGTCTGTCAGTTTGGTGCAGCTGGAAGATGTGTGCCAGTGTCTACATGGAATAATTTTAAGAATTTGTAGAAAGAATTTTTTTTAGACATTAAGCAGAGACGTGGCTTCGTGATAAAAAGTCAAGAAAATAATTAACAGGACTGGAGCAATATGGTATGTATGGAGCAAGTATGGACAGCTTTTTGATTTTTTTTTTTTCCCTGGCATTTGTCACTTCTCTGGTCTATTGCCTAACACTGCTTCTGACACGTGAGCATATGATCTTGTAAAGTGTTATCCAGGACCTTTTTTCTTCCTTTATTTGCCACTTTGCCTCTGCTCATCTTTTCAATTTGAATGACAACGTGTTAGCTTTTCCTTTGTATGTGATGTGGAATAGATGACCTGTGTTTTAGGGCCAGGGCAATGTGCTTTCATTGAACTGTTATTGATGGCAATGTATCACTGCTCAAGGCTTATATTCCATTATTTGAACAAGGGCCAGACTTCCAAAACAGCTGCTCGTCTTCCTCTGAGGTTGCAGTTTCTTGTTTTGGAGAGGTGGCCTAAAAAGACCTTTAAGGGGAGAGGCTGAGAGAAAAGTGGGCTCTTGCCTTCTGTGTTCTTTTTTTCCCTTTGAAATATGTGAAGTGTCTGTTGTAGATTTTTAAGTATCTGGAGATAGAGTTGAGAAACATGTAGTGGTCTTTTAACTGAAACGCAGAGATTTCTGGAGTGAGGGTAGCACAACTAAGGTTTCTGTTCTTGTGGTGTGTAAGCAGAGTTCTAGGAGGAGGAAAGTCCAGGTGGTGGCAGGGGACAGACACTCTGTGACATAGCTTGTGACATGAGCTGGTTTGGAGACCTGATATAACCAGGTAGGAGGGCTGTCTGCCTTCATCTGCTCTGCAGTGTACGCAAGTGGATGAAGTTTTTTGTCCTTAGGGAGATTAGTAGCTAAATAAACTGGCAATTCTTATTCCAGCTTCTGGTTTTGTGTGATGCTCTCTTGCCAGCTGTCATCTGTATGGCTTGGTGCTCTGGCCAGGTGTGTGAAGGTGAAGAGAGACTCTTCTGAAGCTGAAGGCAGGAAGCGCTGGGGAGGGACGTTGTTACACATACATGCTGTGCCTGGTCCTTTGTGCTATACATTGTTATCCTGTCCTAAGGCCATACTTGTCTAAATAGGCAACACAGTGGGAGAAGAGGGAGTACTGTGCTCTTCTCTGAGATGGAGAAACAAGAACAGAGTGGGAGCAATTTCTTCCAGCACAGGAATAGACATATAGCTGTCTGGCTGGGACTAAGATTCAGTTCTAACTTGGACTTTTGGGTTTGAGTTCTATTTCTCTCTGCAGCTGAAGACTAAGGTGGTGAGCAAAGAGCTGTACCCACCCCCCACCCAAAAAAACCCCAACCAAACTCCAAGCTTCTGCAGTTTTAGTATATGTTGTAATTTTTCTTAAATGCGGAACTCAGGAGCTAAAGTGTCTTTTTTTCTATGGGACGAAATTATTTCATAAATCCTGAAATGTTGCGTGCTGGGTTACGCAATTAGCGAAATAACTGGATTTACAGCAGAGAGATCAGTGGTTTCCTGGTCTGTATGTGAGGTTCCGGTATGAAGTACATCCCAGGTGAGTCTCTTGCACCATAAATGCCACCTTGGTGTGAGCGTCTCCTAACTGCGTCTTGAGCAATAGGAAGAGTGTATTATGTCTTCTGCCAGTTTGTGAATGTTAGTGAGTGTGTGAGTAAGGTCAATTATTGAAGAGATAAAACGGCTGGGATGGGCAGGTAGCAGTTTTAACTTGCCAGAGAAGGTACACTTAGGAGTTAGATGAGCCCTCTCTGCTTTAATCAAGCCTTTTGGGAGACTGGAAGCAGGAACTCTGTGGAGATCCGTGTGAGGGTATGATTCATTCAACACAAGCAGCATGTACAAAATGGAGGGATGGAATAGAACTGGTGACGTACTCTGAGGTTTGTGCTCTAGAGTTAACGACCACCAGATGGGGAATAAAAGGCTGCCTGCTCTTCTCTTGAGGACTGAGAATGTCATTGAGACTTAAAATGTGCTCTATCTGTTGTAACGATTCTTGCACACAGGAAACCCCTTTATGTGTGGATCAGAGTGAGCTTTCCTTACTGGTTTTTTCCCTTGACGCTCAGTTTTTAGCATTGCTTTTTGACTGAAGATCAGATTCCTTCAGTTCAGTAACAGTGCACCTCAGAGATAAGAGCAAAAAGTCTTGACTGCTTTCTGGCAGTAGAAAATGGTGCAAATTGTGTTCCAGTACACAGGTGTAAATTGCCAGGTCCAGAGGCAGTAGGTTCATGTGAGCACAAATATAATGCAAGAGATGAAGTCTGTAACAGCAGTGACCTCCATTCACTCCTGCAGCGTTGCCCAATCCTGTTACTGGTGTCATCTTGATCCGTCTTTTTAGTAAACAAACACTGGCACAAATCAGAGTCAGGATATCAGTGCTCTTAACTCCTGCAAGTTGTCGTCCTGGAGCTGTGTAGGTGTCTGGGTTACTTTGTCTTGCTCCAGCAGTTTGAAACATCGCTCCAGCTCTCCAGGATACCTTTGGATGTGAATATGGATAATCTGCTTTTTTCAAAAGCCTTTTTCACTTTTGCTTCTTACATCTTCCTGTGTTCTTCCTACTCCAAAATCAGGAAGCCTCTCAGAGGAGCTAGCATCTTGTCTGAGTCATAATATCATAGCTGTGCATGTCACCTGCACTTCATTTGGGAAGCATAAGCAAGCTGTCCTTGAAATACCTGTTTTTATGAGTAGGTACAGCCCTCTAATTTAAAATATGCTGCTCTCTGGAGTTTGGTAGCTGTCATAAACAATATTTTCTTTTATCATCAAGTGGGCTTATTCAGCATCACTCGTATCTAAAGGAAGAAGCTTCTTTCTAGGTTTTAGACTGTTCTAATCATCTAGATATAAAGAGGAAAGTACAGCTTGGCACTGGATGTTCTACATTTGGCTGCTTTAGTTGTCAGCATGTGGTCTTGGGAGAGCCTCGCACAGTGTAGATTTGTTTGTCCCAGTCTGTAGCTTGCCTTACAGTGGATGGAGGCTGCAGCTAGCAATAAGCTGGGTATCCCAATAATTTAATTCTTAAATTGAATCTTAGGCAAAAGACAGAAGCACTTAAATTGATGAGTCCATCGGTTTGTTGTTTCATAAATGAAGCTGTCATTCTTCAGCTTTTTCAAGCATTGCTTTCTGTGTCTAAGATGTTTGCCCCTTCCCTTCTGGCCAGCCCTGTTGTTGAGACTCTTGTCCAGTGATGCATAATCTTCTGTTTATGGTTTTGCTATCTGTCACTGTCCAAGCGTCAATTCATCTGTGTAAAGGAAAAAGTGAATTTATTGTTGAACCGTAGCCTGAGTTAAAATATTCTGTCTCTCTCTGTGTTCATGAGTAGGCCTCTTTTACAGCACTCGCCTGATATAATATTTGGCTCTTTCAGGAATCTGATAGGGTTGATTTTTAATTATTATTATTTTTTTCTCCAAAGCTGCTGATGCAGTCTTTGCACACCAACTGAATGTGGTCTGTGTGCAGTTCAGCAAACAGGTTGTGTTTTGTGTTGACAGCAGGGATGGCTAGTTCAGGAGCTGGGTTGGAACTCCCAGGAACCTATCTGTGCCTGGACTTCCCCCATAGCTCATCAGTGTACTGGTTAGAATGAGAAACAATCCTGATGCCCTGGCCACAATAGGATCATAGTATCATTTTGGTTGGAAGAGATCTTTAAGATCGTCAAGTCGCAACAGTTAACCCAGCACTGTCAAGTTATCACTAAGCCATGTCTCTCAACCCTACATCTACACATCTTTTAAATACCGCCTTTGATGGCAACTCAACCACTTCCCTGGGCAGCCTGTTCCAGTGCTTGATAACCCGGCCAGTGCCTCCAGGAGAAAGCTGTGGCAAACGGTGTCGAAGGCTTTACTGAAGTCCAGGTGGACAACATCCACAGCCTTTCCCTCATCCACTTAGCTTGTCACCTCGTCGTGGAAGGAGATCAGGTTTGTCAAGCAGGACCTGCCTTTTATAAACCCCTGCTCACTCTGCCTGATCACCTGGTTGTCCTGTACGTGCCACATAGGGCTGCTGAGAAATGATGGAAGGTGGCTTGATGAGCACTTCTGCCTCGGATAACCTCGGGTGAATCCCATCCTGCCCCAT
Source organism: Calidris pugnax (assembly GCF_001431845.1). Classification (NCBI taxonomy): domain Eukaryota; kingdom Metazoa; phylum Chordata; class Aves; order Charadriiformes; family Scolopacidae; genus Calidris; species Calidris pugnax. The sequence goes on along the minus strand of NW_015090832.1, from coordinate 697,106 downwards.
AGATTGTGTGCATCTAAGTGGTGTAGCAGCTTGTTAACCATTTCCCTTTGGATTATGGGGGGGTTAATTCTGTTCCCCATCCAGTTTGTTGTCCAGCTCAGGGGGCTGGGAACCCAGAAAACAACTGGTCTTACTATTAAAGACTGAGGCAAAGAAGACATTAAGTACCTCAGCCATTTCCAAAGGATCAGGAGATTTACTAAGTCTTTGTGCACTGAAGTTAAAGTGTGTATTTTTAAACGGATTCCTTTATAGAGGATGAAGCTGTAGAGCATTGTTTTGTGAAATACAGTCCCCTGTAGCTGTATTTCACAAGAACATGAAACATGCTCAAAACAGATGTGAGCCTCATTTATTAACGGCAGAATTAGTTTGTTTTTAATTTAAGTTCATGTGACTTTTCTCCCTTTTTGTAAATACCCCACCCATCCACCCAGGCACGGGAGCCTTCACGCTCTGACTCTAATCCAGACAAAGAAACCTTAAATCCCAAAGGGAGCTCATTAGCAGGTTGTTCAAGGAGTCCTTTTTGCATAACATCAGTGTGTTTGTGTTTTGGGAGGGCCATTGAGCTGGGGAAAGGAACACTTCTCAGTTTAGTTTGTGTAGAGAAGTCTTAGGGAAGAAGTCTACTGACTTGCACATGGAAAATATTTACTTTTTGAATGGTGCTGAAATAAATTGCCTTTTGATGTAATTTTTTAAATTTTTTTTTTCCCTAATCTGAGTTCTTATAGTTTCAGGGTTTTTTGTGAGTGTATTAACAGTTTAATCTCAGCAGAGCTCTGGAAGTAATCTTTGGTGATTAGCTCTATAGGAGAACAGAGTAAAAGCAGCCGTCACTTCAGGGCAATAATGAAAAAAAATTAAAAATAAATGTAGTATATGGACTCCAAACAAGTATAATGGTGATTTTTATCATTGTGGCTTCAGAGACTGGAAAGTGAAGTTTTCCACTAGTTTTCAGTTCAAACAAGATCTGTTATTCGGAAGGATTTTCTTCTAAGTATCCATAAAGCAAATTTGTGTCATTTTTAGGTTTTTCATAGGTCTTTTATTTCCATGTTCTGATGTTGGTGTCATTTGACCAGTTCTCCAGCCTGTCAGCTATTTCTTAAATCTTCGCTGTCTCCTCCCCATCACTGCCAGGTACTCATACAGTGTATTTATTATTAGGCAGTGTGGTTAGCACTTTATGTGATTTCCCAAATCCTGTGATCCAAACGGGTTTATTTATGTACAGAGTTAAATTCAGATCAAATCCCTTGAGGAGATTGGTACTCCAAAAAGGTGTCAGTACAGAAATATTGTTGCCAAGTAGCTTTGTACATCGAGAGTCAGAAGATGTTTCTTCCCTGTAGGTCACTACAATTTTCCTGTGTGCTTAATCAAGCTGGAATTAGTCTTGTGTGTCAGATGTGTGTGTAGTTCATAAAGCAACTTCTGATGCACTTAATGTCAAATCCAGCGTTTGTTCCATCAATAACTGCACACTTTAAATAGTATCAAAGTTAGATTTTTCTCAGAATATGCTGCTTGGTATTGGCAAATTGTCTCCCTGTTTTGCTTGTCTGTGGTTATTCCTTTCATTTAAAAATAAATAAATTGTATTTTCTGTATCAGGGTAGCTCTTACTGTACAGTGGTAGCAGACAGGATTCCAGTCAGTGACTGTTGGGGCAGAAAGTATCTTGTTTTCTGTTTTAATCTCAATGTAACTGGCACTTTAAAGTATCTTATTGCAAAAACCTACGTTTAACTGTTTTTCTGGTTGTAGATCCTTTCTTGAGCTGAGACTGCTGAGCTGTTTCACCTCTTAGAGATGTAAACAAATGTCCTTAGGAAATCGGATTGAATTTACATTGCCTCCAACAAATTTGGGGTATTTAGTAAACCTCACTAGAAGAGAAACATTAATGTTAACAAGCTGTTACTTAACTTTCAATTTTATTAGCTTCTTCCTCCAGGAGTGGTCCTGTCCCTGCAGCTTCTTAGTTTTGGAGATGGCATGTGGAGCTCAGTCTGTCGTGTCATTTGCTAATTTTCAGACTAGATTATTCATATTAATTTTATCTTATGGTGTTAGGGCTACTTGTCACTTATTTTTCCCACCTACAGGCTTTACTCAGTACTACCACAATCATTAATGAAAGCTTAAGGCTCTGGTTTCTCAGCATCAATGTTTTTTTTACATCTGATTGTATCAAGTAAAAGGTGATCACTGGTCGCAGTGGTGATCATAGGAAAAAGAGGAAGTTTTTTCTGGTCTGCTGGGGCCTGGAGTACAGGAAGTAAGATAATTGCTCGTTGTAAAACAGATCCAAGTTCAAAAATAAATTGGTGCACTTTAGAACTTGCAAAATAGCATAACTGAAATGCACGCAGACTGGGACCAGTTAAATGTATTAAGCTATTGGGGTTTTAGAAACCACTGGGGCTGCTGTGCAAATTCAGTAAATGTTTTTTTCCCGTTCATACGTCTCGTTCAAGGCAGCTGTGAGTTTTGCATAAGGTGGAATCTGAAAATATTGGCTGTGCTTTTAATTAAAGTCTGATTCCCATCCAAGGATGCAAGACATTGGTTTAAAAAAACCAAAACAACACAAAGCCAATCCAACAAAAAGCCTCAACAAACTGATAATGTGTGGAGCTTTTTTAACTGAAAAGGTTAGGAGTTTATTATGCATAATAAAGTAACCACAGCATATTATCCTGGATTAACAGGTTACATTTTATATTCAGGTATCTGTATCAGTGTGATTTAACAGTTGCCAGCTAGTGAGACCTGGCTCGGATTTAACAAAATAAACAGATTACAGGTGCATGAGATTAAAATCAATGATTAAAAGTAACATTTTGCGTCTGCTGATGTAAATGGAAGACTTCAGAGGAATTTGGTGCACTGTATATAGGAGCTGTACTGTCATTTAAGTACTGCAATCATAGCCTTATTTAAAACTCATTTTACAGCTAGTGTGACCCACACCGCTGTGGTGATGCTTCTTTCTCTGTCCTCTATCCCTTCCATTCAGAAGCCTCAGGAGTACAGTTGGAAGTGCAGAAATCTCAGCTGTCATTAAACATTTACCTTTTGCTTACTTGCTTGTGTATTTTAGCTGGAATCGGGTTTCTTCTTGTATGTTGATTGTGGCGATGTCCCCTTAAGGCAGGGGAATTGCATTCCCTTCTGTGTCTTGAGAGTGGGACTTGTGGCAAAGTTGACTCTGGTGATAAGATGCTTGGAGACAACCGTTGAAATTAGCCCACATGGGTGAGCGATCGCTTACCTCACCCGCAGAGGGAACAGAGGTGAAATCGGGCTGTATCCATCCAGTGCACACCTGTACTTGAAAGAAATGACTGTAGATAGGAGAAAAAACACCACCACAGCAGCTGGAATCAGTGAGGGAGTTGCTTCTACAGTGAGGAACCAGCTTCAGTGTGATAAAATATAAGTGCCTGGTCTTCTGAAACAAACTTGTAAGACTTTGGCCACGCTTTCTTCCATCAACTCGCCTTACTACACGTGATATTAAACAAGTAGTAGGAGAATCATCTGACTCCAGCACGTAGAACAGTGGTAATACATGGTGGAGATGATTTTAAGCTTATACCAACCACTTCTCTGTCTTATGGACTGAATCTATATTCTAATACTGAGGATTGTGGACTCCTTATGTTGTTCCTGAGGCTGCTGCCTCTTCAAGTCATACCTCCCTCCAGCAAGCAGGAGGCCAGCACTGGCCAAAACCGCATCGTGTTGTCAAGGGATGGTTAATAAAAGGCTTTGAACAAATGCCATTAGAGACTCTCCTCGGAGGAGGCTGAGCACAGCTTGTACTGCTCCCATGTGTATAAACTGTGTGTGATCCTGACTGCTGAAAGGAGGCTGGGCATTGGCTGCTGCAGGAGAAGCATTTCCATGCAGCTGCTTTTTTTTTTTTTAATATATATTCTGTAAAATTTTTGCTTGGGGGGAGCCCTTGTTGTGGGTCAAACACGCCAGCCCTGTCCTCGTGTGGTGTCGGTGTGAATACAGGCTTTGTGTGAGTTGTTGGTGAGATGTCTCTCCTGCGCTGAGGAAGTGTCAGGATTTCAGGGAGTCTTTACAAACTTCCTCTTTTTAGTGAATCCAAAAATGTTAGTGATTTACACAGCCAGCAAGTGAAAATGCTTTTCTGGTTGACATCATTGCAGTGTAATCATTCCTGACAACACAGCAGTTTTCGTGTTGGCTAGTGAAGTGCTTAGAACTGAAACTTCTTATGCCCCTAAATAATATCAATCTCTTTATTTTTTTTAATATAGCTGAAGTTTCAATTATCCTCTCTAAGGACTAGGGATTATCATTGTTTCCCTCTATTTTCTCCCGATTCACCTGTCTTGAAAGTTTGCATGCAGTAAGCAGATGTTGAATTCGTATCACAAATTGTGTTGTTCTCACCTTTCTAATGATGGTATAAAGAGCAGTTGGAGGCGGAAAAACCTTCTGGTGGGGGCACTGACTCAGTCTAGGGATGGAGTACGGTACACGGAGTTCTCTGCCTGCCGTGTGAATTTGTCACAGATTGCACCAAAAGATTTTCTTTGCTCTTGACCCAGTCTGCTGAAGGAATTCTCAAAGCTGTTCCCCGGGCAGATTCTTTGTCAAAAATCTGCAGAAGATGATTCAGCCCCAGCTACCTGTGAGGGCGATGCAGGCGGGAGCAGGCGCTGCACTCCTCGATTAAGGTTTAGGCTCAATTCCTATTTCACAGTTGAGCATAAATTGGGCTTCTCCGGGCTGTGAAGCAGCCACAGAGGAAACGTGTCTGTGGTGCCAACTGCGCTGGGTGGCTGAGCAGCACTGAGTGTTTCCTTCGTGAGGGGGGATTGCTGAGGAGCAACGTGTTGTCCCACAAATTCTGCAGCCCAAATTGCCAACCAAGAACTCCTTCAGGGAAAGGATTCCTGCAAACCAGGAGAATGAGGGTGAAGTGAACCATTTTGCTCTAGACGGTGCTGAAGTGAAGTGAGGGATAGGTTATCTCCAGTAGTCCCTGATAGCTCAGAGGTCTAAACACGGCTGGAGATGGTGCAATTGCCTGTCTGTAGTAAACCCTTTGGAGAAGCAGGGCAGAAGGCGAGCAGGGGCGGGAGCTCCTCTGGTTCTGCTCCTGAGTGTCTCCCCAGTGACCCTGGGCACCTCTTTTTGTCTCCGGTGGGGCGCCTCCATCCCTCCCTTTGTCTCTTCCCGGGAGAAGATTGTGTGTGACAGCACCGCGTGACGGTTTCTCTGCTAAGCCTTGGATCTGTGCTAAAGGTTTGTTGCTTTCTAACTCTGAAAATGGGATTAGTCTCCCTTGCATTATCTACTTGAATGCCCGTAAATGTCACCTTCTTTCATAATTTTAAACAAGGTTTGCGCTCCTGGATGCTAGACTGGTTTGGGAACAATTGTCCAGGCTTTCTCAGCGAGTCGGTCCTTCCTGCTGTGCCGGTGATGTTAACTGCATCTCACACAATGGGGAGGAAACGGGTGTGAATTTGGAAAAGCCTGAGATTAGATGCTCTAGTAAAAATTGTTTGGTGTTAGTGGATCTAAAAGCAATCCGCAGGAAACCTGCCCTTAAATACTTTTTAAATGCAATTTCTTTTCCTTCCTGAGCTGAGTGGTGACAAGTGTTCCCTCTCAGCAAGATTCTCCTTATATATCCAAGTCCTCCAGGGTCTTAGTTCTGTATATATGTTGTTCCCTCTCAGCAAGATTCTCCTTATATACCCGAGTCCTCCAGGGTCTTAGTCCTGTATATATGTGTGTTAGCTAATTGGAATACAGATTTATTTGCAATGAATGTAAGGCTTTTGAAACGAGAAAGGTAATGAAGCTTGAGCTTGTGGCCATCTCTTGTTGGCTCTTCCCTTTAGCATTTTGGGTCTGGTTGTGATACCCAGATACAGACAGAATTGGCTTTAAAAAGGGTCATTGCCTGCTACAGTTGCCAAGATTTCCACTTTTCTATCTGTTCGGATACCTTATAAACATGCACATACTTCCACCCAGGCTTTATTTCTCGACTGTCCTGGAGCTTTCCTGAACCCCACAGTGCTCACCGCGTGGATTTTTCCCTAGATCCTGCTCTCAGCTGCATCCTGGCCTCCTGATGTGCAGAGATGTGACAGGCCACAGCTTTTGAAACTTAGGGCAAAAGCATATCTTCAGTTTTACGGCTTCTTTAAATATGTACATGCAGTGCATAACTTTGTTTATTCATGTGGGTGTAGACTCATAAAGCAACAGGAGAAAATTGCTGCAACTATTTCTACCCTAGTAAGGGAAGAGTGTTAATATGCAGAGTATTCACATTCTGAATGGAGGAGGCAATGGAAATTGAGGACTTCTACTCACAAAAGAGTGTAGCCTTATAAGAATAAATATCATTAGGGACAAGAACGAGGTTGCTCTTATCTTATTTCCTTAAGAGATGATTTTGAACTTTCCTCTCTACCAAGCCAGCACAACAGCCTTTTAAGCTGTTTGCTGATGCTGGTCATTTCCCTGAAGCTTTAACTTGCTGTTCTGTTTTGTTCTGCTTTGTTAGTGGAAACATACTAATGCGTTTCAGTCTCTAACTTTTATTTATACAATTACAGGAGAATGTTTTACATCTTGGGAATCCCTGGAAACACATGTTTCTGTTCACATTTAACTTTTTTGTTTTTTGAATGCAAATAATGGATTGAAACTTCATTGTTGCCTCTCGGTTGGGAGCCCTTTGGCATGTGTAAGAAGCAGCTATTAATTTAGCCTTTCTGTAGTGATCAAACATGTATTTTCATGCTTTATAAGGCTTCCTCAGCCTTGTCCTTTGTCGAGTGTCGTCTACTGCAATTCTACTTGCAGTGATTTTATGCATTTGTTACACAGCCACTGAGATTTGCTGTGGAATAGGCTTATGTGAACATGCCACCTCTCTCCCAAGAGGCCATGTGAAAGGCACTGACAGGTCATTAACCTGCTGCTGCTGTCTACACCCTTAGCTGTTTTGCTGCAAACTGCTTGCAGTGTAGCAGATTCTTAAGGTCAGCTTCCCTTTACACCACGTAGCTATCTCACTTAATTACCCACAGAGCATCAGGTACCTCCCCAACAGATGAAAAAAAATGATTCTTAAGGTCAGCTTCCCTTTACACCACATAGCTATCTCATTTAATTACCCACAGAGCATTAGGTACCTTCCCAACAGGTGAAAAAAACTGTCTACACCCTTAGCTGTTTTGCTGCAAAATGCTTGCAGTGTAGCAGATTCTTAAGGTCAGCTTCCCTTTACACCACGTAGCTATCTCACTTAATTACCCACAGAGCATCAGGTACCTCCCCAACAGATGAAAAAAAATATGAGGTGCTCAGAAAATAAGCACTTAATCCAGGGTGGCTGAACAAAAATTGGAAGGGCTCAAAACGTGCACTAAAGAGTGTCTGACCTTCTCTTTACAGGCTCTTGCAGCACATCTTGCTTTACCTGCCCAGCTTCTGCAGGTTGGTTTAGACTGATGAAATGCCAGCAATGACATTTGCTTCAGTTTAACTTCATGTCCCAGAGGCTTCAGTCACACACAGTAGGAGAGGTTTTTGTCTGGCCTCCTTAACCTATCCATGATAAGCTTTTCAAGTTGGGGAGGGATAAATGAGTGTGCAGCTCTGCTTGCAGGGTTGATCCTCTGCCTGTCGCGCTCTTGCTTAGCAGATGTGTCATGTTGTTTACCTCTCTTCCTTAAATTGAAGTTGCCCCAGGGTTTTGGTGGAGCAGAAGGTGCATGCTTCTTGTTTTGCAAACTCTGTGTTTTTAAAAAGCTGTGTAAGATCTTTACCTGCTTAATAAAACTTCGCTGGAGAGTAAATGTAACTTCTCATAATTTGGTAGGAGCTATTGTAAAGGACAGAGAATGGCTTGGGACAATTCTTTATCTGTCTATATATATTTTTCCATTAAAATTCATCACCAAGTCATTCCACAGGTTTCTTCCTTTCCCTCTGTTCAACAGCAGGGAATACAGGGCCTTAAAATGACAAGACTAATGAAGAATGTAGTAACTAAGGGGTCTGTCTTGTTCTGGAGCCAAGTTTTCCAGCGCAGTCCTTTTAAGGAAAAAGACATAATATCTGTCCATCCCTGTAGTATCTCTTGCCTGAAGTAACTGCTGAAGTGCGGAGAGGGGTTGCAAGGTCATTGGTTTTACTCTATTTCTACCAAAAGTACTAAGTTTTCAGGCTTTGGCAGAATTGGATGCCCCGTGGTCAGTTCTGGCTCAGCCCAGAAGGACTTTTGTCTTGGAGTAACTATAGCCTGGAAAATGGGTTGACTCAAATCTATTCAGTGATGATATATTTCTTCATTTGAACCCTTAGAAAAAGGAAGAATGCACTCTGGTGGAGTCTTACTCTTAGTAATAAAGTTCCTGCTTTAGAAAGGATAAACTGTTTGGCTTTTCTGCTGTGCTTTTGCAGGCTCCCTTTTCATGAAAACTTTCACATACTGTTTTTCTATTTCTTCCCTTATATGATTAGAAAATGAATGACTGAGGATCTAAGCTTTGCAACCAAGAGCTGCTCTGTGTGTTCTTGTGCTTAATAAAAATTAATTCAGTTGTTTTGCAGCGAATGATAAAACTCAGATTTTAATCTCATTTGTGGAGGGAAATGGTGAGCACTGTGGTGTCAGCCTCCTTGAACTGGTGCATCAGACCAAGTGATGCACCTGAAGTGAAGTAAGTTTTTGATGTGAAGTAAAACTGTGATGGCACAGTAATTGTACTTAATTTGAATTTGATTTCAAGGATTTAGAAGTAGCTTTCCGTAGCAGTGTTGATTGTGGAGATGTCTTGCCTTGCATGTGAAGCTGCTTTTGAAAGGTGTGTCTGTGCTGTTAATACGTGCCATTAAGGCACTCTGAATGAGGAAGCAGAAGCCTTGTTTCAGTATCGTTGTAGTTGCTTTCCTTTGTTGACACTGAAAACCTGGGACCTGCTTCTTTTATTTCATGTTTGGGTTACTGGGGACTCAAATTGTGGTCTCAGTGTTTCAGTCACTCTCATTTCAGGATTCCAAATGATTTGCAGTCAGCTGTTGGAGAAATAAAACAGCACAGCAAACAGACCTGCAGTACCTTTCCAGGGTAAATGTTTTATGTGTATTCTATAGTTGTGTAAATAGGGCCATTAGGCCAGTAAATGACATATCCAGTTTCACATAGGAAGTTTATTTTAGATTATGGTTTTCTGCTCCAGAGCATCATCCACAATGCCATCATCTCTCTCTGAACATGCCTTCTGGGTATGTTTTTCTGCTTTTGACACTTCTAGCTGCGTATAGATGTTTTCCAGTTTCTGTGTCTTTCATACCTATAGTTCTTTTTTTTTTCAGTCTGCCCTGATTCATTGGGAAAGATGTTGTATCTGATACCTAGATGCTGTTCTGTTTTCAGTCCAGCAGCTTTTTGTCCCCTTTTTTTTGGGCTCCAGTAATGGCAATCCATTTAAACAAACTCTGGAAACGCTGTGTAATCAATTACTGGAACACCCTCATCGTGCTGTGACTTCCTCCAACTGGAATACAAATATTTTAGAAAAGTTTTAACCTCATCCAGACCAATTAGGTGGGATTGTTGTACATGCCTTTAAAATTGTTAAAACATGTAAACTCAGAGGACTGGTCTAAAGTCATAACCTGCCTACCAGTGAGGATCCTGGTCCCCTGTGCCCCAGACCGTGCTGCTTTCTCCATATGGTTGCTTTTCTGAGCCATATGGAGTTTGCAAATGGGCTTTTTCATCCCTGCACAGTGGTTGCTTTCTCAGGTGAACGATTTATAAATTGACCAGAACCTCCCAGAGCAACCTTTACGTGTGGGATTAGCATTGTGTGTTCAGGTAATCTGCTAACCCTGCACTTACTGGTGTTAAAGATCTTGGATAATGACTAAATGCTACACTCTCTCGACTTGCTGATATAATCTGTACATTTTGATCAGATGCCTAAGGCAAAAGTACATGTTCTGTGCCAGGAATAAGAGCATTTTAGACACCTGCAACTGCATTCACGTTTGAACATTCGTAGCCCTTCTTGCCATTATTTTGGCAGCTGAACTTTAATAATTTTAATAGTAGTCTTTTTATAGCCAACATGAAAGTAATTAAAACTCTAAAAGTAATACAGTTTGGCAAAATAAATGGTAACAAATGATAAAACCTGAGTAACTTGAAAGTTACTTTTTTTCTGATCATCTGCAGTTTTTAGATTCCTACTATTGAAGAGAGCTAGGGCGGGGAGAAAAAGAAGTAAAATTGTTTCATTTAGGTCATACAGAGTCTTTTTGCTTTGCTTAGTTTTCCATCGCTACAGGTGAGAAGAAAATCAGCATAAATAGTGAAAAGGCTGCAGATGTGGAGTTAATGGTTTAACATGGAGGTGGTGGTTCAGCTGCAAAGGGACCATTCCTCAAGTGACAAACGCTCATGAGAAGTATTTGGACTTGACCAGCTTTTGAACCTAAGTCAGTGTTACTGAATTACCTCCCTTTCAGCTGCATAAATTAGCAGTGGAACTGGAGAAGTCTTTTTTTAAGACTTTATTCCCCTTTCCAGAGGATAGGCTGACAGGACCCTGCTGGTTTCATCACACGTGTCCTCCATGCTGGTAAGAAAGGGCTTCTTGCTCGTACTTCAGGTTCGGGATGGCTGAATGTACTGATAAGAGAGCACACCATACTCCTACACACCAGTGATGCTGAATGGTCTTGAGAGCTTGTACGCTTCTCTTGTAGCAAATAACTAATATTGAGGCACTGGACTTTAACGGGGGCAGAAATCTCAGCCACTCATCTGAAGCAGAAGTGTCACTGGTGTAACAAGAAGTTAAAAATGGTGGGTTTTTTACTGGATTTTTGATGCTGTGTCTTCAGATTTGGGCACAGATTTCAATTAAGTAAGCTTAAATCACCTTTCAGGACATCAGTGTAAAGAAGCGTTGAGATGAGACTTCAAACGGATGGAATAGGAGCACACACACCAGTTGAGGTGTTTCTAGGCTCTCTAATGAGAGGAAAAGCAATTGGGGTGTTGCTGGAACCAGAAGGAAAACACAAAAAGTCCTTATCCCCAGAACCTGGTAAAACATTTCAAAAGAACAAAGGCAGCTGGCACAAACCTTTCTGTAAGCAGGTTAATGAGGTATTCAAATTGCGCCCACAAAAACTTGAAAGAAGGTGAACAAAAAGACAGCAAATAGGGAAGGCTAATAGATTTATCTGGAAGAGCTACTGTTAACCAGAAATTGGGGTTACCAGGTGTCAATTTGCCAGCTATCTCGCTTAATGTAGGAGAAATGAGAAGGACCAGATTGTTGCTCACATCTTTCTTCCTCAGTTCTTTTTTTAAAAAAAAAAAAAAAAAAGAGATTCTAATGCAAAATGATGAAAACAGGATAAAATGGAGGTAGGATAAAAGTGAGCGGGATAAAATGGCATCCAGAGTGTTCTGTGTCATGTGCCAGCGATATGCTCCCAAATGATATTGATGGATTTGCTGACTGGGCATACAAGAACTTATGCCCCTCTCTGTGACTTGAGGGTTTTATTAGAAAAGTTGCTGTCAAAACTGAAACATTGCTGTGGGAAGTAGGCCTGCTTCCCTTGATTGTGCTACGAAAGTAATCTTTCTGCGGAGGGGTGGGGTGCGGAGAAGGGTGTTCGGAATTGTTTCAAAAGCAAATGAATTTGTGTCATGAATTGCAACGGTATAGTCCCACATAATTGTTTTGTCACCAGCCTAATTGGTTAATGCAGGGGTCGTTCTCGTTATGAAGAGAGGCTGCTCGCCTTCGCTCTCCGTTGCCATCCTGCCTCTCCAGGTGGCTACTGCCTGCTGCAGGAGGGCTCTCTTTGACTCCATGGCTGTTCTTGTCATGCTGTAGTTAGAGATGCCTAACCTTTTACAGCTCTGTTCCTGGAGAAAGAGTAAAACTGTACTGTTCCAGTAGTCCGTATATACAAGTATTGCAAATAGGGTTATGACTCAGCCTTTCCCCAGAGACTTCACGGTGGAGCGAAGGCGGGGGGTGGGGGGGGGAGCAAAAGAGAGCCACAGAGCAAAAGTGCTTAGAATTTCCCATCTTTAAATCAGGCGTCCTTGTAATTAAACAGAGTTGAGAGATGAATCAACATACAAAAATGCAGAGCTGCTCGTGATTGTTGGAGGTACGGGGGGAATGGCAGGAATAGTACAGGGACTGCAGTAATCTTTTGGAGACGTACCAGGCTCAGCATTAACAGACAGAGACCCAGTGCCAGAGACATCAAGCTTTCAAGAACAGAGGAGATGCCAAAAGCTCTGTTTGGGTTAGAGGATACTGAAGGGAGAGCCTTAGGGGGAATGGATCCTTGCCCAGTGAGTGTAACCCCTGTCCCTGCTGTAACCTTGATGCTGGAGAGAGACTTTTCAATTTTAAATATCACACGAGCTTTCTGGGGTTTGAACTTTGCTCACAGTGGAGAGTGGATTTTGCTAATGCTCTTGGAGAAGGAAAAGTATTTATCTCCTTGTTTAGCGTTAAACGGAGCAGACATACTTAATGGAAGGCATAAAAAGCAGGAAACAAATCTAAATGTGATAATGCCTGACCTCATTCTGGACCTAGTCAACTGCTCATCAGCTGCAAGCTGGGAGAGACTTACTGGAGGCTGAAAGGTTCTTCTAGGAATCCATATGCTAAATATATCAAAAAAGTTATATTACAGCCAGGAACACTTCTGCTGATCACTTCTGTGTTGATGAGGTTTGGTGCAAGGCAGCCCACTGTGTCTTGTTTTGTCCCCAATTCAGTCATCTGTTGCCTGTGGAATTCAGTTGGAGGTGATGCTTTATTGGTTTCTGAGAAGTGAGTATACAAACTGGAGTGGAATAGCTAAATTTGTTTCATGTCAAGCCACCCAATAACCATCAACTTGGACTCCTGGATAAAGCTAGTCTGGAACAAAGCACTTCTTGTGTGATACGCCAAAAAAAGAATTCTGTCCTTTTTAATGACCCAGTCTGCTGAACTTCATCCAGCTCCACCCTAAGAAAAAAAAAAAAGACCAAGAGTTTGAATGCCTTCTGAGGACACACATGTCTGCTTAAGACTATTTAATAAACTCTTTTGAAGTTCTTCGTTCTTAACCTACCTCGTGGTATTGTGTCGGGAAGCAACACTGTTGAGTCTGAACAATAGGCAAATAGTCCAGAATAATTGAATTCTTGGGAGAAGTGTCAGGGAGGTGTACACTTACCTCCACACAGGTACTGAATTGACAGTGTTCAAGTACTTACCCAGTGCTTGCCTTAACCCCTGGCTGTGCTCGGGTGGAAGCTCTGCTCTCGCTTTTCCCCTTCTGCTTTCAAGACCATGGGCACCACCTCCTGTTCCCAGCCCCTTTGGGCTGCCTTTTAGCCCTAAAACCTCTATGAACCACCTTCCTGCCAGAAGTCCTTTGGTAGGCAGCAAAGGAAAGCTGAGTGGTGTGACCAATACTGGCAAGCAGAGCTTATTGAACTGGTCAGACACCTTTTTTTTTTCTGCTGGACGGGGCTTTAATTCTGGTCAGACACCTTTTTTTTTTCTGCTGGATGGGTCTGAAAAAACCAAATCATTGCAAGCAGCGCAGAGGATTGAGGAAATAGATGTCTGACTCCAGCATTTCCAGGGTATAGTCCTGGAACTACTTTTCAAGAGTAAATATTAATTTCAACTGGAAAGCGTGAGTCAGCTGGAAGGGAATCTAGTGATGAAGGTAAACGACTGTTCTGTTTTGCCCTTTTTTTGTGAAAAATAATCTTGTGGTTCTAAGCTCTAAAGAGAATAGAACTGAGCTCAGTTGCACATGTTTTTCCGTCGATCGGTTGGTAGAAAAAAAAAAAGTATGTGGGTATGTGCCTCCTTCAAAAGTGACTGTTATAAAATGAGTGTACATAGTTCTATGTATAGCATCATGATGGTTTTTCTAGCAATTTACTTATTCATCAAGTGTAAATAGGTGCCTGTTCACTTCAGCCGGTGCTTTAGGAATCAGTGAGTGAACTCTCTGTGGAATAAAACCCAGGCAGTTTGCAAACAGCCTGAGCTTCCAGCTCCTGGCTAAACTGAGGAATCGTAAGTGTGAAATGTGCTGCGAAAACATTTTTGCCAGTGAAATGTGTGTTGTCCTGGTGGGAAGAAGGGTTCTGAGAAATTGCTTCTTGGCAGTTCAGAGTGTAGGTGGCTGGTCCCCACGCAGTTTGCCGGAGATGCCTGCTGTGAAATAGATTTCGCTGTTTAGGTACTTGAAAACTCTTTAGGTGTTTTATGCTGTAACACCAAATGTTCCACATAACCTGCCACGTGCCTGTATATCAAAATATAGAAAACTAAATCTTGTGCTTTAAATGTACATAGTGCATACATACACCAAAGCACTAAGCAAATGTCGCCGCGTTCAGGAGGATCAAGGAAGGATGTAGAAGGCAAGCTGGAGGCTTCAACAGCAGTGTTCATATCTTGTTCTGTGTTGTATTACTGCAGGTGTCTGAAAACAATAGCTGAAGTTACAGAATGCAAAAGATTAAAGTCATATTCTGGGGAAATGTGACCGTGGATATGTTTCCACTAAAACCAGTTGAATGTTTTGAGGTTATAAGAGCTGGTTAAGGAGAAGAATGAATTTGTGGTGAAAGAGTTGGAGTCAGGAGGCTGAGGCTTGTTCCTGGGGCTGTAATGTGTTTCCTGTGTGACTGAAAGTCACAAAAACCTTGTCTTGTAGTTTCCTATTCTTAGTGCAGGGCCAGTAGCCTTTTTAGAGACTACTATTACTTTATAATTAATTAAGCATTAATACCTTACATCCAAGATCTCTGGTGGAAATTCTGGTGCTGTGATCTGAAAACAGTTGCCAAAGTCGGCACAGCCTTTTAAGTATCCTGAGAAGGTTGCTTAATTTGGGTTGCATGTTTGAAAACAAACAAACAAACAAAAACCCAAACCACCCAACCCTGGGGGGAGTCTTTGGACATGCACACACACATCACAGTGACCTTGACTGTAAATGATAGTGCCTTTTGAGGTGCTAGTTCAGCCTCAGATCCTCTTGATCTACTTATAAAGATCATTTAAGGACCTAAAGATGCTTGTAAATGAGTTTATTTACAGTTCAATTGTGTTTCTCATTTTCTGTGCTGGATCTAGTTCCTTGGTGCTTTAAAGGACTTTACTGTACAGTACAGTTGTCACTGAGGGTGGGAAATGTCACTCAGAGTAGAAATTGATACCAATAAAATTGCTGTGTTCATGTAGATTTACTTGAGTGCCATCTCCCGTTTCTGACCTGTCACTTAATTTGGCTGGTCCTAACCTGTGTAGGTGGGCTCCCACCAGCACATACTCGTTACAGCTGTCACCTTGGATTTTCTTGGTGGGGCTGTGATCGGAGGGAGGTAAGTGTCTCCTGCAGAAGAGGAGTGTGAGGAGAGAATTCCTAGCCTCCTTTCCCCTTTTCTTTCCCTCTCTTCTCATTGCTCCCCCTTTCCTTTGCTTTGTGCCTGTCATGCCAAGTACTGCTGGGGATGAGATTTAAGATTTTAATTCGGGGTGGGGGCTGTATTGTCTAGACTAGATACCTGTGGAAGTAGTGGTTTAAAATCTAGAATTCAGCAAGCCTAACATTTCAGCTTTATGCACCATTCCTGTATCCTTATAATCTATTTGACATGAAATACTTCGAGGCGTAGGAAGCTGAGTTTCCCATCTGCCAAGTAAGATTGAACTTGCTGTAGTCGTACTCACCTATTTAATAAGAAGGGTCTGTAAAGCATTTAAAGGTCATTGAGCTAAAGACCATATAAATGCAGCCGTTGCCAAGATGAATTAACTTGTGCTGCAGGAACAATGAATCCACTTAGGGCCTCTGAAACTAAAATTTTTTTGTTACAAATTTTGAATCTCAAAAAATGCTGGTATGGGGTGGGGAAGGTTTCAGAGGTTTATGAGGGAGGCGTGAAGTTTTCTCCCAACTTCATTTCTTAATTTTTTTTTATTTTTTTTTATTTTTTTGCCTCTCTGCTTGCAGATTCTCACAAACACAAAGACAAACACAAAGACCGAGAACACCGGCACAAAGAGCACAAGAAGGACAAGGAAAAAGACCGGGAAAAGTCCAAGCACAGTAATAGGTGAGGAAAAAGTCGATGAAGTCCTCCTAGGCTAAAACAGCATTACACATTCAGTCTTGCAAGAGTCACTCTATCAATATATGAGGATGGAATTGCTACATTTTGAGTGTGGTATATATGAGTGTAGGTGCTTTAAGCCTAATTTCTGCCATTGCATGCATTTCCCTATGGGTTGCTGAAGCTCAGTATCTTGCAAATGGGAGCCAATGCTTACGTATAAAAGATTATTGTAGCTTAGTGTTGAAGGCATTGAAAACTAGTTTAACTCCACCTTCGTGAAGATGGATCGGTTTTGTTCATAGTCTTGTTTTATGTGTGGTTCCATTTGTTTGTCAGAAATGTGAAGCTCTTTTGAGTGTTGCTGTAAACTCCACTGTTGTAGCATAGATGAACCTGATGTGATTACTAAACCTCCTCATAATTAGAAGTGTCTGGAAAGCTGGTCCCTGGAACGATGATGTCCTTGGCCTGCTACCATAATGGCTGTATGTCCTGACTCTGAGGCAGTGTTCTGAACTTCTGCTGGGTTAGATGATGAATTTGAAACCACTGCGTGCTGTTTTGTCTGATGTGATTGATACACTACCCTGCCACTATATGAGGAAGGTGTTTCATGCCAGTCACCTCCCATACCATCCATGCTGAACATAAACACTTATTTACTCTGTGATGACCTGTAGCTCTTGAGGTGGTGGTGAATTCCACGCTGCAGTTAATAGCATCCCCTGCAAGAACCAGGATGTGCAGGTTTGTCCATGGGGATTTGGTGTGATGGAGCACAGGGCAAGTACATCACACCCAGGATGTTACTCAGAAGAGCTTTCCTAGTTGTAATTCCTGACGTAGCAGAGCCACAGAGCCTACATTGACAATGAAACTTGCCAAAATACAGTCCCTGGAGGGTAAGTTTCTGTTGCGACATTTGGTGAATAGCAGATAGTGTTTATGCTGTGGCCAAGCAAGTGTTATTAACTAATTGCTGTGCAGCTGTGATAACACAATCTAAAAATGAATAAAAAAGCTTGTGTTAGCAATCATTTCTATTAAAAAGAAGCCTGGAAAGAAGGAAAGAGTCTGTGTTGAGCAGTGGGTTTGTTTTATTGGGGTCGTGCTTTGTTTGCGTTTTCTGTGACCTTTTGAGAAGTTACACAACCTTACTGTTCCATAATATGTTTCTTCTTTTTTCTTGAGAGTAAAGGGTTGACAGCAGGGGGAAAAAATCTAGGCTAAATAACTTGCAGCATTTACTGGCTTCCACAGCAAAGATGAAAAGCTTCAGACACATTATTTGCACTCCTCTTTGCTCATATATCTATATTGCCATGACTTCTGATTTTCACTTTTCTGATCTTGAAGCATGCACCCCAAAATTGACTGTCTCACATTTCCACGTGTTCATTTCTTCACTTGAAAAACCATTCTCCTGCAATCTTAGCAAAGTACATCCTTTTGTAAGGAGTAATGTAAACCATCTTTAAATTTCCAGAATTCATTAATGATTTGATCTTACTTGTGTAGGAGTTGGAAATGGTCTGTGTATTTTTGAACTGAAAGAACTAATTGTGACTTATAACTTGAAGCCGCATGCTACTGATCATGTAAACAATAAATACCAAAACAGTGGAAAGGAGATAAGAGTGGCTAATGTGTTTTGTGAGGTGTAGCTCATGAGGTATGTAATCGTGCTTTATCTTCAAGTAACTCCTTCCTCCCTACACTGTTGCCTTGAAATCACTGCAAGGAGGACATGGTGTTTTCTAAGTGCTGTGCCTAAAGCTTCAAGTCACTTCCATTTATCTCTTAAGCATTCATTTGTCCTGTGAGCACAATATACTGCATTTTTGAGTCCCATAATAGGGTACACCTATGTGGATAGCATGACTGAGTGCATACATGTGCGTGGCATGTTTGGATAAGAAATGACAATAAAATTGCCTTGCTCCGCATGCCCCTACACAAAGTGGGACTTTGCTTCCCCAGGCTGACTGCAGCTTGTGAAAGTTTTCTATGAAGTGTTTTCTGCCTTTCAAAACCACCACCTTACAAATTAATGCTTTAGTGCTGAATCATAAGATCTGATCTTGAAGGTGGTACTTGGGCAGGATGATGTGGTACTTGGGGAGGACATGCATGTGCTGCTCTGGTCGGATCGCTCCTTCAGGAGTGCTCTAAAATCTTTACCCCCTTCACAAGGTACATGGCTGCTCACTGTAAAACCAGCTGACTTCTAAGACAAGCTTTTTAGAAATAACTGACTTAATAATTGAAATTTCAGCATTTCTTCCCCAAATCTTTTAATTTCAGCTGTCATCCTCTCGTAATTCCGTAAGTGTAAGTTGTGTCTGTGAGGATTAGGTTTAGGTAACTACTCTCTTGTGAGGGAGATAACCCAGCAACTCACGACATGGGGTGGAGGAAAATGTGTGGTCAGCAGGGAATTTCTTAGAGGGGAACTGCTGGAAGGACCTGAATGGACCATGTCTTGTGGCCAGGAGTCTGCCAAGTGTTCCAATGGAAAGTGTGGATCCTAGGACAGCAGAGGCCAGACCGGTGAGTTACAGGACAGGATGGGGAAGGCCTGAAGCAAGCAAGTTTCAGGTCAGGATCTGTTACTACAGTCACTACCAAAATACTTTCCTGGACAGAGCCAAGGTGAGCAGAGAAGTCTGAATTTTAGGATGATCTGTGTGACTGTCCAGTGTCCATCACTGTCGTGCCACCAAGCAGATGGGTGGCACTGGGGAGGGGGCATTTGATCACTTTGCCATTTTTAATAGCTTTTGATTCTGCCAAAGGGGGAGGAAATTGCTTTGTGGGGAAGTACAGGAGAATTGTCCTCTTCCAGAAGGGCTCTCAGCTGGAATATAGCAAGACCAAAAGCAAAATTGTTCTTGGGGGAAGAAAAGTGAGGGATCTGTGAATGCCACACTTCATTAGTTTTGAAAATCTTGGCTTAGCCCTTTGTAATAGAGACATCCAAAGGACTGGTTCTAGGTCCAGTTTGGCTTGGTACTTTGTTGTAATGGCTGGCACTGCTGAAAAGAGAGTCCTCATGCAGAAGTTCAGATGCAAATGGAAGAAGCGCAATGTCTGCTGTGCTTACTGAACAGGGATACTCCTTTTTCAACCTATGCACTGCTTGGGCAAAGGGGTTTTTTGATGCTGAGCAGGTAAATGTCCATCTTCCCTGGTGTTTTGGGTAATACCTGCTAGGTAGCATAGAGCTGACAGCAGCTGGTCATCAGCAGGTCTGCACTGCTTGTCCTTTTGTAAAAGAAAACTCCTCCTTAAGTTTGACAGTTTTTTTAAGCTCTTTGCAGTGAGGTAAGTGGTCAACATCTCTGTGGTACAAGAGGGTTTCATGGTTGCTCCCCATCTCATTACAACTTCTGTAAAGACTCTCCTGGGTTGAGGGCCTAGTGTTTATAAGCAAAGGTGATGAAGTGCCTCTTCCAAAACCCAGCCCTGCAGCAGAGGCACCGTGTTACTGTCCCTCCCCGGTGACCATCCAGCATCTCCAGCAAAAACATCAAAGTGCAGGGGACCACAGCAGACATCTGAGAGCCACTGCCCTGCTGAGGGTTGTGCCAGCATTTTTCAAAGGGGATGGTTCTTCACAGAAGAACTCTGAAGGAAAAAAAAAACCTGCCTGTTTGTACTGAAGTTTCTCCTTTGACAAAGAAAAAGAAGTGTAAAATAGCCATTAGTCTGTAGAAATTAAACAAAACATAACAAGAATGTGGGGTTTTCCAATGTTTTTTACCTGTGTGGGGAACTTTTAAAGCACTTGATAGGAGTCTGTCACCTGTTGCTAAATTTGAAAATCAATCCTTTAGAAAAGTTTGTTAGATTAATAGAATTGCATGTAAATCTTCAGAAAATCCACTCTGTGCTTCAGAAAAGCCGCTGTGTTATTGCGAAAGATGTGTTGGATCTTTGATAATTCTCAAAGAGGTTGAACAGTGCTTGAGCAGAAATCCAAGCTATTGTTGTTGGTGAAACTTGGGTTTTTACCTCCGTGGCGTTTTATACAGAGCGTGTGAAGAGTCCCCTAATTGCCTTCTGAGAAGTACAGCCCTGCATCGGACATGGGACATGGTTAAGAGCCTTTTCTGGTTGTGTTTGAAGCAGATCCTTTTCATGTCTGTCTGTAACAGTTTGACAATTTCATTTCCTGCCCTGTACTCAAAAAAGGCTTTTAAAATAAAACCTGCATCAAGAAGGCAGAATGACTCCAATGCAGGAGAATAAATGTTTCCTGTATCCAGACTCTGAAGGATCTAAACTGCCAAGATGAGTCTCAAAAATACCTAAAATAGATAATTTTGAGTTCATGTGGCAGAAGTGTGTGG
Organism: Calidris pugnax; assembly: GCF_001431845.1. Lineage (NCBI taxonomy): Eukaryota > Metazoa > Chordata > Aves > Charadriiformes > Scolopacidae > Calidris > Calidris pugnax. The sequence continues at coordinate 676,541 of NW_015090832.1, read as the reverse complement.
AGTGGTATGTAGAACTTCTTAATTTTGCTTCTTGCTTTCCTCCTCTCCCACTCACAAGATGACATTTTTGTATCTTAACCACTCATTTACAGCTGTAGTAAACTGGGAGAGAACATTTGTATCCCTCAGATCTTCTCGATCACCCCTCAAGGAAAGAAAATGCAAAGCCCACTCAAGAAAAATCCGTATCAAAGGATAAATCCACATTGCTACAAAGCAATCTCTAGCAAGCAAAGTGTTTTCTTTTCTCAGCCCTGTACTTCCCGATTCCCAAAAGAAAAATCTAATATCCACCCATTAAATATAAATGTCGGTGGTTAAAAAAATGAAATGAAACGAATCTGATGTGGCAAGAGGTTTCTGATCTGTGGGAGACGAGCATTTCAAACAAGGAGACCATGTATAAGAATGGAATAACGGGGCCTTTGAAGCCAAGACTTGTTAGAGATGGGGTTTGAAGTGTTCACAGGAATAAGTGTCTTGTGTGTGGGGCTTTGTGCGGGGAGTGTGGGTGCAGGGAGGGCTGTGACGGGCACTGGGAGTGAAGAGGCTGCTCTCACAGCACTGATCCGGGTTGTCAACGTGACAAGTGTCTGAGCCGCAGGAAGAAAAATCTGTCAGATTGCATATTTCCTCCGTTTACTAAATCTCTTGTGATCACAGCCTGAGATGAACAGAAGTGTGGAACGCATAAGGGATTTATACACCCGATCGTCACTCGCAAGCTCTAAGTTTTATGGTTTTGCTAGGAAAAACACAGATTCCAGGCGTTTGCTAGTTGTGAATGAAGATAAATTTTCAGTTCAGACTTCTTGCACACTTCCTCTGATTTAGTACGTGATCCTGAACTGCTAAGAATTGGGGGCAGGAAGAGGCAGGGATATCTGATGTAGAGGAAAAAGCAATTTTAAAAAAAGATTTTAGCACCCCTGTTGCCTAGGGGGAAAAGGGGTTTGTTTTTATTCTCCATTTGAGTGCACAGTTCACCTTGATTAGCTTTCTAATGTCACACTGCCTTCCAGTAGTAAAAATTTTTGCTTTTCATTTAGTATACCTAATTTTCACGCCTCCATGGATGCATGCTAAGCCTGATCCTTGTCTCAACATGTGAATATCGTTCTACTTTCTAGTATTTTTACCAGCTGTTGATTAGTCCAGCTTTTTATCTCGTTCCTCTTGCTGAAGGCTTGATCTGTGAAAAGACTCCTTTCAATTTTGAGAAAAGCAGTTTCAGGTTTTTTTGGTGTTTTTTTTTTATGTATTGCTGAAATCCCAGCAGAACCAGTGGGACTCACGTGTTCGTTCCCCAGAATACCATATGATAACCCTCTACCAAGGAGCATGAAATCCTGGAAGCCAGCTGAAAACTTGTCCTTCGCTGGTGTCTGAAATGCTCCCTGCGCAGTCAGCCCTTCCTGGGTCTGCGTTAGTCTGAATACGGTCACAGTTTTCCATTAATGCTGCATTACGTCAAACGAGACGGGGGCTGCGTAACCTGTGCTCTGTCCCTATTGTGTTTCTAAGATTTCACTAAAATCACAGCTCCCTGTTATTTTACGCTTCAGCGGCGTCGCAGCAGCTCCCGAGGAGGCAAGCAAAGCTCCGCTTCCAGCAGGCTCTGGTGCCTGCTAGTAGCAGATTCCCAGTCACGAGCTAATTACAGCTGAGAAAATGAGAGAGAGAGAGAGAGAGGAAATAAGAGACACTTTAGATAAAGCATCCTTCCCAGCTTGTGATTTTGAAGCTGGAATGGAAAGGGCCTGGGAAGGGATTATTAACGTACATAAATGGCACCTGAAGAATGCGGTGTTAAATTACTGCAAAGCTGTTGTGGTTTGACGAAGGAAGCCGCCATCTGCACATCTGCCATTCTTTGGAAACACTTTCCACTTGTGACTTTCTCATGTGATGATAGTTCGAGCAGCTGCTGCCAGGTGCCTGCGCTGCCTTCCTCTCCCCTCCTCTTCCTCTCCTCCCTCCTGCAGCCATCCCCACAGGGAGGTGCAGCCAGGCCTTCCAGGGAAACGGCTGCTTCTCTTGCATTTACGGCTTCGTGTGTTTCAGCCTGAGCTCTCCAATGCCTTCAGATGTCCCTGTTCACAGGGAAAAGCTCAGTGGAAGACACTAAGCAAGCTAGAAAAAAGGCTGTAGTGCTTTAGGAGATGCATTTCTACTCATCATCCTTTGTCTGAACCAAACCAGTACCATGACACGTCTCTGGATGAGGTAATCCCTGGTTCTGCCCATATTAATGAGGTCTCCTACTGTACTTTGTTACCTTTAAAACAAAACCCAACAGTACAGGTTGTCAGCATTAAGGACCCTTTGGAGGTGCAAAGCTCTGATTGCCATTGCAGTGGTTCAACTAGTGGTCTGAGTGAAAAGGAAGATGTTATTTTGTCGGAAAGCTGGGTATTCCTAAAGCAGACTGTGAATAACTGTTTTATGATCCAGTTGTCCCCTTTTCAGGCTAATTTGCACTGAAGCTTCCCTCTATTTTGTGGGGATTTTGCTGTCCTACTTGAGTGACTTCAAGCTGGCTTGTTGGCAGAGGGGTATTTGCAGCAAAGGGAACAAAGGATCCACAGTGCTCCGAGATGTGAATTCAGGAAAAAATTATCTGAGTGCACACAGTCTTGAGACCTTTTTATTTGGTTGTGTTTGGTTTCTTTAAAGAAAAGTGAGTAATTTCAGTTTTGTATCGGCCAGGAAGACATGCTTCTGATCTTTAAATTGTTCCCAGTTCCTCCTAATAGCAGCTTTGGGATTATCTGGAAATAGCTTTCTGATAGAAGGCTGAAACCCCTTCTTCAGGGTAAGGATGGCATCCTGTTGCCCTCTCTTTTCTTTTGAGATTAGCGTGGTGGTTAAATTTTGTTCCCCTGGAGGCTCGTGTAAGTATTTTAGCCAAATGACAGACCAGAGCTGCTCAGCTTGCTGACCAAATTAATATCTGAGAAGCTTGCTTTGAAAAAAAAATAAATAAATTACTCTTCTCAGGACTGTTGCTTGAGGCCTTTGTTATCAGCTCATTTCCAAATGAGCTTTTCTGAGAGATGCAGGTTTCAGGCCCCTCTAGGGAAGAGGGGCTCATCCATTCAGCCTTGCACGTGGCAGAAAGTTTTGGAGTGAGTTGAAATCAGAGCTGTGGTCCAGTGTCTAGAGACATGGAGGGCTCACAAGCAGTCTACTTACAAATGAGGGAAAGAAATGTATGCTTTTTTTTTCCTTTTTTCATATTGGAGCAAGTAGCACACGAAATCAGATTTTTATCTGGGGAATTTCTTCCAGTCACATACCAGGAGCAGCAACAAGCAAGACCTCAGGGCCCAGCCACCAATACTGCTGCTTGGAAAACGAAGCTGCAGAGTGAAACTGGAGACAGAGTTTCATTGGGTTATCTGAGCCCACATTGCTTTGGTGAGAAATCTTATTGCTCGCTGCAGAGCAAAGGGGAAGGATAGTCTTGTGATTAAAAAATAAAAAACCCAGCAACTCAGACTGAGTCAGGAATCCAGACTTCTTGATTCTGAGTGCAGTGCTGAAAAAATCTTAGCTTTAGATTAGATTCTGTACCAGCTTTTGTATGGTGGCCACATACTCTCTTTTGAGAGCGATGTCATTTGAGCTTTTTAAGCAAGCATACATTTTTAGCCCTTTTTTTTATTCCAACTGTAGTGTGTAAGCATTCAACACATACAAAAATTGTCACTGCTTCTCTAGTCCAATGGAATTTTCTTATTTTTATTATATTAGCTTTGCAGGTGTAGATTGTTACCTATTAATTTGCTTTTAAACACATTTTGTGTACATCCCAGGGCTTTGTCAGTCACATATTAAAAGCTGGTGCTTTTGGCTGCTGGTGAGAACGAATATGGTGGTTTGTTTTTTTTTTTACTTTTTTTGCTATTCCAAACTACCAAGTAACAGACAATGTCATGAACTTTACCTTAACTCTATCGATTGCTGTGTGTACCAATGTTTTAAGATGCAAATTGTTGTCTGAGTTATTTCAGGCAGGATTTAAATATCAAATAAGAACAAGAAAGAGTCAGAAAACAGCCATAAGAAGATTGGCAGAGAACAAAATGGGCCTAAGGCTCGTGTGTTTGTTCATTGTGGTTTTTCCTGTATGATGATACACCTTTGTAGTTGTAAAACTTAAATCTTTTGCAAACAATACCAAGTCAGAACTTCCAGACCTCCCTGAGTTTAAAAACGATTAATGAGATATGTGGGATTTGTTCTTTCAGACTGTCAATAAGAATCTAGATGGAGCATAGGCAGATGAAATTGGTGGTTTGAGTCTGAGATAGCGATGAATAAACAGGGTTCAGAAGGTGGTGTGTCAGATCTGAGCAGGAGCCGCTCGCGGGTTTCTGAGATCCAGTGTCAGGATGTTCTGTGGATGTACTGGCATGTCCTCATCACACCATGTACACAACACGATCTGCTGGGTAAGAATAGTCTGCAGTTGTTGCAGCTTCACTCGCAGGCAACATGTGGTGCTGTGTGTCTTATCTACAAGAATTTCTAGAGTGCCAGTTGCCTCTTAATATTTAGATACTCCTTTACGGTTTTATATGTAGATAAAGAGGTTGGTAGGGGGTTAAAATGAAACTGGTTTCTCTTCCTACTGGTCTCTTTTAATGCGACACAGTAGGTGAATATACTGATTTCCTTCAGAGATGGATTTTCACGCTTTAGCTGCTTGGGCTCGGAAGGGCGGTGTGTATTTATTGGAGTGTGTGCTGCTCTGAGCTTGAATAATTTAGACCTTTTGGAGGTTCAGGTCCATTCGTGCTAGTGTTACGTGGGGCTCTGAAACTCTCCATGTTGGACTTAACTCCGCAGTTCTACAGCTGGCTGTAGGTTGGGGTGGTTGTGACTGTGGTTGCCTGCCTTTTAATCACACACAGGCTTTACAGGAGCTGGTTAACGTGCTGCTTGCTTTCTGCAGCCATCAAACATCCAATCCTTTTGCTGTCTGGTTTTTATGATAGAAACAAGACTTGAAGTGTATATTGTTTTTTAAAAATCACGCTCTTACCAGGTGTTCGAGGGTTGCTGTTTTTCAGGGCTGTGTTCCCCTGGATCGGTTTGGGCTTGCACTTGAGTGTTGAAATAACTGAAATAAGGAAGTCTCCTGTTTCTAGTAAAGCTGTGTCTTGTGTTGCGTAGTCCTGAGGAGAAGCAGTAGTGATGGGAGTCGGGTGCTGAGGAAGGAGGAGCATGAACTGCCAGTTTGCTTGGTGCCTGACCATGCCCAGTAGAGGAGAGCCCGATTTCCACTGTGCCTTTGCCTTGCTTAAACCCAGAGCGACCTCAGGGAGTCCACACAACCTTAAAAATGTTTCTTAAAGGCCTGTTGAATGGACGCCTTGCTGCGTGGCTTTCCACAACAGTGCTGCTAATCCTGCTGGCCAGTTCTTGCAGCTTCTATTGTGAGTCTGTTTAAGAGCATTTCCTCACTTTCTGCCTCCCAGGGTCAAGTCACTCCATGAGAAAACTCATTTTCATTTGAAAACGACCATGTGTCTTTCTGGGTGATAAGAAAAACTTGAAAATGCCATCCAGGTTTACCTAAATCACTCAGAAATCAAGAAGAAGGTAGAAACGGATTTTTTTTTTCTTTTTTTTAAATCTGTTTCTTCTCCTTGGGGGTGTTTCTTCATCTGTTCTGACTAAAGAACTTTGGGTATTAAACTTTTAATACTGCTGTCCGTAGCACCAGACTCTCGAGTAGCAGCAGACCAGATTGTCACCTGGAAACACCTTTGGTGAGTCCCTGTCCTGGTGGCAGGTCGTTTCTGCCACACAGAGCTGGGCTGACCGTGCTGGCAAGGCACAGCTGACGAAATGGCTCCAAGTGAGGACCACAGCGTTATTCCTGCCTTTTCTGTTTGACTTTGCATAAACACAAGGACATCCCGTATCCTGTTTGCTCTGGTTTTCCCATCTGTTTGGGAATAACAGAGATCAGCGGTTTTCTCTTTAAGTTCCAAAGATGAGAGCTGCTACGGTGACAAACTGTTGTCTGAGCAAAAGCTGACACGGGCATTGACAGGACCGGTGGCTTTATTCCAGTGACCTTTTACATGGACTAGAAAAACAGTGGAAAAGCAGAGACGGTGGGAATTCAGCCCAAAGTGTGAGCTCTTAAGTGTAACAGCTGTGGATTTCTTCAGCAGCCCAGGCTAATGGGGGTTTTCCTGAAGTGGAACGCTTGGCGGCTGTGGTTTTGTGGTATGTTCCCTCCTGTTCCTCTTCCTCTCAAGCAGAATGGATGGCATGTGACAGGAGACGGTGGTGGGTCTTCCTCCTAAGGTGATCCCTTATTTTGTAGGGTTCATAATCATCAAAAACTGTGACTCTCTACCTCTGGTGGTTTTTTGTATCCGGTATGTTCCCTCCTGTTCCTCTTCCTCTCAAGCAGAATGGATGGCATGTGACAGGAGACGGTGGTGGGTCTTCCTCCTAAGGTGATCCCTTATTTTGTAGGGTTCATAATCGTCAAAAACTGTGACTCTACCTCTGGCAGTTGTCTGTATCGGTCAAATCTCCTCCTGTTCCCCTCTGCAAACACACTCTCTTGTCTTGCAGTGAGCACAAAGATTCCTCGGAAAAGAAACACAAAGACAAGGAGAAAACCAAACACAAAGATGGCAGCTCAGAGAAACACAAAGACAAACACAAAGATAAAGACAAGGAGAAGAGAAAGGAAGAGAAGGTAGGTGTCTCCTGTGGGACAGATGAGAGGATGGTTGTGGTTTATATGGTTGAATGATGCAAACTCAGTGGGTTAGATGTACCTTATACTTCCAAGTTTTTGTCAATCTGGAGAGAACTATCCCCACACTGCCCACGCTGACCCAGAGACTGCTTTTCTGGAGTGCTAGATATGCACTTGTAAGGGCTTTAACTGCAGATATTGTGAACAGAAAGAGTTCCACAGTGGAGCTGTGTCCACTGGATCCATAATTTGTCCTCTGTTGCCTTTCCCTTTGTCAAACTCAGATCCAGAGACAAGGGAGAAAAATCTGTTAGATTACGTTTGTTCCATGCAAGGACAGACAGACAAGTTGGACAAACTGTATACTTAACTCCAATCTACTGAAGCAATTGGAGAGCCAAAAAGTACTGAAAATACTTACAGAAAATCTTGCCTTTTTGGTGGGTCACGTAGGTCACTGAGGGCTACAGAGGATGAAGATAGTCATAGTATCCTGTGTATGTTGCATGTTGGAAAAACATAAAGTGCTCTGGGCAGTGCTGATCAGCTGCTACTTTTTATGTTTTTCAGATTAAATCATCTTCTGGTGATATAAAAATAAAGAAGGAAAAGGAAAATGGCTTCTCCAGGTAAGAAATCGGATTGATGATCTGGAAATCATTGCAGTTTGACTACTTAGGTGCTCAGTGTTTGACTCCTCTCACTTGGTCGCGGGGAAAAAATCGGAATGCTTTTGACCCCTTCCTGCAATAGTCTTGTCAGTTACAGGAACTAGTAATTGATCTGCTTACCTAGTGACTGGGGATGGGAGCTGTGGAATACCTGGAATCTGCCTGCACATGCTGGGTTTGTCCAAGTATTAAATAGTTGGATTCTGCTGAGCACAGATTGAACTATGGAAACATTGGTAGCTGGAGTTGAAAGAACCTCTGTTCTAAAATTGGAACTTGAACCCTGCAGGCAGCCTTGTGGAGATAGGGCTTGTAAAGACAGTCCAGATTGTCTCCGAGTGGCTCTTCTGTATGTGACTGCAGCCTAAAGCCTTTGCAGAGGAGCGAGGAGTAAGGAGGGTGCTTGTGTGAAATCAGAAGTACCTTCAGAAAATGCCTAGGTGTCCTGCTCTGCTAAATTCCTGCTAACAATGGAGGCTCCTGGACTTAGGTGTTATATCAGTCATTGTGAAGTACTGCTATTAAAAACCTGAAGTGAGCAATTGAGAAGAGTACTTTTTTAATAATAGTTGACCAACTGAGATCTCCTGTGACTTGTTTGAATCCAGCCATTGGTTGTTCTGAAGGTGGTAAATCCAGTCCATGGACTTATTAGGAGGTCTGTGGTGTGGTGGATGCTTGTGTTCATATCCGTTAGGCAAGAAAAGCTTTCAGTCATGCGCCCGGTTTTACGAATCCACTTAAAAAAAATAAATCCTTCCATCTCACTGTGTTCTGTGGACTAGAGAGATTGGAGAAGACACTTCTGTAGTCCATGCCTGCCAGTTATTCTTTGCATATTTTGAATGTGCCCTCTTGACATGAGTTCCTCCATCTGTTTCATTTTCTTACGCCTATTTAAAAATGCAAACTAAGTAGTTACGCTTGGCACAGGGAAGAGGCGCCCTCTCCAGGCCCTTTTGGGGATACTCTGGAAATACAAAGCAATGGCGTTTAGGTGCTTCGTGGTGTAGGAGACAGTTAATAATAACTCTTTCTAGCCTCTGCTATTCAGCAGAATTCCACGCATGTGCTGATCTCACCAGGGACATTGAGTGTTCTCATATCAAGGTAATCAAGTCTTCCTTAGGTTCAAGAGCATTTTTTTATGTCTTTGAGGGGAAGCCTGAAGGAGCCATCACAATTGTGCCTTCTTCAGGGCCAAAAACTGGCTAAGAGTAAAGTAATTACTTTCTTTTTGTTGTTGCTGAAATGTTCTTTTACGGATTCACCAGAGAAAAATGTCCTCGCTCACATGGTTTTGATTTTCTTAAGACTTGGTAGGATGAGCGATGTTACAGTCTTGGGAACAATGCAAGTCAAGGTTCAGCTTGGTCATACAGCTCCTTTCTTTCAATTTAATCACACTTTATTTCCCGCTATTATAAAATGTTGCAAAATATTTCGGCATTAAAATAGACTAGATAAAATTCCTAGCAGCTTAACGGACAGTGGTTCTCAATTTCTGCCTGGAAGGCAGAATAAATTAAATGGGACAAATACTTCTTTTTCCATAGATGTTTTGCAACTGTCTACGTGCTGCAGACTTGTGTCTTAGTTAATCCCAGGCGATGCCACAGAAATGGCTTCTTCCAGCAGCACGTATCCTTTTCCCCTGAGTTGCATCTGCCAGCGCTGCAGTGGCTTTAGAGCTGTGAAAGAGCAAACTGCCTTGTTCTGCTTCATGGACACATCACCAGCTAAAATAAGACTCCAGAATGTCTCTTGCTGACTCTGAACTACCAAGCAAAATGCTGGGGTTTTTTCTCCAGCTCCATCCGATTGCAAAATCTGCATGTTGACTTGGAACCTAAGTCAATTTGATATAGAAATTGCTGATTGAATATGAATAGGAAAGCCCAGGATGGCACTGTTACTTTTTCTACCTGAGTGGAGCAGCGCTAAGTGCTTCAAAATGTAATTTTGGACTCTTTGAGACGTCTTTTTCCTTATGAAGATAAGTGAAATGCTTCTGTGAAATCTAGCAGTAATGAGTTTGTTTAAAGGGATAGTCTCTCCTATACTTATATTCTTTTTTTTTTTTTCTTAGTACGGGTGTATTGGGACATTATGGCTGAAAACATCGAGCCTAATTTAATATTTGCGGTCTGTTGAAAGGGACAGGATTATTTGCTTCCTGCAGTTTGGGTAGTGAAAAGAGACTGATCAGTTTAATTTTGCCAAATCTTTGTTTCCTTTTCGGATTTTCACATGCCTCACTATTTAGTTGGCAAAAGATTCAGGGGAATAGCTTTCAAATCTTTGCTTAGTTGATAATAGTTTTCTCTCTTATCAGGCTCTATAAGGGTATTGAGTTGAAACTAAATAATACCCTCTATTTGACTGCCCACACGTGTGTATTTCAGTTTTGGTTTAAGAATGTTTGAAAGTGCTGGAAGCTACAGTCTTTACTCAAAACCTCAGAGAGACACAGTGAAATCTAAGCAGTAGAAATTGATCTTGATGTTTCTTGAGAAATGGCAAATGCATAGACGCTGAAGACTCTTGTCCTGTGGATATTTGGAGAATGACACATCTCAGCTCTTTATGGTCTCAGGATGTCAACACATTTCAGGACTGGAGCACTTGCTCACTTTGCAGACGATCATCTCTTAAAACTGAGTTGTTTCTGGTTTCCAAGAAACTTCATTATTGAAGTTAGAACCACCTTTCTTTGTTTATTTTTTGTAGTCCTCCACGTATTAAGGATGAACCAGACGATGATGGGTTTTATGCGTCTCCTAAAGAGGACTCCAAACCGCTGAAGAGACCTCGAGAGGATGATGAGTAAGTGGCGTGGGTGCTGGTGACTTGGACCTTAACCTTTAGCTTAAAAAAGATAACATTCAGGGAGCAGGTGGGGTTTCAGGTCGTTAGCATGAATTTGTTCAGACAGATGACTAGAGGTCTGAGACCAGACTCCTTATGCTGTTAGAAGCTCTCTGTGAAATGTTGCAGTGCTAGTAAATAAAAAGAGGAAAAAAAAATCGTAAGGTAGGTAGAGAAAAGACACGGATGAAGATTGCAAAACATCAGTCTAAGGAAGTGAGGTGTTAATGCTGGCTGAGTGGCTGCGGTGGTTTCTGTTGGGCGAGGAAATGACTGCACAAGAGGAAGAAAATGCATTGTCAGCCTGTTTGGGGGAGTGGGGGAGGTTTGCCTGCACTGCTTGGTATGATCCGCCTTAGACTCTAAATACACGGTGGGTCATGCTGGGGAGTTTTGTCTCTAAATATTGGAAAAGCACACATGGAGTTTGCCTGATATAGTAACCTACCCAGGAAAATAAAAGCCGATTACGTCACACTGTGGTCGGTCACCATCTACGTGCATCCAGCTCATTAGAGAGTGTGACATTCTTAGCAGTCTGGAGTTAAAGGGTTGGAAGAGTTTAACCTTAATGGTGTTCTGTCCCTGTGTGGTATTTCTCAGCTTCCAAGAGAGATGGGTGTGACATCTTCTCTTTTGTGTAATCATCTGCTGCCTTCTGTGAAGTTCTTGTGATCTCCCATCTCATGTCTGCAATGGAAAGATTAAGAATTTGCCAGTAGTCAATTTTGCTATTGTTTGAACTAGTGGGGGATGCAGAAAGCGAGCTCTGTGGGCAGATCCCAGACTGATGACAGGAAAGGGACTTGGAGGTAGAACATGCCACAGAGCTTTTGCCCATTTATCCCATCCCCTGTAATCACTGGGTGGCTACTAATGCTTTATAATCGATCCTTCATCAAGGAAGATTTTTGCTTCAACAGTCTGAAACTTGTAGTGGCTGTTTTGCTAGACAAGGATTATTCAGTCTTCAGACATTGGGGCATAAAATAATATTCTTTAGAAATCAAATATGCCAGAAATATTGTGAATTTATGCACACAAACTTTGTGTGTGTACGACTTCTCTTTATTTTTTGTGCTGAAAGCTTGATTATTTCCATCAGCTGGTCTTTCTGTTCTTACAGTGCTGACTATAAACCCAAGAAAATCAAAACAGAAGATATTAAGAAAGCAAAGAAAAGGAAACAAGAGGAAGAAGAGGTAATGTGAAAGATGAATTTATTTCTATGATCTAGAGGAGCCAGGCTGATGATTTGGTGTTGAATTACGTAGAGCAGGAGGAATGTGATTCAAGAGTAGGGAGGCAGGGGCCAGTCTGGGACAGAGCTGCATGTGATAGAACCCCATCTCTGGTCCCGAGCCATAAAAAGTCAGGAAAACTCTCTCTCTTACTGTTAAAACAACGGATGGAGAAGATGCCTCCAGGATGTGAACTTCCAGCTTATTCCAGGCCATTCGCTGTGAAACAAGAGGAAGAAGAGGTAATGTGAAAGATGAATTTATTTCTATGATCTAGAGGAGCCAGGCTGATGATTTGGTGTTGAATTACGTAGAGCAGGAGGAATGTGATTCAAGAGTAGGGAGGCAGGGGCCAGTCTGGGACAGAGCTGCATGTGATAGAACCCCATCTCTGGTCCCGAGCCATAAAAAGTCAGGAAAACTCTCTCTCTTACTGTTAAAACAACGGATGGAGAAGATGCCTCCAGGATGTGAACTTCCAGCTTATTCCAGGCCATTTGCTGTCCCTCTGGTAGGTTGCAGAGGGTAGAGCAACCTTACTAACAACATCTGGTAATTGAAGAGATGATGTAGCCCAGTTCAGAAGCTTGAGAGATGAATCCAAGATCACCTGCTAGAAAGACATTTAAGGCTTTTAGATGTAACCTAGGGTGCAAATTTCTTGTGACGGGACTCAGCGAAGAGAGGGCAGCCATCATTTCAGACTAATGAACATCTAGGAAAGATACCCTTGTGAGGCATTTGCTGCAAGGGCCTCCTGCCAACAGGATTCATTCTTTAATTCATTGAAAGTGTCTCTATACGTTCCCAGCAGCCACTTCACAGCATTGTAAGTGTGCTCTGTAGCATTTCCCACACTAGATATGCTAGAGCAGGCCAAGGAGGGGGTTTCTGTAACTAAGTGGCCCAGACTTGCTGCTTATCAGGTGAGGCAGAATAACTAGCTGTGTGTGCACTTGGCATGTCCCGAGTGTGAAGTAAAAGAATTTGGCTTTAAACATTACGTGGCACCATCGGCAGGCTTTGACTTAATAGGATGATCTAAGAGTGCATTTATGTAGAGAGGCCACAGGAATTCAGATGTTTGTGCTCAAACTTATATACCCCAAGAGAGACAGTCTTTTAGTTTTATAATGTCTTTTCAGGCAGGGTGGAAATACAGTAGCTTTTTCTAACAGTTCCTTACTCGTTTTGCAGGACAGCAAAGCAAAGAAAGCTAAGAGCAAAGATAAGAAAGTCCCTGAAGCAGACAAGAGAAAGAAGCCGAAAAAAGAAGAGGAGCAAAAATGGAAATGGTAACTATATATCAATGATGTAGGCTGCCCTCTGCACCTGGGCTTCCCTCTTACCTCCTGTGCTGACTCAATAAGCACATCTGGCTTGCTTTCATTGATTCATGAGGATTTGTTCATGAGGATAATTGGCTTACGGGCAGTAAGCTCCAAATAAATACCTCATTCACTATGTTTATCCTCTCAAGAAGAAAGGAAGTACCTTTTTTTGTATACCTAAGACAAGAAATAAGTTTTTTGTGGTTTGTTTCTTTGGGCTTTTGGTTTGGTTTGGTTTTTTTGTTTGGTTGGTTGGTTTGGTTTGGTTGGTTTTGTTTTGTTTTTCTTCTATCTATAGAATGTAGAGGCTACCCATAATGATCAGATACCGGTGTTCTTGTGCCCAGAACCTGCTCCCTGCTGACGCTCTTCTGAGCCGTGTGAAAACTTGTGGGCTTGGGGTATCAGCAGGAATATATAAATATAAGCAGATCTATTAACTAGTATTCTAGTAGATCTTACCTGTGTTACATAGAGGGTAAACATGAGAGGGTGTCTACCTTTTTATTCTAGCTGGATGTCAACTGTGCGCCTCTCAGAGCTGGTTCTGCCTCTGGCACAAAATTGAAAGTTGGTCAAGTGACCTTAAGCTTGGACTGTTTGGAAAACGAATTTTGAAAATAAGTTTTGATTGGAAAGCACTTTCTGTCTTGCCCAGGATCCTAAAGTAACGTCACTGAGCAACTGAAGTTATGCTTTCACTCACTTTTCAGTTTTTTTAGATCCTTTTTAAAATAAATCTGAATTTTGTGGTTCATTTGGAAGAAGGCCTGTCCCGCCTGTAGTGCTCTGTGTAAGAAATGTGCTGGTTTTTTTTTTTTTAACTATCCACAGTAATTTAAGCTATTGCTGTTGCTGGATTTGAGGAGCAATTGCTTGTGTGTTTTGAAGTTTGGGCCTTAGTACTTCCCTCAGTTTAATGTGTATGTGGTTTTCAAAAGCATATGTGTTTCCTGCACTGCTGTAATCTCCTGTAATGTATTTTTATGACCTTTTGGGGATGATGTTTCCATGAGCGTTTTCTTTTCTCGGACCATTAGGCTATTTTTAATACATCTGTAGTGTTGGGGAAAGCCTCTGCAATTTTCTTCAGTCCTTTCAGATTCAGTCTTTTACCCCTTTATTGTCACTCTTATTGATTCATCTTTAAAAAGAAAAATTGTTCTGTACTGTTTATAGTCTCTGCATATTTCTCTTTGATTGTCACAGCTCCCTCAGAACATCAGCACTTGCATATTTTTTTCATACTTGTATAATCTCTTAGAAATTTGGTTTCCAGGCCCCTCTGCAATTTACTTTTTTCTTGCCCTTCGACAGCATATTTTTAATGTGCTTTGACATTAAACTACAGGGACATGAAGCAATAGGAAGCTACAGAAGGTCTCTAAGCCTTAAGGATCTGTTGTCTTTTTGGCTTTTTCTCAGCTGCCCTTGCTGGTTCTGTCCAACTTAATATTCTGTCATCGCAGCTCCCTTTTATTGTCGTGTGTATCCTTCTCCAGAAACCCTTTACTGGAAAGCTCTACCGTTCTCCCCCCGCCTGCCTTGGCAGCACAGCCCCAGGTAGCTGTGTTAAACTCTGTGGTTTGTGCTTACTGCTGAGGAAAACTGCCTCTGAAAGCATGTTTTGCAAAATTTGGCAGTAGGTAACTGCATCCTTCTGCTGATGTTCCTCTCATCCATCTGCAGCTTTGTATAGCGTGTCTTTGCTGGACAGGGTTTCATCTGCACTTCAGTTGTCTCTCTTAAGGGCATTTTTATGTTCCATCTGAATCAATTTTCTGAACTCCTGATACCTTTTTTTTTTTTTTTTTTTTTTTGGCTGCTTCCTCGAGTGCTCGCTGCCTTGAGCGTTTTCATCCTCACTTCTGTGAATACTTGATGCTAGACATTCCCAAGGCATTGGCCTTGTTCATCACCATGTGGAGCTCTTTTAGAGGTCATTTTCACACCCTGTCAGCGTGTGAAGAATCTGTGACCCAGAAGTATACCTTAGGAGCACTTCTCCCACCTTGTGTTACAGCAAGTTCATTTCCTTGAAATAACATATCCCTGAGGTATATTCTGTTTTTTTCCTAAGAATCTTTTCTATTTTCATTCAATTGAAAACCCCTCCCGAAGTCTGCCTTCCTGAGCCACCACAGCCTTAGACAGGTTTGATATGGGATTTAATCAAGGAAACTGTATGACTGATTAGCACAATTTCTGCTGAAATCAGTCAGGCAGCTTTCCTGATAGGCAGCATTTTCCTTGCTCCCACAAAACCATGTGTAGAACGTTGCATTAGGACCTTTTACCTGCGTCCTTTACAGAAGAACAGGAATGGGTGGAGGAATAGAATTTCACATCGAGTAAATACCAGAGTGATAAATCTTAAAAAGCCTCGGCTGAAAAGCAAGAATGACAAACCTGTCCTGTAAAGTAGTAGTTACGGTGAATGATCCCCTCATTTTTTCTTACTGAAATAAAAGCACTCATTGTCAGAGAGGATAACCTTTTTCTGGCTGGGAGAAGAGGCGAATGGTTTAGATTTATTTTGCTGGAAGGAGCTTCTGGGTGGAAGAACCTAGGCCTGTGTTTGACAAAATATTTAGATTTCTAGCTTCTAATTAATTTAAAAAAAACAATCATTAGGAATGTAAATATTTGGGATGTAGACTTCAAATGTCAATATTAGTTTCTTATATCAACATAGTTTACTCAAGCCTTTTTCCCAGGCAGGGACTGAAATCTAGCAGGCAGGTTTTGTGCTGATGGCTGGGGTTGTGTGCTCTGCTGTTAAAGATGTCGCTGAGCTTCTTGTAAGAAAAAAGTCAGGTCTAGTGCTGCGGTCGAAGGTGGTGCCTTTGTGTAATGCTATGGGAATGTCCTATACCATTGTTGTTCCTAAAAGATTGAAGCACAGGCACCGGTGAAGCATTTTGAGTGGCAGAAGCTCTTTTTCCCTCTCTGTACCTTTTATCCTCTGTACAGTGAAGCTCGTGTCTCGGTGGGGATGAAGCGAGCTGTATTTGTGCATCGCAGTTCTGAGGTGCAGTACATGCACATCTCAGCTGCTCTGGCACCCAGGATGGGACATCTCCATAGGGCTGACACTAGAGGGAAGCTTAAATATTGTGGTTGTTTTTTTTTATTGTCATGGCTGCTCAACAAAGTTGTCTGGGCAATTCAAAGGCTGAGTCCTGTGACAGGTTAATGGTCTTCCAGTTGATTAATCACAAAGATAAAATAGCCTTTCTCAGCAGGGAATCCTGTGCCTGCAGCATGTAGCAGTAATGTTCTGGGAGTCATGAAAGAAGTAGAGGGGAGGAGTGTGGGGAGGGGTTGGTGGCTTGGGCGCAGGGTGCTGGGAACTGGGGGGAGGATACTGGCCTGGTGGGACCCCTTTTCTCTGTAGATGAATTGCTGACCCTGGGAGTTTGTTCCCTTGGAATGTGGGATTGGTGGCGCCTACCTTGCTGTGATGTGATACCTCATGCATCATCTGCAGAACATTTTTATCGGGATACTTTAAGGCTAGTTTGCAATTTTCCTGTGCTACTCTGTTTTTCTTCAAGTATGCTTTTCTTACCCAAAGAATTGGAATGTATTTAAAATGACAGAGCAGGTTTCTGTCTCCGAGCAGGTTTGCTCTCATTTAGGTCGTAAATGAACATCTGTTTCTTTATCTCTGCCCTTAATGGCAAACGTGTCCGCATCTGAAAGCAGCTGCATAATATGCTGCAATTGTTTGGCTTTGCTGAGCTGGCATCCTGGACCTGATGTTAGATCACAGCTGACTCTAATTTGGCATGATCCTAGCTGTTTTACAAGACTGAATTCTTCATTTTCTTAAGTTCTAAGCTTTTTCAGCTGTGTGATTTTCGTGGAAAGAGCAGCAAGTGGGAGGTGAGGTCTATGGTGCAATCAGATAACCTGTGACCCAAGGTGTTCTGTTCATGGACATGGCTGGGCTATTTTTAAAAAAGGAGGGGGAGGAAAAAAAAAAAAAAAGAATTTGTGACAGTGCATTGAATATTTGTACTTGGTATGTGCCCAGCAAAGCAATAATTGCTTGCTGATTTTTTTGTAGCATACTCTGATACCCACATAGTAATAAAATGAAGATTAGGAGCTTAAAATTGTATTGGTTCATATTTCTCTCTTGAAGGTGGGAAGAAGAGCGCTATCCCGAAGGCATTAAATGGAAGTTCCTAGAGCACAAAGGTCCTGTATTTGCTCCACCATATGAACCTCTGCCTGAAAATGTCAAGTTTTATTATGATGGTGAGTTAATCTGTGTTTCCACTTGCTGGGAAGAGAAATAAACATTCTCAGGGTATTGTGGTGTTCTTCCGGGGACTGAAGAGATGAGGAGGTGGTTTTGTTTTAGTGGTTAGCTTAAAAGAAGTTCCTCAATGGAGAAGTGAAGGAACAATCTGTAGAAGTAAAGGAAGAGCCTGCTGAATTCTGCTAACCAAGCTGACACAGAGATGAACTTGTTCTCGCTCTGCTACAGTGATAAATCTTTCCAGTTCCTAAACAGTGTGAGAGTGTCTTATGCCTGAGAGCAGCAGCATATAACCAGTAGAATATGTAATTGTGGTTATTTCATCACTGGTCACCTTTAGATTTGCTGTGTTTCCTTTAACCCTATGAACTGCAACTTTCACCGTCTGTGAGGAAATTCGTGATCATTTGGTGGCATGAGCAGAGTAAAAGACAATTGAATTTTGATACAGATGAGTAGGATCTTGTAGAAACACATGGGATGACCCTGGCCTCAAGGACACAGCCCTCTGGTGTAAGTCATGGTCCCAGTCACTGACCGTTGTGTGTGGTAGAACTAATTGATATGGGAGTCTAATATGCTGGGCTGACTGGTTGTTAGAGGCTCATGTGGAAGGGATTATATGATGTGATTCCTGCTGGAGACCAGACTTGATGACCCGTGTGTTTTCCTTTTAGTCCTGTGATTGTGTTAAATGAAGGATCAAATTGACCCAGGATTGAATTAAGTGGGAGGTATTTGAATGGATGAAAACGTAGTTTTTTGGTGAAGGGGACATCTGCACATGGAACTCTTCCAGGAGCAACGTGCTGGTTTTGTGTGACACGGTGTTTTTAAATATTGATAAACAGGTGGCATTCATTTTCAGCAACAATGTAGTGAAATAAACATTTTTTCATCCTGTTAAAGGCTATCTCCAAGCAAACAGCATAGTGATCAGGGATGCATACAGGCTTCTTTCTTAGGGTTTGATAAGAACTTGATACGAGGTTGGAATTTTTACCCTCTATTGAAGAATGTATGATATCTCTCCTGCTGTCTAGAGAAGAGAAGAGGGACAAATTGTACTGTAGCTATCCCTTCAGTGCAGGTAGAAATAAGCTTCTCTTCTATCTAGCCATCTATTTCATGAAACCTCTAGGAAGTGCAGGGGTTTTTGCAGCCTCTGTCATGGCAGAAATTCATCAATAGGCTCAACAATTACGGGGTGGGCAGGGGGGTTCTGGCAAATTAAGCCATGACATAAGTCTTCCTTGAGAAACTAAGAAAAAAATAATGAGATGTCTGATTTGCACAGCAACTGCTGAGAGCTGCTGTCTGTGCTCACGAGGCGTTGTCTAATTTCAAGATTATCCCAGGATGATTTGTAGGGCTCGATAATCACGCTCTGGCTGGCCAGCCGGCTGCAGGAATCTCTCCCTCGGCCAGTGATTGAGTTGTGGTGAGATTCCCTGTTTTCATCTCCTGTAACGACTGCTGGAGGTGCTGTTAGTGCCCACAGTGCCAGGACTCGGTAGAGGAGCTAGAAATGCCAAAGCCACCTTTTAGGACTATACGTTTGAGTGACTGTGGGTTAACAAACTACAGCTCGTGCCCCAGAGGTGGGTTGAACTTGCACGTTTTTCTGTAGATGTGGCAAGGTAAGAGCGTGGGGTGGGAGCTGCATTTCAGTCATGGCTGTGTGGCATCTTCTGCTCCTTATGTCCCCCCGTTGCTTTTTGGTTTTCAGTTTTTACATCAGGTAACTAATATTCACACCTCCGCAACAAATCTCTTTTTTTTTTTTTTCCTTTAAATGGCCAGCCCCGTCACTGAGAGCCTTTTCAAACCTTTGTAAAAAAAAGATGAAATTGAGTCCGATGAAATTGAGTCCTATGAAATATGTTCTAAAGCGATTAGATAAAGGTGACTGAGCCTTCAGCTATTTGGGGAAGATAGCAGTCATTTCAGCCCCATAACGTGTTACTAACTCGATAGCCTCTTCCAAGCTAGACTCGCAGCCTGGAACAACCGTTTCCCTTGCTCTCTCTCCCTTCCCCCATTTCCTGTTATAAGCAAACAAATGCTGTATTTTAGGTTGCAGCTTAAAAATTGGCAGAGTTACTGGTGGTTTAATTTAATTGTGGAATATTCTCAGATCATTGGGAGGACCTTTTGCTAAGGGTTTATAGATCTTGAGGCTTTATGGCTGACTCCCATGCTTTAATTTTGGAGATGATGCAACTTTTTCAAACATGTAGTAAATCAAAAGCATGGTATTTTTTTCCAAGAGCCTAGAATCACCGGTAGTGTTTCTTGTATTGACTTTTGTGCAGTGAAATGGTCGTTTAAAAATCCACAGGTGTTGACTGTCTGCCAGCCCATTGGGACTTTAAACATTTCTTGCAACTAGCTGGAGATGTGAGCTGCATGCAAAACCCTTCCCGGGGATCACTGGCACCTCCCGTGTTGTCAGGAATGCGATCTGGACCAAAAAAAGATGCTCGATGGGAATGTTAGATGTGGAATCCACGGCTTCGATGTTGCAGCAGCCTGTTTTCCCCATGTGTTTTAAAGCCTTCCCTTGCAGCAGTTTCTCTTTGTGCTGCAGCCTGGCAGACAAGCTGAAATGTCGCCTCTCTGTTCGCTGAAAGATCAGCCTTTCTTAAAAATAACTACCTTTTGAGCCTGGTTTGGAGACACAGGGTGCATTCCCATGGCAAAGGAAACTGTTTAGCACAATCCTGATGTGTTTCCCTGCAATGAAGGGGAGTTAAATATTTGGCATCGCTTCCCAGCCTGATTGTGGTGTATCCATAGGAAGGGCTTTTCCTATGGAAGAGCTAGAAATAGCTGAAGGCGAGAAGGGGTGTTCCAAAGCAGAGTCCCCCTGTGGGAAGAAGAAGAATACAGAGACTGTATTTCCCATATGTCTGAGTGCCAGAACATGAAATTTAATAAAATCCCTCGCCTCTTTCACTTCAAACAGCAGTGTCTCCCCAGGAGCGTACACAGCACGGGGGTGTCTCAGCAGAGGGTTTCCTGCAGGAGGCCTTTTCCCCTTCCTGCCCTGCATCTCTCAGACCTGCCTCACATCAGATTGCTGTGGCTTTTTTTAATGTTTAGATTCCAGAGGAAACTTTTTTTTGAAATGTTTATGATGAAAGTCAAGCAATTCTGCTCTTCTGTTTCCTCTGTCCGTCCAATTCGCAGTACTATGTAGCATTTTTAAGAAGAACTTCTCTGTGGGAAAAATACAGCATATTTTGAGGTAGTTACTATGTCCTCTTTCTGGCTTCAATTCCTGTTTACCATTTTCTTTAAAAAGAAAACCTTTCTTTGTAGGTAAAGTCATGAAGCTGAGTACCAAAGCAGAAGAAGTTGCCACGTTCTTTGCAAAAATGCTTGATCATGAGTACACTACAAAGGAGATCTTCAGGAAAAACTTTTTCAAAGACTGGAGGAAGGTATGAGCGTGGTCCTGGGCTGCGGTGACTGCAGGCACGGCTGAGGGCTCCTCAGCACTGTCTGCTGGGAAGGAGCTACTGTTCCATGCACAGGAGAGTTAGCTTATGGCAACTAAAAGCTACCTCAGGTTGTAGCTGTGAAGTTTCCAGTCTATCCTGTAGTTTCACCAGGAAGGGCCGTATCATAAGTACTTCTCTAAACCAACAAAGTCAGACTTCTTCCAGCCAAATTTGCCTGTTACAGCATGACAGGGTATAGCTGATCTGACGGTTATGTGCCTTGTTAAAGAGCCAGCTTTATATTAGAAGGAAGCCCCTTCCAAAGGCCTAACAGTAAGAACTTCACCTCGGTCATCAGCCATGAAATCAAACCTTTAGATCAGTTGATGCAGTTTCTCTAGATGGGTTACTGGATTTTTCTCCCTATCCCTCAGCAGTCCCAGCTGCTGTTGAGTGTGAGAGCACTTTGGGAGGTGGTACAGCATTGTCCAGTGCTCACAGAGATCAGACTGCTGGAAGGCCAGCACTACATACTCTCTGCTTCTTGTCCTTTTCTCTTTGACCTTAGCTGGAGTGAGCATGTGCAAAAATTTGGGGATTCCTGGGGGTTTATTGTGAGAACCTGTCTGTTGTTCCTCTTTAAACTGCCTGGGATAGGGTAAGCTCTACTGTGCATGAAAACTTACTATATATGAAAACTTAAAGTGCTGCTTTCTTTCTGCAAGGAAATGACCTCTGAAGAGAAGAGCACTATCACCAACCTCAGCAAGTGTGACTTCACCCACATGAGCCAGTATTTCAAAGCTCAGTCGGAAGCTAGGAAACAGATGTCCAAGGAGGAAAAACAGGTACCAGAGGGAATTCTAGGAGACTTCTTGATTCTCAGCTGGCTTGTAAACATCTTTGTGTAGTCATTCCTCTGCCTGCCTTGCTGTTTATAAGTTGGTGTTTACTACTTTCATCTTAACTGAAGGAATCTTTACTGTGCAGCTCATGTAGGGCAAAGCCCTGTGTTTACAGCTGAATCTTCATCCTGACTTCAAATGATATTGATAGTGCTAAGGCTCCTGATCTTGTTTAAGTAAAGAGAATCAGAGGTGCTGCCTCCTCAGGAGCGTTGGTCCTTGGCCAATAATGAGCAGTGGATACTCAGTTAAAGATAGATTTTCATTTTAGATGCTCCTTGAATTTGGAAGGCAAATTTGGGGATGATAGAAGGGTTGCAGCTATGACAGTAGTGAATAAAATGAGAGTACAAATCTTAAATATTTGGTAATGCCGTTTTCTGAATAAAAAATGAACTTTCTTTTCTGGTAGCATGGCTACAGTGGCTTGCGGGGAGAGAATGAAATAGTTTAGATGACTGAGACTTACTGCAATGGAAGCTGGAAACTTGCCCCAAGTTCTCAGTTGGTCTTTTGCAACGCTACAGTAATTACCCTTTGAATGAGGGGCCTGGTAGCCTGGAATTATGGCCTTTGGGGTCAGAGGGGTCCCACCAAAATAGAGAGCCCGTGTCTTACTGCTGTTTCCATCTGATAAAGGTGCGGGTGAGCCCTTCTCAGTCTCATCCGTGGTAGCAGGAGCAGAAGTGGCTTTTTTTGGCCACTGGCACACCAGCGCTGTCTGTGGGTCAGATGTTTTATTTTGAGCTGCAATGTTTTTATTTTTCCTTCTATGTAATTAAGAGTTCAAGCACAGAAGTATGCAGTGAAATCTCAGCACATTTTTACTTAGGAGACTGTGTTCTGCTTGTGAGACCATTTGCTGACACAGGCTTGACATGTGGCAGGCGGGAGACATTCCACTGCCTGGTTTCTGATGCTGAGTTCAAACACTGAAGTTTTAATATGTAAACAACAAAGATGTAAAGTCCAGTGGAAGTCAAATGCTGAATATAGGCTGTAAAGCAGCAGTGCTGTGCTGGGGCTGCCCTTGTAGCTGTGGTATGTGGATAGAGGTAAATGTCTCTGGTGGCAAAACGGTAGCTTTCTTCACCAGCCCTAATCTATTTCCCTCAAATACAAGTTTTAAGAGAGTTTTCACACATTCTTTCCCCTTTTCTAGTTTGTTTGTGCTGCTTGCATTTTATGAATGCTTTTCCGGACAGTCTGTTACTCTGTGTGTTGATACAGATGAGGATCTGGTTTTGAGTTGGGTTTTCAGAATTAGTATGGTGCAAATATCAACATTTCATAAATCTTGGCATTTAGAGGTATGTGTGTGGTGCTGGGTAGACCATATCATCTTTAACTTTGGCTTTTTGCAGAAAATCAAAGAGGAGAATGAGCGGCTATTGAAGGAATATGGTTACTGTGTGATGGACAACCACAAGGAGAGGATTGCCAACTTTAAGATTGAACCCCCAGGTCTCTTCCGAGGTCGTGGCAACCATCCCAAAATGGGCATGTTGAAGAGACGCATCATGCCAGAAGACATCATCATTAACTGCAGCAAGTGAGCACGGGGGGCTTCACACCTTGGCTTTGCTTTCTAGATAGGATAGCTTCTTTTAAAAAGTCCTATATAGATTGATATTCAAGCACGCAGAAATACACATGGTGTTTATCTTATATGGATAAGAAACATAGTCATGCAAACAAAGACTGGGTCATGGGTTTGATGTAGAACTTTCTCAACGTTTCTTCTTCCTCGTGCCAACAGCCTACATCTGCTTAAACAGTCTTTCCTGCTAGTATTACCAGAAATTAATTTTCTTCTAGGTAGGTTGCCCTACTTTGTCTTCCTTGATGTTGAAAGCTAAGGTTTGGTGGGCTTCTCTTCAGTCTTGTCCTGATAAGTGTCCACAAATCAAAGCTGGTCCTAGCAGTGTGTGTTCCCTCCTGTAGTATAATTCTTCAGCAGATACATATCGATAGCAGTTACATTTCTGATCTTTGTTCGGTATGATTCAATTAATTTCCTGCTCATGGAAATATATAGTTATGTTGCCTCAGTTTCTTTCCATGTTCTTTCTTTGTGTGACGATATTTATTACTTTATTTTGATACTGTGCAAGTCTCTTTAAATAGTTTTTGGTTGTTGTTTTTTAATTCTCTGCAGGGATTCCAAGATCCCTTCACCTCCTCCAGGACACAAATGGAAGGAGGTCCGGCATGATAACAAAGTTACCTGGCTGGTGTCATGGACTGAGAATATCCAAGGCTCTATCAAATACATCATGTTGAACCCTAGCTCAAGAATTAAGGTAAAAATCTAGTTTAAAAAAATACATCTTCCTGGTCATGTCTCCAAGAAGCAAACGTAGGGCTAGGAGAGAGATGGGAAGTAAAGCTGACTCGTTATTTCATTCTATAC
Source organism: Calidris pugnax (assembly GCF_001431845.1). Taxonomy (NCBI): domain Eukaryota; kingdom Metazoa; phylum Chordata; class Aves; order Charadriiformes; family Scolopacidae; genus Calidris; species Calidris pugnax. Next base: position 652,663 of record NW_015090832.1, on the reverse strand, counting down.
TGACATCGTTGTGTCATTCCTAGTAGGAATCCTTTACTCTGTGTAAACCTAAAAGGAAGCAATTTGTCCAAAATCAGACTTGCTGTGGTGGATATTTTACCTATTTTTGCCCCAATTTCCCCTGCCTGATCACGTAGTGAAGTTCTTACCACGGGTTGCTAATTAGTCAGTTGTAAAATGAAACTAGATGGACTAGATGGTCTCTAGAGGTCCCTTCTGACCCCTACTGTTCTGTGAGAAACGTGGCCAAGCTACTGGCTGAGAAGGATGATAAAAGGAGCTCATGGCTGAAGGAAAACAAACCCTGCTGAGGAGCAAATAACCAGCCACTGGATCAATTCCATAAAAGCAGTGATAAACCTATTGAAAGATAAGTAGCCTTCAGTTTCAGGGGTAAGATTTAAATTCTTCTCATGAAGTTTTTTAAGAGATTTTTTTCCTCGATTGGAAAATGGGTTTGTCCTACAAGTATAGGGAAAAATCTCTGTTCCTTGTGAATTTATGCCCTCTTTTTTTGCCATGGCTTGAATATAAAATAATGATGATGAACTGTTGGTGTTGCTTTTACATTTTATGGGTGTTTAATTACACAGCTGAAAGAACATAAGTGTCGTCTGAATAAAGCAGAGGAAATCATTTATATGTTGAGAAGCATGGAAGACATAATGTCTTTTGTGTCTTTATAGTCGCTTCTGTGGAAGCATTTAATATCATGGAAATCTGAATTACCTACAGCTGCACGGCGGTGGAGTTGGAAGCCGAGCTGCTCAGCAGCAAAATCTCAGTGCTTTTGTACAGCGAGACCCATTTGCCACACGCAGAGTTACAAAGCCCTGAGATGCAGATTGGAAGCAGTCCTTTGCCTGCTTTCTAATGCTGACTCTACTCCAACCTTCCCTGCAGGGCGAGAAGGACTGGCAGAAGTACGAGACGGCCCGGAGGTTGAAGAAGTGCGTAGATAAAATCCGGAATCAATATCGAGAAGACTGGAAATCCAAAGAGATGAAAGTACGGCAGCGGGCTGTGGCGCTGTACTTCATTGATAAAGTAAGGCCCCTTCTCTAGCATATTCCTCTTACCTTTCCCCTCCTGCTGGGAATCCTCAGGAATGCTGTGTGTCCGTTCCTGAGGCAGAGTTGAGCCCAGTTACTAAGGTATCCCGAGATTTCCTGGTGGGCATGCCCCGTCTCCTTTTCCTTCCCATTACCTGGAATCCAGAGCAATGAACTATTGTACTGGAGGTGGCTATTTCAGGCAGCATTGTTTTAGTTCAGGCAAAATTCACAGTGTGGTTCCAGAATCGCCCAGTTGGATTACTGGGAAGTTTGTGTGGGCCTTTTGTCTCCAGCTGTTTCAGTTTTCCTGCTGGGAATTTCTGCTGGTTTGTCACCTCTTTAGTTTGAGGTCGCAGTTGTGAGGTTTCATAATTATGCTAATTTTTTCACCGCAGCGTTAAAAAACCTGCAGCTGTATGGATGCATTTAAAGCTACTTAAAACCAGTTCCCAGAGAGCTGTTGCCCTGGCAGTGTATGGTGTCTTGACCAACTACATTAACAGTTTTTATTCAAAATAGTTTGATGTAAACCAGGGAACTTTGATTTGAATAATTGTGGTTTCATATGAACATTTGAAGGTTTTTTTTTTCAAAAGTTAGAAATTGGTTTAGCCAGTACTTTTAAAACACTCTTTTATGCAGCCAAATTGTAGCCTTTTGATTATTTATATATAAGCCAAGTGCCCCATATGCTGTTTAAAGTGTATTTATTTAGTGTGAAGTGAAGAGGTAGGATCATAAAGATGAACGACTGAACTTTATGAATTTATATCAGGTGGAGTTCATATGGAAGTCAGTTTTGAAATGGATTTCCATTAATCAGAACCGTCATACAGTTTGAGTTACTTAACGAGCAAAAGTTGGTAAAACACCTTGCTTTAAGCTTCTCTTAAAAAAAACAAAAATGAGATATTCTGGTAGATATGTGGCTTCAGTGTAGGGTTATGTAAAACAGATTTAAAGAGAACTTAAGGGTTTTCATATTACAATTTTGTTAAGTGTCAATTTTATCCACTCAAATGTATTTTCCTTCTCTTACGGACACTACTGCTTCTCAGCCAGTGTCTAAAAGTTTCCAGCATCTATACGTTACTGGGATGGTTTGAAGTGCTTATTTCTCTTGTTTTGATCTAAATGTAGCTTGCCCTGAGAGCTGGTAATGAAAAAGAGGAAGGAGAGACAGCCGACACCGTGGGCTGCTGCTCGCTGAGAGTAGAACATATCAAGCTGCATCCCGAACTGGACGGCCAGGAATACGTGGTTGAGTTTGACTTCTTGGGAAAAGATTCCATCCGATACTACAACAAAGTCCCTGTTGAGAAGAGGGTAAGGCATCTCCACAAACACATACGTACACACAGAGTTGGTTTTGTCACCCGTAGATGGTAGAGTTCTGTGCCCATATGACAAGTAACAGCATAACAGGTTCTGAAATACGGTGCTGGCCGGCACTGATAGAGTGATAGTTTGACTTGGGCTTTCCTGACCCTAGCTTCTCTGTCACAGTGCTTTTGTTCATGTTGGAGCTGAGCCCTCCCCGAGGTAGGTCTTGATCTTGGGTGCTCCAGAGCAAACAGAGTAGGTGTGCTGATACTTCTGGGCTCTCAGCCTGTCTACCAACCAAGACTTCTTTCCCAGGCAATGTTAATTCCTTTATTTCTTTCTCAGCCACCGATTTCGAATCTGCTGTGATCTTGACCTCATTCCAGAATAAATCCCCATCCAGCAGTGTGAACCTGGAGGGCACTTATCCAAAAAGACTTCTGGTTTTGTGGCTGTAACAGCTTTGCATCTGGCCCACCTCTCTGCAGTCAGCACAGTGTGTTAGATACCGCATGTATAATGCTGTGGTAATTGTAACAATAATCAGCAGTAAATGTTGGCCTCTTGGGGAACAAAATAACTGAAAAATCCAAACTATGGCTGCTATAGAAATCAGAATGTGCTGGAATTCTTACTTCCTTGTTTAAAGAACAAAACATTTTTCCAGTTTAATTGTATTGGTGTTGGTATCTCTTGGTATTTCTTCTTAAGTGCTTACAATGGGGAATTGATCATTGTGGAACTAGAAATCTTTGTATATTAGGTGTCTGTAGAAGAAGAATGTGTTGTTGAGAAGCTGGGAACTGGGGATTTGGAGCACACAGAGCTGGGATTTGTGGTCTCTGTATAATCAAAGATGCTTTGATTATTCTCCCTACCCCAGTGAGACTTGTTTGGGATGGAACTATATGAAACATTTAGTGTAGCAGTGAGAGTGGCTGGGTTTTGGTAGCTTCAGTCCATGGGAAATGGCTCAGGGGTCTCTTTGGCTGGAGTAATGATGGAGGGCAAGGGAAGGGTGGTAGCTTTGGGGTCTGTGTCTCTGTTAGGCAGCTGAACCAGAGCAGAATCGGGTCTCCTGCAATCTTGATGCAAAGGATGAGGATAAAGGGCATTGAATGCTCAGGAGGGAGGAACTGTCAACACAAGCGTTGTATTGAGAGATGGGTCTTTGCCTGCTGGGAAGCATCATCCAGCATCATCACTGTTGCCTGAGAACAGTTTGAGTGGCTCCCTGGCAGTGTTGCTTCCTTATGTGTTACTGCTACCCATCACTGTCTGGTCTGTGTGCCCCGAAGTTACCAGTTTTCTTTTCCTGCAGGTGTTTAAGAATCTTCAGCTGTTCATGGAGAACAAGCAGCCTGAGGATGACCTCTTTGACCGCCTCAATGTAAGCACGTAGTTAATAGTGAGGGATGGTGGTAGAGCATCACAAACAGGCTCACTCTGCACCGGGCAGTAATGGCTGCTCTGATCCAGAAATGGTTTCAGTGGCAATTTTCTTCCAGAGCTGGCCTGAGTGGCCTAAAAGCCGTGAGAGTCTGTCTCAGTCAGTGTCTGTATTGTCCACTGTGCCTGCAGGTTCCTGAAGCGATGGGCTTTGGTCCGGGTGAGCCTGCCTGGCTCTGACTTGGGGAGGTTTTTCTCAGAGTTGAGAGAAGGTGATGGTGTGAGGTGACAGATTTTCAGATGCTATCCCCATCTGCACGTTTGGCTCTGTGGGAGCACTGGGTTCAGGCACCTTCCCTGGGGGTGGCACAGGCACGTTTTGACCTGTTGGGAACCAAAACCTCCACAATGAAGTAAACATTTTTAGACGCTTTGTGGTACTTGATACCATTCTAATACTTGTTGGTTCTTTGTTCACTTTTCCTGTGGTTTCAGTAAGGTTGTGGCCACACTGTTGTGGTCAGGTCTGAGTGCACTGGGCTTCAGCCATGTCTTAGTCAGCAGCGTGTCCAGAGGTTTCACAAATGCTGTGGTCAGTTCTTGCGCTAACTGTGGTCTCCTTTCTGCTTCCTTAGACCAGTATCTTAAATAAACATCTTCAAGACCTTATGGAGGGACTGACGGCCAAGGTATTCCGTACTTACAACGCCTCCATCACGCTACAGCAGCAGCTCAAGGAGCTCACTAATCGTAAGTCTTGTCCTTGAAACTCTGAGGGGGACAGATCTTACCCTGCAGTACAGAGCTGGCTTCCTTGGCTTAGCCACAGCTCTTGTGTCTGTACACCACTTCCTCGTCACTGTTCTCAGTGCAAATGTCAGACAGCTGAGGCCTGACCAAAAATCTGCTGCCAGACGATGTTTTGGGGTAGCTGAGCAGAGCTTTGGGGCAGGGCAGAGCTGAACTTGTGAGCACACCGAGATGTGCCACCTGCTACTTTGTGCCTGTCCTTTACCAAACCTCTTACTTGCTTCCTGTTAATTGTGCCAGGCGAGGCAGATGCGTCTGTAACAGCCCCGTGTTTCTTGGCTGCTCATTCACAACCTCTCCGTCAAGCACTGGTATTAACAACTTTATAAAGTGGCCACGTTGAATCTGTGGAGCCCAAGAGTGTCTTGAGCGGTGTGGTCCTGCTGCCCTCTGCTCTGGGCATGGGTGTGCTTCTCCTTTCTTGAGTGGCAAATGGTGTCTTCGTTGCTATTGAAGAAACTGTCCCAGAAGGAGTTAAGGCTCAGGGTGGAGTTGTCTAATTAGAATGGTAATTAGAGTGTGCTGTTGAGACTGGGCCATCAGAAGGGAAGGTCTGCAGTGACTGTGGGACACTGCCTGGGGCTGTACAGCCTTGGAGAACCCACTTGTTCACCACTTTCTTGTACTTTGCAGCTGATGACAACATCCCAGCAAAGATCCTTTCCTATAACCGTGCCAACAGAGCGGTTGCCATTTTGTGTAACCACCAGAGGGCTCCGCCGAAGACCTTTGAGAAGTCCATGATGAACCTGCAGAGCAAGGTACCCTCACCCTCGCCCAGCTCTTGGGTTGGGGCAAGGCTCCAAGTGCCACATCTTGGGAGTTGTGATTCCTTTCACTTGGGGTGAAACGGGAGCAGAGCCTGCTTTTCCCTGTCAGGAGTTGGTTAGTGCTGCCTCAGAGATGGACCTGCTTGGAGAGGACTAATGAGCTGAAAGGGACACCTTTCAGTCCGAGTCATCTTTTACTTGTATAGACCAAGACCAGACCCTTTTTATCTGCCCTTCAGCCCATAGCTATGTGTTCTGCTGCCATCAAAACTTCAGAGCAGCAGTCTCTAGCTCTGATTTGTGTCCCCCAAAGAACCCAGAGTGGGAATCCACTCCTGTTGCGTGAATGCCAGGCCGCTGTCAGTGCAGGCTGTGTACATGGTACATTATGCCCCTCTGACTTGACCTCTTCCTTTGCAGATTGTTTCTGGTGAAGGCCATGAGGTCCAAAGGGGTTAGGTCTGTTCCTGGTCTGGCTTTAGAATAACCTTCACAATAAGGACTTCTGGTTTGGCACTGCAGTGTCCCCTGCTTCTGTAACACCTAACATGGCTGCTGTCACCCTAGATCTTAGAGCTTGGGGGATGTTTAAGGGGAATGGTTGACCAGGGGCTGCAAAATGCTAAATCTCCCTGAATCCTAAACTTACTGGAGAAGAACCACCTGAAGCCTTAACAGCTTTCAGCCTGTAGAATTTGGGGCAAGAACTGATTCCTGCTGAGGGAATAGGAATCATCCTTCCATGTTACCATTAGAGAGCTGGTACTGGCAGGATACAGTGGACGCAGACAAGGTGCTGGGGGGACTCTTGACCAGTCCCAGGCCAAGCCAATTCCTTTACCTGCTTGGTTGTAGCTGTGTGAGAAAGCCACCTTGTCTTTGGAAATGAGTGGGACCTTATTTTCTGAGGGGAGTATTTCACCACACCAGGCTTTGCAGCGAGGCCAGTGGCCTAATTGTTCTGCAGAAGTGGGGATTCTGAACGTGGTGACAAACTGGCCCCCTGTGTCATGCTGCCCAGGGGTGACTGCCACAGTTGTCAGCAGCTTGTTCTCAGCGCTGCCGTCTGGTTTTGCCTCTCCTAGATCGATGCCAAGAAGGAGCAGTTAGCTGATGCCAGGAGAGAACTGAAAAGCGCCAAAGCTGATGCCAAGGTCCGGAGGGATGAGAAGTCTAAAAAGTAAGGCTCTGCAATGCTCCCAGAACTCTCAGCTCCAAACGGGTCCTTCACCCTGTGTTCTGTTTCCCCAGCCTGTGATCTGGGAAGACTCCCTCAGGTTTTCTTGTCTCCTCTTTATTCTGTGCACAAAGTAATGGCCTTCAGGCTGAGGGCTGTAGGGTGCTCTGGCTCCGCAGTTCCCGGTGTGGTCACTGGCATTAGTCTCTCCTGTGTCATCCCTCTGAGCTGAGCACCAACCAATGCTCCACCAGCCTGGGACCGAGCAGAGCAGTGGGTCCAGTGTGCAGCATTGTCATCTTCATGGGCAGCCAGGAGCTACACAATCACACAGGCACTTCCCCTGGGTCCTGCTCTGCTCTGTTGGATGCCCATGGTGTGGACTGTGTGCTGGGACTGCGTGTGGGCTCTGCAGAACAACCACAGGGGGCTGAGTTCAGGGAGCTCTGGAAGCAGAATCACAGCGTGACTATTACAAGGGGGTAGATGGGCTGGTTTTAAAGTGGGGTGACATCAGTACAGGTCAGGCTGTTGCTTCCGACCCTTTAAAACAAAACTGCTGCTTAAGATTTCTGCTCTGCCTCTTTGAAAATGTCCATTTTTAATTGCATGTGCTGAGTGTTTTGTGTCACCATCTGTGCTGACACAGCTGCCCTTTGTGGCTGGTGGCATTGCTTACCTTGAGCAGAATCCCCAGTGTATTGCCATCTCAAGCCCAGCAGGGTGTTAGGCATTAAGCATTTTGATTCTCTCCCACCCCAGGACAGTGGAGAGCAAGAAGAAAGCAGTGCAGAGGATTGAGGAGCAACTGATGAAGCTGGAGGTTCAGGCTACAGACAGGGAGGAGAACAAGCAGATCGCTTTGGGCACCTCCAAACTCAACTATCTGGATCCCAGGATCTCTGTTGCTTGGTAAGGATCTGCCTGGGGTGTGTTGGAAGGAACCACCCCTTCCCTTGTGTCTTGTGTCCCCCCCAGTGTGGCTGAGAGAGGTGCCCCTGTGCTGCCAGAGACCTCCATCTCTCTGGCCTTATATCTTCTGATGGTTTCAGTAAGATGTAAGAGTCCCTCGAGGCAAATGTGGCATCCCACCAAAGCCAGCACCGCGCTGGGAGGTTGGGGAACTGGCAGGGTCAGACACGGGGAGGCTGGTGGTGCTCTGCTGGGTGGTGTTTCTCCTAAAGGTGCTGAGAAGGAACCAGGGAGAGCAGAGCAGGGCAGCACCACACAGCCAGGTCTGCACCGAATCTAACAGCGTCTCCTCTCCCGCAGGTGTAAGAAGTGGGGAATTCCTATAGAGAAGATTTATAACAAAACCCAACGAGAGAAATTTGCCTGGGCTATCGACATGGCAGAGGAAGACTATGAGTTTTAACTTGTTTTTAATGAGCTGAATTTTATGGGAAAATAAAAAAAAGGGGGAGTAGCCTGGTTTTTAGGGAGATTGATAAACTGTGAGCCTTACTTGTCCTTAGATGCTGGGGAAGGGGGAGGAAAGGGGCAAGTGAGCATCAGATAAAACAGCCAACATCTTGCAGAAAGTGTAACCTGGAAATATCCTAAAGGAGCTGAGCCAGTTGTCCTATGGACAACTTATTTAAAAATGTTTCAGAGATCCAAATTCTAGCTGTCTGGTTTGTGTGGTTTTTCTCTTGAGGCAGGGCAAGTGGATGGGGGATTTGTCAACCTTCCGCCAGGCAAATTCACCATCACACTGAGAGCGTGGGAATCTTTAGCTACTGTATACAAAATCCAATTATATTGGTGCGTTTTTACAGTTAGGGTTTTGCAATAACTTCTATATTTTAATAGAAAATGGACTCCTTAACCCCTGCCCTTCCCCTCCCCCTCCTGCCCCATTTCAGAATTTAACAAATAAACAAAATTTAAGAGGCCCAACGCACCTGTTACAGCTGTCACTATAGTCATGGAAATACCCAAACCTTTTTTAATTTGTCACTTGAAACAGTCGTGGCATTGGAACATGAATTACAAATATCCACCACATTTGTTCAGAGCAAAGCGTGATGGGAAAACCGGCCTCCTGACTCGAGTGTTCCTTTTTTTTAAATGTGAATTTTTATTTCTTTTAATTATTTTAAAATATTTAAACAGTTCTTTTTTTTTTTTTCTTCTTGATCTTAAAGATCGTGTAGATTTGGGGAGGGGAGGGGGCCGTGTGATGGGGAGACGCGTGTGGAATTTGAGGACAAGTGAAATTGGCAACAAACGACAATTCCCATCACCCTTTGTTCTGAACACGCTCTGTTCACTTCAACAATATCTACTTTTTAGGTTTGTCAGACTGTTTTACCTTTTATTTCCCCCCTTTTTTTCTAAGCCCCACTCCCCTCTTTTACTTGAAAGATTTTATTGTGTAAAAAGAAGTTTCACAGGTCAATAAATTTCGAGGGAAATGAGCATTGGTCCAAAAAGGAAAATAATCAAGATTTTAGGGCTTTTATTTTTTTCTTTTGTAATTGTGTAAAAAAATTTTAAAAAAATTAAAAAGCAGAATTTTAATGTGAAACCTTTTTTTGCTATAATCATTAGTTTTAGAGGCATTGTTAGCGTAGTGTGTGTGCAAAGACCATTTCCTGCAGCCTTTCCTCAACAAGTATCTTCTATTTTTATCATGAATTCCCTTTTAATCAACTGTAGGTTATTTAAAATAAATTCCTACAACTTAACTGAGTTTTGGTGTCTGTTGTGTTCTTTCACCTCGGGCCCTGGGCCATGAGGTCCCCTGGGTCGGGTGGGAGATGGTGGGCCTGGCAGCCCCTGTAGAGCAGGCACTGCCTCCACAGGGAGATGTTGACATTGAGATCATGGCAAGGGCCAGGTGGGTTGGGATTGACCCAACAGTTGTGTCTTCATCAAGGGGTGAGTTGAGAACGTGTGGGTTCATGATGATGATCTGAAATGAAGCATGTGGCTATGGAAGGGATAATGCCTTCCACAGCTGCTCGTGTTGAGAAACTGCCATGGCTGGTTCCTTGCGTTGGGTCATGGTGGGTCTGTCTGGTCACAGAGCCAGCTCCTCAATGGGTGGAGGAGCTGGTCCTGCAGCATCACAGGGTGGGGTGTTTTAGAGCCCTGGTTGTAGGGACACAGCTGACCAGGCTGTCCCACCAGTCTGTGGTCCTGCTGGCTTGTGAGCTGCTGGGGCTTGAGCTGGTCCATCCAAGAGCCCTCCTCAGTGCAGAACCAGGTAAAGATCTTTTCTGGGACTCATTGGCTGCATTTGTGGTGTTTGTGGAATGTGGTTTTGTGTTTGGAGTCCCTTCGAGCATCCTTGGAGGTGGAGGCCATGGCTTTAGTGAAGTGGGGAGTGACCTGAGGCAGCAGGAGCGAGGGGCACAGCCAGGCTGACCTCAGGCAGGGAGAAGGGGTGGCATGAGGCTAGTTTGGGCCCGGTGGCCCCTGTGGCAAGGTGGTTTTAATCTCACATTCCTTGGAAAAGGCTGCTTTTGTGGAGAGCCAGGACATCCTGCAGCCGGGAGCACCAGGAAGCACGAGGAAGGGGCATCATGAGTGGCTTTTCCCTTACTCCGTGTCACTGATGGGAAGGTTCCCTGCATCCCTCTTGTGTGCCCAGGCTGGAGTGTGCTCAGGAGCCTGGAAGCCACGTCCTTTCTCTGGCCACCAGCAGGTTAGTGGCAGCCCAAGGCTCTGGCTGGCGCAGCAGGGGTGGCTGTGGAGGAGAAGAGAGGAGCTGGGGCTGCTCTTGGGCACAAGGAGCTGGAGGGTGAGGACAGGGGCTGGTGTCCCCTCTGCCAGTACGAGCTTGGGATGCTCAGCTCCTTCTTGCTCTGATCCTTCCTGCTCCAACCCTAGGTTGCTGTAGGTCTCCATACAGGTGGGTGGCTTTGCTTTGCCTCCCATGGGCTGTCTTCTCACCCGGCCCCAGGAAAACAAACCCCTGCCTGGTGCTAGGTTGCTGTAGGTCTCCATACAGGTGGGTGGCTTTGCTTTGCCTCCCATGGGCTGTCTTCTCACCCGGCCCCAGGAAAACAAACCCCTGCCCAGCGGAGAGCGAGAGCGGTGGGATGTGGTGAGACCTGAGCTGGCGTTCCTGGCGTGGTTTCTCTGCTGATTTTTATTACCCACAGCCCTCCTCAGGGAGGAGGATGGGGTGAGAGCAGCACCTTCTCCTTCCCCTCCTGGCTGGGCAGGGACCGGGGTGGTGGGGCTGATGGATGCATCCATCTCCCCTGGGACTGGATACCAGGACCCGGTGTCCTTGGGGATCCTGGAGCAGACAGAGGTCCTGGCTCCTCCACAAGCACCTCCCAGGCTCTCTGATGCCGGTGCAGCACTCGCTGGGCTACCAAACCCACCGAGGGTGGCTACGGGGCCAGCCCCGAGGAGGGCTTCCCCCTCCCCACCGTCCTCCTCGATGTTTTCAGGCGCTTTGTTGTGGTTGCAGAAAAAAAAAAAACCAACCCTGGCAGTTTGGCAGGAATTAGCATTCACTCTCTGGGGCCTTTCCAAGGTGCAGCGGAGAAAATGCCAGCGGAGAGGGAAAGGGGCTCATTGTGCTCCCGACCTGCCCGTGGCCTGGAACAATGCGACCCGTAAAAATATCCTTTCTATTTATACAGCCCCCCCTCCCCGCGTCCAGACCGGGCCAAATTAAATTCCCATTCTCCAGGCTGCTCAGCAGGGAAACGTGCTCCTCTCCCTCAACGCCGGGTGCTTCCCTGGTGGTTCTGTCCCGGGCAGGGACCCGAGGAGGATTGAATCTCTATTCATCTGTATTTTTGCCTGTGGCACAGCAGGGGCACGTTTAAATGGAGAATTTCCAGATCCCCTTGACTCGTTGTGTGAACACAGAAACGGCCACCCCCGAAGGTGCCACATCCCATTTTGCATCCCCAGGACCACAGCCTGGTCCTCACCTGCCCCAGCACAACTTTCCTGGTGTTGGGCAATGAGGGGACACTGAGGCAGTGGCGACGTGGCCAGCGGAGGGGGCAAAAAAATTGAGGTTGAAACTGGATCCTGTGCGTCGGGAGCCCGTGGACGAGGCCCAAAATGCTGCAACATGGACGCGGCCCCATCCCCCTCCAAGCCTTGCAGGATTCGGGGCTTGGAAATTGAAACCAGGTGAAGTCAGGATATTTTTAAAAAATGTGCGTGCTCCCCGCGGGACGTGGGGGAGAGGGAACGTGGAGCTGCAGCGGGTTTCCCAACCAGGCCCTGCTTTGTCGTCCAGAGGGATGTCTCTCAATGCCTGGAAGGGGCAGGAGGATGCGGGGGGCACGGTTTCGCCCCGGCTCCTCGGTGAGCGGGCAGCAGGCACCGTGCCAGCACCCACAGCAGCTCTGCGGCCCCAGGCGGGTCTGCTTTCCATCCCCTGCAAAAAAAACCCACCTCCTTGTGCTGCTCTGTGTCTGCTCACACTACCCCGGGGCAGGAGGCAGCTCGGCACCCCGTTCCCTGTGGGTTTTCCACATCCCACTCGCTGCAGGGCTGGGGGAAGCTCTTCCCCCGTGGTGATTTTTCTCAGCCCGGGGGGCTGGTTTCTCGTTCACCCACCCCAGAACAGAGGAGATAACCCGGTGTGGGGCATCACCCCCCGGGGATGGCAGGATGCCTCGGATGAGGATGGGGCACCTCCTCCCATCATGCAGTCCCCGGGGTGGGACGCGTCACAGAATCACAGAATTGTCCAGGTTGGAAGAGACCCTTGGGATCATCGAGTCCAACCATCCACCCTACTCTACAAAGTCATCCCCTACACCATGTCCCTTAGCACTGCATCTAAACGGCCCTTAAACACAGCCAGGGATGGGGACTCAACCACCTCCCTGGGCAGCCTGTTCCAGTGTCTGACCACTCTTTCTGCGAAAAATTCTTTCCTAATGTTCAGTCTAAACCTACCCTGTTGGAGCTTGAAGCCATTCCCTCTTGTTCTGTCACTAATTACCTGTGAGAAGAGACCAGCACCAACCTCTCTACAGTGTCCTTTCCAGTAGTTGTAGAGAGTGATGAGGTCTCCCCTCAGCCTCCTCTTCCTCAAACTAACAGTCCCAGCTCCTTCAACTGCTCCTCATATGATTTGTTTTCCAGGCCCTTCACCAGCTTCATTGCCCTCCTCTGCACTCACTCCAGCACCTCCATATCTCTCTTGTATTGAGGTGCCCAAAACTTGCGTCCATTTTGCCCAAAAATGGTGCATCCATTCGCAGATGCTGGAGTCAGAGGGATGCTGGGCTATGAGGAATCCCCGCGCTCGCCCCTGGGGGTGGCTTCAGGGTTTTGTTTTCCTGCATTTTGAGCAAGGCCGGGGGTTGTCCTTGAGCCAGAGGTCACCTGGCCATTTTCCTGCTGCCTCTTCCTGAGCAGAGGATGCCACAGCGGCCCCACAGGTGTTGGGGCCAGCACAGAAGGGAAGACCCCTTCTCCCAGAGGTGTTTGCAAGGGGAGACCTGCAGAGCCCACCTCCCTCCACAGCCCCAGGATGAACATGATCCAGGGAATTTCTTCAGAGGTAAAATCGTCCAACCTACTGCAGACCAAAGGCCGGGCAGGGCAGAGCCAGATGGGATCACAGGAATAAGATGGAAGTTCCTGCTGCCCTGAAGGACCGGGGACGATTGCCAGCAGGTGCCAGGGCCACCGACCGAGGCTGGTGGGCAGCACGGACTGTCAAATCAAACTGTGAAATCACTCGGGCTACAGCATCGTGGACACGGAGAGTTCATGCAAGGCTAAGAAGCATCAAGTCAAACTCGGAGAAGAAAAATTATCCACGGGCAAACCACCACCTCCAGGCACTGGCCACCCATCCATGAGGACGGGCGGCCTTTGGGAGCGAGGGAGTTACCTTTTCTGTGCTCCTTCCGTGGCCACGCTCCCTTCTCAGGTTTTGCCCTCAAAAACAAGGGTGTGCCAATAATGCTCAACTATTTTAAGACCACTGGGAGCCGGCTGCTTCCTGCCCGTCCCGGGCCAGGCCGTTTCACAAGCAAAAGAGTGACTTCCCCGCCGGGAGCGGTGGCGGCTCTCCCCGGGGGGAGTGGGGCAGAGGGTCCCACGTTGATGGTTACGGGGTCACCTGGCCATCTTGGGGCTCTCACCAGCAGCTCTGCCTCCACTGAGCATGTCCCCAGCATCCTGTCACCCCTTATGGTGCTGTCATACACTGGTTATTTCTTTAAGGTCAGGTTTAGGTTTGTGTTTGTCCTTGCCTGCCTTTTTAATGCCCAGACATTGGGGAGGACCCTGAACATCCATGAACCTTGCAGATGTGTGTGTGTGTGCACACGTGCAGGCATGTGCTTGTGCCTGTCTCTGTCCCACCGCTCCACCCGCCTTCGGAGGGAGCTGCCCCAATTTGGGGGGCGCTCGGTGATAGGGGGGGGCCTCATTTCACAAACCGTGTTCCTTCCAGACCCACCCATGGGCTGGAGGGTGAGATAAGGGCTGCTCGGCCACACGCTGCTGTGCCGTGGGCCTGCAAACACCCGTGCATACGTGTGTGTATAGATTGCACCCATATACACCTATCTATACATTCATACATAGGGGTACACCCCCTCCAACCTCTCTCTGGAGGAAATCCCTGCCTGTGCTGCTGTCTCCACTTTCCTCCTGGCCAGCATCGCCTGTGGGGCGGGTGATGGACCCACCATCACACCTCAGTGTTTGCACTGGACCCGGGACACAGTCCCCAGCCCTGGCAGCCCTGATGGGGAGGAGGCTGCAGGGCGGCAGGGAGGAAGGCCAGCAGAACAGAAAGGGAAATTGCAGGCTTTAACCACATGAATGGAGCAAACCGCCCTGAAACGCTTCCGAATTCAACCGCTTATCCCCTCGCTAACCCCGCTTTTGTGTGACCTCCTGCCACTCCAGCCCCCCAGCTACGCGTGGCCTCCCCAGGGCCAGGATGCCACCGGCCACCCCGCAAACCCTGTCCTGCTTCCCCTGCCATCGTGGGTCCAGCTGTGATTTATGGGGAGGAGGCTGCGGCAGGAAAAGCCACCCCACTTGGCCTGCCCCAAGGCAACGGGGCTGGGGATGTCCCTGGGGGGGTCAGAGAGGAGAATAGCTCCTGGGGGCAGGCCCTGGCCTGGCCTGTTCTCTCCTTACATCCGCATCCCTGCGTGTGCCCCCACGGTGAGCACGAGGGGTGGTGGGGCAGTGGTGGGGAGCCTTGGGGGGCTGAGCCCCTCGTCCCCACGGCTGTGCATCGACCCCAACGGGATGCAGCACTGGGAGGTGTAGGGGACCCCACATGTCACACTATGGGGACCCGGGACCCCCCACAAAACCGTGCTGTGGGGTGCCAGGGGCCCATTGTACCCTGCACTGGGGGGTGTGTGGCACATCAGGGACCCCTGGTCCCCCAAGAGCTCTGCGGGGCCCAGGGTACCCCCCCGGCCCCCCAGGAGTGCTGCAGGGTGTAGGGTGCCCCTGGTCCCCCAGGAGCTCTGTGGGGCCCAGGGTACCCTGCTGGCCCCCCCAGGAGTGCTATGGGGTGTAGGGTGCCCCTGGAGCTCTGCAGGGCCCAGGGTACCCCCCCGGCCCCCCAAGAGTTCTGCGCACCCCAGGTTACCCCCCTGGCCCCCAAGAGTGCTGTGGGGTGTAGGGTGCCCCCAGTCCCCCAAGGGTTCTGCAGGGCCCAGGGTAGCCTCCCACCCCCCCAAGAGTGGCAGCTCTTTCCACCAGTAAGGGCTATGGCAGCAGCCAGCAGAGCTAGAGCTCTGGTGCCAGGCTCAGGCAGGGGTGGTTGCTGTTGTGGAGTGCCCTCTCCTGCCAAACCCTAATTCCCAGCTGAAGCCTTGAGGCAGTTCCCACCCCAGTAACCACCTTCTGCCTTCACTTTCCTCCTCCTCCTCCTTCCTCGCTCCTCCTCCTCCTCCTCCTCCCGCAGCCGGCGGGCATGGGGCGCGGCGGGCGGCGCTGAGCGCTCCGGGCGCTCCCGCTCCCCCTTTGTTCGCGGAGCTGATGGCGGCCGGGCCGGGCAGCGGCCCCGGAGCCCCCAGCGAGGCGGAGGCAGCCAACCTCTGCCGCAGTTTGGAGGTGGGCACCGTCATGACCCTTTTTTATTCCAAAAAGTCGCAACGACCCGAAAGGAAAACTTTCCAGGTGAAGCTGGAAACGCGGCAGGTCACCTGGAGCCGCGGCTCCGAGAAGATCGAAGGAGCCGGTTAGTGCGGGGAGGGGGGGGGAAGGAAAGGCCGGGAAAAGCGGGAGGGAAGGGGAGGAGAAGGGCTCCGGATCCCTCGGGGAGATGGGTGCGGGGAGGCCCCGGTCGGAGCCGTCCCGGGGAGGCTCGTTGGGGAGGTGGAAGGGGGAGAAAAAGCCACCCCAAAGCCGTGGTCGCCATCCCCCGAGCAGCGGGGGGCGGCGGGGTGTCCCCCCCCGGTGTCCCTGCCCGGGGGATGCGCGGGCCGGGTACCGCCATGGCCGCCCCCAGCGCCGCCTCCCGACTTTCCGCATCCCTCTCCGGCATCGGACTTCCCCCGGGATAAAGTCGGTGCCTTTTCCCTTCGGGCACCCAAAAAGGGGCCTTCGAAGGAGGCGGGATTAGTTCGAGCCCTCTTGGGGCTGCGTCTGGGAGCAACAGATGAGCTGAAGCATAAAGGGCAAAAAACACAAAAAAACCCACCCCAACCTCAAAATATTGTAGAATAATTCCCTCCTCTTCCCTTCTCGCCTGCACCCTGGGATGGTGGGATGGGGGTCCGGTGGGAGGAGGATGCTCCTTGGTGGACACACTTTGCCGCGCGTGGTGCGGAGGCTCCAGCGCCAGGAGGGCAGGGGGAGAAGATGCGTAAGAAACGTGAGCGTCAAACCACAGAGATGGGTGGGAAGGGGGAGAGGGTTGGGAGGCCCCTCGCTGGGAAACTTTTAACCTCGGCGTTGGTTTCCTAGGTTACTGCTGTTTCTCTTAAATTACCTTTCCCGCCCCCACCCGCTCCAGTGCAAGGACGGGGTCTCTGTCCCGTGCTGGAGGCCAGGAAGAGGGGACACGCGTGGAGTTGAGGTGACATAAGTCCTGGTCCTGGTTGTGGCCTTCCCCACACTGAGGGATGCCCCCGGAGGGGTTGTCATCGCTACTGGTCCAGGGTGGAAAGGTTGGATGGTCTTAATATTGCCGGGAGGCTCAGGTGAAGAGAAGAGGTGGAGATGACTGGTGGTCACGTCTCTATGGTAGGCTGGTGTTTCCAGTTTGGGGCTTTGGTTTGCTTCAAACTGAAAACTAGAAGCTAGGAGTCCTCTAGCTTCTGCCTGGAGGCATCTGCAGGCAGATCTGGAAGGAGCCTCGGGCTCTGTGAGCATCACCAGGCCATGGAGCTCCCCCGTACCTTTCACCAGGCCATGGAGCTCCCCCGTACCTTTCACCAGGCCATGGAGCTCCCCCGTACCTTTCACCAGGCCATGGAGCTCCCCCGTACCTTTCACCAGGCCATGGAGCTCCCCCGTACCTTTCACCAGGCCATGGAGCTCCCCCGTACCTTTCACCAGGCCATGGAGCTCCTCCGTACCTTTCCCAGAGCGGCCTCTAGGACCATTCAGGCAGTGGGAGAGGAGGAGAGTTCCACGCTCCGTTGGCCCTGGGTTTAAGTTGTTCTTAAATCAAGGCGAAGCACCCGTTTGCTTTGCGGGCGAGGCACTGGTTTCTGGCAGTGCCTGCAGACCACGTGTGGGTCAGTGGCCCGTGGTGGGACGGAGGTCCCCACCGATGCCTCCATGGGTGATTGTTCCTGTGGACAGACCTAAGCACGTGCTGCAGCCCTCGTAAGGCTGGGACCTTCACGTCAGGGAGATTTAGAGAACTCTTAACTTCTGTACCAAAACCGGGGTGGTAACGATGATGATAATGTCGTGGCTGCGAGGACTTCTTGTGCTGTGCAGGCGGCCACGACACGCTCCGTTGGCCCTGGGTTTAAGTTGTTCTTAAATCAAGGCGAAGCACCCGTTTGCTTTGCGGGCGAGGCACTGGTTTCTGGCAGTGCCTGCAGACCACGTGTGGGTCAGTGGCCCGTGGTGGGACGGAGGTCCCCACCGATGCCTCCATGGGTGATTGTTCCTGTGGACAGACCTAAGCACGTGCTGCAGCCCTCGTAAGGCTGGGACCTTCACGTCAGGGAGATTTAGAGAACTCTTAACTTCTGTACCAAAACCGGGGTGGTAACGATGATGATAATGTCGTGGCTGCGAGGACTTCTTGTGCTGTGCAGGCGGCCACGAGCAGATCAGTAAAAGCAGAGAGTGTGTGTGTAATCAAATTTTAAAAAAATAATAATGAAACCCATGGGTTTCTAGCAAAAAAAAAAGGCGATTTGGGGAACACCGCAGTGGAAAATTACTTGGGGTCCTCTGCTGTGCCATGGGTGGCTGGTGGCCATGGGCTCTGGGTTCCCCGGCACGTACCCAGTGTGTGCAACCCTCCCGAGAGGCGAGATGGGGAGAGGGCACATCAGCCTGAAGAGCTGCTCTATCTTCTGCCCCATCTCTCTGATGCCGGATGCTTTCCCCGTGGCCTCCTCTCTGCACCCAACCGTCTCGCCCTGTCCCTCGGTCCTCTCCTCTGGTGTCACCCAGCACCCCGAGCAGCACCCATCCTCTCTTCCTTCCCAGGGCTGAGAAGTAGAGCTTTGCTTTCACACTTCCTGGGCAGAAGCGCGAGAGCTCCAGGTGGAAATGTCGGCTTGTGTACACAAATAGTGACTGTGTATCTAGGCAGGCGAGGCAAAGCCACGCGATCAGTGGCCGGCAATGCCAGGCTGTTGGCCAACTGCCCTATTTTTATCTGGATGGGCTTTCTGATCAGGAAAAAAAAAAAAAAAAAAAGGGATGCCTAGGAAAATCCAGGTGTGTGACAGCTCCACTTCACACGGCAAATACACCCGTCTATTCCCCTCCTGACTCATCCACCCCTTGAAGACCAGCCTTTACTGGCCCAACATTCACATGGCCGTGGTGGGAACCAGAGGGGGAGATGATCTGGAGTCAAGAGAATCCCTTTCAGTGCGGGGTGGTTTTAACCATGAGCAGTGACTGACCCAGCTCTCCCCATGAAGACGGGCCATGCTGGTGCGGGCAGCAGGAGGATTGGGGTTTGCTTTTCGTGGCAGTACTGGTTTGGCCCTAACTTGCAGTGTGGGCGAGACCGTGAGTGGAAGGAGGGCTTTCTGAACAGGAAAAAAAAAAAAAAAAAAAGGGATGCCTAGGAAAATCCAGGTGTGTGACAGCTCCACTTCACACGGCAAATACACCCGTCTATTCCCCTCCTGACTCATCCACCCCATGAAGACCAGCCTTTACTGGCCCAACATTCACGTGGCCATGGTGGAAACCAAAGGGGGAGGTGATTTGAAGCCAAGAGAATCCCTTTCAGCGCGGGGTAGTTTTAACCATGAGCAGTGACTGACCCAGCTCTCCCCATGAAGACGGGCCATGCTGGTGCGGGCAGCAGGAGGATTGGGGTTTGCTTTTCGTGGCAGTACTGGTTTGGCCCTAACTTGCAGTGTGGGCGAGACCGTGAGTGGAGGAGAGCAGCCAGCTGTCAGAAGGTGAGATGTTCCTTTCCTTGGAACAAGATCTCCACTGGGCTATGTCTGAGGGTCTACAGGTCAAAAGCTGTTGTATTCATGGGTCAGTAATGAATATTCTTGTGTTTCTTGAGATATGGAGACCAGCAAGGAGCTTCAGAACCCTCTGGACACAAGTTAGTTTTATAAGTAGGAATGATCCTGGATTTTTATCCATTTCAGAACAGGTGACTATCCACAGTATAGCACACATGGAAGTCTTGGACTCAGGGCATGTCTGGGTAGATGACCATGTCTTGGAGAGGTATCTATCTCCGTGAACACCCCAGTATGGAGAATCAGTGCTCCTCTCTCTGCATCTGGTGGGTTTTGAAGAAATGAAATGTGTATTTGTCCCAAGGAGGGGTGGGCAGTGCTGGGGGATGTGACTCCGTTACTGACCCTGTTGGGAAGAGCACAGCCCCTGTGGCTGCAGCTCGGGAACCCTCCTGCCACGTGGTAGGCAGAGAGCATGAGGGGACAGAGGGGCAGTTGGCTCATCTCCAGGTGGCCTCAGGCACGTGGGCAATAGCTGTGCTGTGCCAGGAGGAGAAGGCACAGTCACAGGTGTCCCTCCTTGGCACGGTGCTGCTCATTTTAGAGCTTTGACATCACTGTGAGTGGTGTCGTGGAGCTGCTGCCTCCCCGGGATCTGTGGGGGCTTCTCTCACAAGTTAGTTTTATAAGTAGGAATGATCCTGGATTTTTATCCATTTCAGAACAGGTGACTATCCACAGTATAGCACACGTGGAAGTCTTGGACTTGGGGCATGTCTGGGTTGATGACCATGTCTTGGAGAGGTATCTATCTCCGTGAACACCCCAGTATGGAGAATCAGTGCTCCTCTCTCTGCATCTGGTGGGTTTTGAAGAAATGAAATGTGTATTTGTCCCAAGGAGGGGTGGGCAGTGCTGGGGGATGTGACTCCATTACTGACCCTTTTGGGAAGAGCACAGCCCCTGTGGCTGCAGCTCGGGAACCCTCCTGCCACGTGGTAGGCAGAGAGCATGAGGGGACAGAGGGGCAGTTGGCTCATCTCCAGGTGGCCTCAGGCACGTGGGCAATAGCTGTGCTGTGCCAGGAGGAGAAGGCACAGTCACAGGTGTCCCTCCTTGGCACGGTGCTGCTCGTTTCAGAGCTTTGACATCACCGCGAGTGGTGTTGTGGAGCTGCTGCCTCCCCAGGATCTGTGGGGGCTTCTTTCTCAGTCCTTCTGGTCTCTCCTGAGCTCTGGGGTGGTTGTATTAGTCAACCAGTTGTTTGCTGTTACCTTTGTGGAAAGTTAAGTTTTGGTGGTGCTTGGCTTTCTGGTGCACGCTGACCTGGAGCTTACTGGGGAGCAAAGCCTGGGCAGGCTTCAGGTCACCCCACCGCTGGAGAGGACCATGCCTGGAAGAAGGCCCAGGGAAACCCTCATCTTCTGTGCTTTTGGTTCCCCAGCAGTGGTGTGCTGTGGGTCTGACGGCTTCTCCCTGGGTTTGTGGCTGCCAGCTCTGCTGGCCATGCTGCTTTCAGAGGTGATGGGACATCTTTTATTTCAAGTTACTTACTGAGGCGAGTGGGATCTGGGCTGACCTCTGGAAGGAGCTTTTGGCACGTTAAGGATGGAGCACTTAGTGTTGAACAGCATCTCTTAACAGTGGGGAGATCGGACCGGAGGGATGCCAACTGGGGAGTAGCTTGTGTTTGATGGGTTGGGTGGCATCACCCACGTGTGCTACCGATGTGTGGGCAACCAGCCAGCCCTGTTGGCCACCATCGAACTGCCCAGCCTTGCCTTCTTCATGCCTGCTGGGAGGCGTTGGGGTTGTGGTACAGCCGTGCTGGGAGGAGGGGGGAGCCCATACCGGTGTGACAGCCCTCTCCTTCGTCCCCCCGTGCTTTGTCACCCTTGTGTAGGGCTTTGTGAGCGTTGCATAAAGGGTGACCTTGTGTGTTAATTGTCAGCGTGTGTGTGTCCCCCCACCCCTCCCCTCCTGAGCAGCTCTGACTCAGCAGCGGGCAGAGCGGGGGCTCCAGCCAGCTGGGCTCCCAGATGAAGAACCTCTTCTGTTGGAAAGGCCCCATCTCCTGCTCTTCGTTAAGCTCCTCAGCTCGCTCCAGAGCGCCCTGGCTCTCCATGAGCAGGATCAGCTGAGGAACGGGGAGGAGGGGGCAAACTTGTCCGTGCGGGAAGCCTTTTGCTTTGAAAAGTGGTCACCTTCTTCTCCTGGACTTTATCAAAACTGAAACTGCAAAACGCAGTCCTGGATTGTGCAAGCCAGGATTGGGTCTTTTCTTTTTTTTTCTTTTTCCAATTAATATTTGTTTTTATCCAAAAGGGTTCCCAGCCAGCACTAATTACCAATGCATTACTTTCTTGCTAATCAACTCTGCAGAGAGCCTGGCTGTTACGACGGGGAGAGCTGTAATAATTTTCTATTCTTTTTGTTAATCACCCAAAGCAAAGTAGGGCTGATCCCTCGAGTCAGTTGTCTTTTATGCTTTTTTTCTTTTTTTTTTTTTTAAACTTCCTGTCTTACGTAATTCTTTTTTTAATATAAAAGGGTCTTGCATTCATAACTTCACATGCTGGGGGGTTACAGGCCAGCTTCTAATTGATCTGTTTGCCTTGAAACACATCAGAAAACTCAGAGAGTTTGCTCAGAGAGCGAGCTGAAAATTTGGAGCAGATGTTTGTTTTATAGGGGAGAGAGAGGGGGAGAGAGAAAAGAAAAAAAAACCACCACCTCGAAAAAAACCCCTGGTTGCATTCTTGCTTTCAGTGAAATGAGCTCA
The DNA here is from genome assembly GCF_001431845.1 of Calidris pugnax. Lineage (NCBI taxonomy): Eukaryota > Metazoa > Chordata > Aves > Charadriiformes > Scolopacidae > Calidris > Calidris pugnax. The sequence continues at coordinate 630,812 of NW_015090832.1, read as the reverse complement.
GTCCCGTGGAGGTGGAGAAAAGCCGTTGTCTGGGTAAGAGAAAAGGCAGGAACTGTGAAATATTAATACAAAGTGACTCTGAAGGGTGGGTCGTACTCGCCTCATCCTTTCCAACTACCTGCCTCTTTCGTTAGTCCACTGAGGCACAGCTTTCTTTTTTTTATTTATCTTTTTTTTTTTTAAATTTTATTATTTTGAGGCCGTCTGAATAAGCTGAGGGGCTTGGAGCTCTTGAGAAGCTCTCTGGCTTCTCAAGAAAGCCAGAAATGGCTTTCAAGGAGAAACAAACTTCCCAGTCGGATCCTGATGGGGTGCAGCGGGAGGTCCCCCTCCTGTTCCATCACCCCGGGGCTGCAGGATGTGGCCCCTCGCCTGGGCAGGGGCTGGGAGGACGGGGAGCTCCTCGCTCCTGAGGTGCCTGGAGAAGGGGGTGCAGAAGTTGCTGGTGTGGGAAGGCGAGAGCAGGGCTTGTGGCCCTTGTCGTGGTTAAAGCTTCCCCCGAAAAGCTCTGCTGTGGGAGTTTCTTCAATGATGGGGTTTGGTGTGTCCTTAGCAGTCCCCTTCCTGCTCACTAGGATATTTGTGTGGAACTGGGGAAAGCCAACGAGCTCTGCTCTCACCTCCAAACTGCAACAACCTCTTTCCCTTCCTTTACATCCCTCTGTCGTCTCCCTTCTCTTCTCGGTAGCATCTCCCGGGAGGGAGGAACAGGTTAGAAGACCTCTTTCCCTTCCTTTACATCCCTCTGTCTTCTTTCTCTTCTCGGTAGCATCCCCCAGGAGGGAGGAACAGGCTAGAAAACCTCTCCCTACTCATGCAGTAGGAAGACAGGCCACAAATTACCTCCTCCCTTGGCGTCCCAAAAGCTTCTTGCAGCCTAGAGAGCAGCTGGGGGTTGGCCGGCTGGGAGACCTGTGGTACCCACACCCAGTTGTCCATCCGTCTGGTTCCTTCCTTAGCCAGTCAGCCACGTGGAAGCTGTTGGCTTATGGGTTTTAAGCCCACTAATTAAAACCTGCTGGAGAGGTTTTGCGCAGCGCCGGGCTGATGGCTTCTCACCTACGCCAAGGGCCTGAGCGCTCCAGATTTCTCAGGGCAGAAGCAATGTGGCTTGGCTCCCTCCCTGCCTGCGGGCAGCCCTGTTGGTGTGGACACCACGTGTGGTGAGAGGAGCATCTGAATAAGCTGGATCTGAGCATCTGGCTCTGCAGAGGAGCACCTCATGTGCTTGGTGCCACCACCTCCCATCTCCGGGGACAGTTTTGTCCCGGGATTTGGTACAGGACTTTTCAGGTGCCCCATCTCAGAGCTGAGCCAGCAGTGGCCCAACCCAATCTGTGACCTTTTTACTGCTCTTTGTTTAAGCTCCCTCTGCCTGCGTGGCGGGGAGCTGGGGGGGAGTCATCCTTATCAGCCGAGCGTTTGCTCGGCTCCGTTATCTAATCGCAGCCCTGTGAGCTGCCAACACCCCCCCAAGACGTGCCGGCTGTTGGCGATGCCATCGCCCGGCCCCGCGCCAGCAGCCGTGTGACCTTCTGCATATCTCACAGATTGCAGACGGAGGAGAAGAGGCTCGTCTGCAGCCTCAGCAGCAGTCTGGGAGGGGGGTCGGTGCTAAAGTCCCTGTCCCCAAGCAGTGCTAAGGTCCCCGTCCATGAATGTTGTGTGAGGTAGAGCAGGCTTGACCACCGAGTCGCCCCAGGAGTGCAACCTTCCTTTAGTTTTTGTGATCCTGGGGACTCAAGCACTGCTCTTTGGCTGGGACCTTCCCCTTCAGACAGTGTTGTGACCCCTGGGAAGTGACCCAAGGGACACCACTGCACCGTGATGGACAGTTGGGTCAGGATGTAAAACCTGCCAGCACTTGGGATGGGGCAGGAGCTCAGTTGGGACTGCAGGACACTTTTGACTACACCACACAAGCTCCTCCTTGTGTCCCACCCTGCCCAGCTGCAGGAGCTAAGCCATCAGTGGATGGTAACTTCTGGATGGCAACTTCTGCTGGCAGTGGAGATTGTGTGTCCATCTCCTCTGTCTCTGCCAAAGTGGGATCCTGCTGGGGTCGGTGTTGCACAATGGTTTGTGCTGAGTGTCTCAGCCAGACCACGAAATTGGCTGGCAGCTTCTTCCAGGTCAGCCCACCATCAAGTGTGGTGATACAGCAGGACCACACCTTCATCATTAGATGAAGGAGCCCACAGCAATGGTCTCTGCTTACTGGCAGGTCAGCCAAAAGCTGGGCTGATGGTTTGGGTCTGGAGGTGTGTGATAATGTTTCTCAGAGCCAGGTGGCCTGGCTTGGGCTGCAGTGAGCCCCAGGTGCAGTGTCTCCTGCACTGTTGTGGGTTTGGTAAGACCTGGTGTGAAGCACGTGATGAAGGAGGGACGTGGGGAGTCCAGGAAGAACTTGCAGCGTGTGTGGGGTGGGGTTGGGTTGGGTTGTGTGGGGCTTCGATCACAAAAACCCTTTGCAGCTCCAAGTTTAAGCCATTGTCTGAACCTTGTTAGACAATAAAAGGAAATATCTGAAGTCAGTGGAGACTTTTTTTTTGGTTCTTTTCTAGTGTGCTCTGAGGTTTAAGGGCAGTAGAAATCAGAAATCAGTGGGGATTAGATTTTGAAGTCCTTGTGATGCTTGAAGAACTTGCAGCGTGTGTGGGGTGGGGTTGGGTTGGGTTGTGTGGGGCTTCGATCACAAAAACCCTTTGCAGCTCCAAGTTTAAGCCATTGTCTGAACCTTGTTAGACAATAAAAGGAAATATCTGAAGTCAGTGGAGACTTTTTTTTTGGTTCTTTTCTAGTGTGCTCTGAGGTTTAAGGGCAGTAGAAATCAGAAATCAGTGGGGATTAGATTTTGAAGTCCTTGTGATGCTTTTGAAAGGTTACCCCCCACATCCTCCCTTCTTCCCCTTGGCCAAAGAAGCCTGGAGAGCGGATGGTGGAAGGTGATGCTGAAATGGAGCAACTGGAAGGAGACCTGTCTAAAGAAGGATAAAAGAAAAAAGGTTTGTATGTTCAATAGATACCTGCAGCTGTATGGAGCTGATTTGGTATCTGACAGCCAGGGATGCTCACAGAAACCTGCGAATCTCCCAGAAAAAAACCTACCTGTGAGGCTTCTTGGCTCATTTGGTGGTGGCGTTTGCTGCTGCTGCCTCTCTCCTGCCAGTATCGCCCGTGAGATCAGTTTAACATCTAGCACATCCTCTGCGCAGTGACTGTATCCTGCCGTGCTCGGGGGTGGGTGGGTGGGTGATCTCATGGCTTTTCCTCCCCTCCGAGGTCCCTGCTCATCTGTTCCACCCAGCGTGGTTTCTCTGCCGGGGGTGTTACATCAGGCAGCGGCGGGAGGGTGTCTCCCAGACCGGGGAGAGCCCTCGGGATGGGGGACACGGTGACAACTCCCAAAGGGACTGCAGGGCTGGAGAAAAGCTTTCCTTTCAAATTGTTTTAATCTTTAAGTTTTGAGGATTTTTCATGTTGTACAAAGAGCTAGTTTTCATGGGAAATACTACTTTTCTTTTTTGGGGTTTTTTTTTTTTTTTTTTTAGCTTTTGGACATTGATTCAAATGAGAAAATTCCTCATTTCTGAGAATATTCTGCCTTCCTGAAGATCCCCCAGCACTTGGAGCTGCAGGCAAGACTCTCTCCTTCTGCCGTGCTGGGCTCATCCCTCCTGTCCCAGCTCTCCTTATCTCTGGGCACCTTGGTTTGTCCCCGTCACACTTGGAGCACCTTGATGTGTCAGACACTGGGAGGACACGTGATTGTGCTCGTGTGGAGCAGCCAAAAAGCCACAGGGCCAGGGCTGGAGTCTCTGGCAGAAGCTGGCAGCTCGGTATCTGTAGGAATCAGCAGAGCTGTACGAAGCTGACAGCCCACGCTCTGAAAAGTCTGTGTGATTTTCAGATTGCTTTTCAGCTCCGTCTCTGCTGCCTGGGTGGTCTGGTGGCTCCTTAGCCCAATTTGGAGCTGGGGCTCCTGAGTCAAGCTGGCTGGAGAGCCGTGGAAAGCCTTCCAGGGTCGGGAGAGGACCTCTCCCTTGCTTTCCCCGTGCAGCTCCTACATTCTGTTTGCAAACGCTTGTGGTCCTGAGGTTCTGGTCAGTTGTCTTGTGGTGTTAATACGGTGCCCCCATGCATGGCTGGCTGCCCGCGGAGGGGCAAACCCAGGCTGTTGTTTTAAAGATTGTCCCAGCAGAGGTTGTGGTCCAGCACCTGAGCTTCCATGAATGGGATGATGCTTTGCTGAGCTGACTTTGTCTGCAGGCCGTGAGGACAAAATGGGTGATGGCCATGGCAGGAGGGGCAGGACCGTGCCTTACGGGTTGTTTTTTTTTGCTTTCCAATTCATTACAAATGCATTTATTTTCTTTTTCTTGGAATGTAACTTTTTTTTTTCTTTTTTCCTCTGCCTTGAGACATGAAATCATCACACTTGGAGTAGTGCTGCCTCGTGTTTGCAGCTCAGCCTTTCTGCCCATCCTGGGGCTACGTGTGGGACTGCTGCCTTCCCGCAGACATGGTCCCTGCTGCCACCTTCCCTCCCGTGGCCCTTGGGGGGAGTGACCCACAGCATGAATTGTCCTCAGGGACTGAGGTTGCCTGGGGTTACCTTTTCCCTCTGGCTTCGAGACACGTCACCCAGCAGCTGGGATGCATGGTCACCCTGCTGTGGGTCCATCTTGCTGTGCTGCCAGGGTTGGTGGCACCTGGAGGGACGGGCGCAAGAGTTCCCAGTGATGCTGTGGCTGCTCTGCTGCCTCCTGACACCATGAGCTGCTCCAGCGTGGTGGTGTCCTGCTCTCCATCTCTGTTGGAGCTCCCCCGATTCACTCTGCCATGTGCCTCGCTCCTCTCCTCCTGGCCTTGTGCCAGGCAGGACCTCATCCTGCTCTATTTGATCATCTATTCCTGCTAGGGCCACACCAGCCAGGGTTGGAAATCGTTGTCACTGAGAGGGGACATCAAGGAAGGCTGTTGCAGCAGGCTGTGGCCCACGGGGATGCTGGGTAGAGCAGCTGCTTGAGAGTCTTTTTCCTGTTTACTTGCTCCCAGACGTGCCGGGTGATGTGGTGATTAAAGGACATCCCTCCTGCCTGCGCCGGTGCGTCCTTCAGCCCTCCTCCTCCCCCTCTCTGGGGGGTGTCCCCGCACGTGCGGTCCCCAGGTCAGATAACTGGGGTGGCTGCAGGTGGGAGCTCAGCCGTGTGGGAAGCACGGGATGTCCAAGAGGACTCTCACCCCCTTGGCACCCTGCCCTGTAAATCTGCATCCCTCAAGTCCGCTTTCCAGCTGGTGGGGAGGCGGGGTGGGGGCTGGCTTGGTTTGTTTGCAGAGCGTTCAGGTGCTGCCTGACGTGGTCCTTCTTGGCACGAGCAAAGGGTAAGGCTGTCCTACCTCTGGGTTGCATCAGAGCAGAAGCAGAGGTCCTGCTGCCTCGTCTCCCTGAGCTGCTGTGCTCGGGTACCTCTGCCCGTGCCTGTCCTACAGGCATCACTCATCTGGTTCCTCTGGCCAGGAACCCAGGGTACACTGGATATCCCCATCTTCGTTGAACCAGCAGTTCTTGTCCTGCTAATCCTGGCCAGCTCACAGCCCTCCTCAACTTCAGAGGACCAAAAAAGCTGTCCTGGGTCCAGAGCAGACCCTGAGCAGTGCTGGGCTCCCCAGGCTTGCTGGGCAGCAGCGAGTTGGCTCTGCTGGGACACAGTTTGGCTCTACATCCCAGCAAGGCAGCAGAAAATGTTTTATCTCCCCACCCCTTCACTATCTCATGTGTTGCTTAATGCTTTGTGTCAGCCTGTTCTCAAGGTCTTGCTTCTGGTTGGAGTGTGGTCCCCATAATCCCCAGCAGCTCAGGCTCTGGGGCATGTTATGAAATGGCCGAAAGACGATGGCATGAAATTTTGGAGTATTGGCCCATCAGGTTTGGTATGAACCATGGAGCAGGTTAGTGAGCAAGAAGGAAGAGATTAAGTCCAGATGAGGTCATTAAGAAAAAAACAAACCCAAGTAGCAAAGGAGCCTGGTGTGAAGACCATCACCCACACAAACTGATGTCTCCTGCTAGGGTGATGTGTGGCCTAGGTATCTGCTCACCGCCTGGAGATCTTCAGTTGGACGGTGCTGTAAGAAGATGCCATTGACTGGTTATCAACCATACTCTTGCCTTGGCAATTGAAGCTAAAGCCAGCACCATCAGTGGTCCCATCATGGTTAGAGCAAAACTGGTGAAAAGGGAAGAGGAGATTAACCATTTCCATTTTTAAGCACTTTTGTGACAGAGCAGGTTTGATTTCACCAGCAGCCCTTCTGGTAACTCTGCCTCTTTCTCTGGTTCATGGTGTGGTGGGTGGAAGGGACTCACATGGAGAGTCGAGGAGGAGGAGGTGACATGAGGCGGTGCCTCAGCTTCTTCCTGCATTATCAGTGGAGATGGTACAGCTCTCTGGGGACCTTGCTGCAGATAATGGCACAAAGGGAGATCTAGGGGAGGGCACACATCTGGAAATCACATCTGTGCTTTAGTGAATACTCAGTCCTTGCTGTCTCAAAACAGCTTTTGAGTTGAGCACGGTGGGGGAAGAGGTCCGGCCTTTGTGGTTATCTCAAATGGCTCAGCACCAGATGGGATCTTTATCCTGTTCTTCTCTTCCCAACCTTACCCTGACACTTGGTAGGGACAGGAAGGAGCCATCTCTCTGCTCACTGAGTGTCCAGGCCAGCAGTCATCTCTACTGCTAAATCGCTGTCACGGAAACTTGGTTGCATCGACTGGTGGGATGGGTGAAAACTGAGTCACGGCAGCTGAACTTCACTGGCATTTGCCGTCAGTGTGACAAGTCTTTTCTGTCCTTCAGTTTTCACTCCTTGCCTTTGTGCCCTGTCCTGGGGACAGTGTGTAGTCACTCTTGTCTCCATTTGTCTTATGGTGGGGCATGACAGGATCCCAGGGCATGAAAGAGTTGAGAAGACACCTATGTTGGGTGCAAAAGTCCATGAAGAGTTCCAAGGAGAGCTTGCTGCTGTTGGACAGCCAAGTCCCCAGATCTACCTCTGCCAGAGCTTCCTCGTTGACCCTGCCAAGCTCCCGAGCGTCAGGCTGTGAGCTGTGCCTTTGGCTGGATTGCCACATCTGCCTTTCTTTCCTGCTTGGTTTTTTGCCAGTCTGCTTGGTCGCATCCCCTTCCCCTCCCAGGCAGTGTTGGCAGTGGGTAGGAGTCCTCTCCTGAGGGTCTGGGGACATCAGTGACCCTGTAAGCCCAAGGAGAGGGATGTGGGGATGTTGCACAGAAGTTGGGCCCTTCAATGGGGGACACCTGGGTGGGGAGCAGCTTTCTTGAGCATCTCACCCCCTTCCGTGCCGAGACGCAGCGCTGTGTTGGGTACCCCATTGATGCATCCCTGCCCTCTGCGGCACCTCTCAGATCTCTTTCTTCCAGGAGGGAGAGTGGGAGAGGTAGGTTGGAGGAGATCTTCAGCTTCCCCCATCCTCTCACCCTTTTGTTGTGCTCCTCTAAGGTCATTACATTTCCTGCCCAGGCAGGGCTGAGGGGGATTGAGCCCCTGATGCTGTGCAGGAAGAAGGTCACCTTGGGGGTGGCTTATGGAGCCATCCCTAGACAGACTGTCTGTCCAGAAGCACCAGTGCCGAGCTTCCCCTTTCCATTTGAGTCACTGGAAGCTTGTGCCTCTCGAACAGACCGGGCTGATGACTGAAGGGTGGCTCTGCAGGCTGCCACTGGCCTTATTTCATCTGCGGAAGGGACATGGACTTCTTCAGAGCAGCGTCCGTGCAAGCAAAGACCGGGGCTTACCACACCTGGAGTTGGCTCTGCTTGTATTTGGGGTGGAAATGTTGCACCTTCACCTCACAGGACATGGGAGCACAAGTCCAGGGCTCTCATGGGTGCCAGCCTCACACGTGGGAGTGGGTACGACTGGCAGCCCTGGATGCCCAGCACAATCCAGAAATCCTGGTACAAAACCCCAGGACAGAATTTCCAGGGAGGACAAGAGAGATCCCTGAAGCATCCCAGGAGGGGGACTGCTGGGGCCCTCACCCGGTCTCCTCGAGCTCCCCAAGGTCATGCAGAGAGGGGTCCAATGCCATGGCCATGTGGTGGTGATGGGCACGGTGGCAACGCCGGCAGGGAGGTGGCTCCAGCCAGGTGGGTCTGAGCCTGAAGTTGTCCCTGGGACGGCTGAGACCAGCAGGGTGGAAACTGCCAGCCTTTACGGCTGCGCTGAGCTGTGGGCAGAGGCTGTGAGATAGCAGCATCCTGCTTTGCTCACTTGCTCAGCTTTGGTTTCTTAACTCGTGTTTTCTCGCAGCTGAGAGCAAGCGGGAGAGATGTGCTGACGAGACGGGACAGGCAGCTGCCAGCCCACAGCTACCTCTGCTTCTACTGTCAGGAGGATGTTCATGAGCTCTTTCAAGGCCACCTGCGTGAGGCTAAAGCTGTTGGAGCAGCAAGCAAGGTCCGGGTCAGCCTGGGGAGAGGTCCACAGTGCTCTTGTAGCGTCAAGATGATGTCTGGGCAGGACCTTTCCCTCCCTGCTCCAGCCCGTAAGAAGGATGTGTGGGATGGAGGAGGGATGGAGCAGTTCCTCGCATCCTCTCCTCCGACCCGCAGAGTAGCGTCTCCTAATCTCCCTGTGCATCTCCTCTAGTTTCCTCTGCAGTCGATAAGGATTTGGGGGGAGGGGGTGGGAGAAGGGAGGGGGGGAGCTGGAGCTCAGCAGCCGCAGGACACGTGGCGCAGGGGCGGCGCGGGCAGGAAGCAGGGGTGCCCGCAGAGCAGCCGGCACGTCCCTGCGTGCCCCGCGTGGGCTGACGGAGCCCCGGCGGAGCTGCTGGCTTCCAGGGTGGTGTTTCAGCTCTTTGCCAAAATCCTCCTGCTCCACGCTGTCTGGTGGAGATGGTCGAGGGGTGAGGCAGGATCTGAGCAGGGATCCAGGCTAGTGCAGGTCCTCCTGGCTAATGGGGAGCTCCCTGTCACCCCATCTCCAGCCCGTTGAGCTGTTTGTTTAAGACTGCCCAGGGAGGTGGTTGAGTCACCATCCCTGGCTGTGTTTAAGAACCGTTTAGATGTGGTGTTGGGGGATATGGTGTAGGGGAGAACTTTAGAGTAGGGTGGATGGCTGGACTTGATGATCCCGAGGGTCTCTTCCAGCCTAGATAATTCTGTGATTCTGTGATTCCCAGCATCTTCTCTCCCGTGGTGCTCTCTGCACGGATGTTGCTGTTCCTGGGGTAGAGCTAACGCAACGGTCACTTCGTAGCAAAATGCAGGGGCTCAGAGCAAACATAGATGTTTGCTGGTGCGAGCAGCAGGTGAGATGAAGCAACTCCTTGGACTAACCTGAGACACAACTGAGCTGAGTCTGCAGGAGGAAATAGCTTTACCTGCGTCAAGGACGTGGACCTGTTGGAGTTGGTCCAGAGGAGGCCACGAAGGGGGGCTGGAGTCCCTCTGCTGTGAGGGCAGACTGAGAGAGTTGGGGTTGTTCAGCCTGGAGAAGAGAAGGCTCCAGGGAGACCTTATTGTGGCCTTTTAGTTTCTGAAGGGGACCTACAAGGAAGCTGGAGAGGGATTTTTTACAACGGTGTGTATTGGTAGGACTAAGGGTAATGGCTTCAAGCCAGAAGAGGGGAGATTTAGGTGAGATCTCAGGAGGAAACTCTTTGCTGTGAGGGTGGTGAGAGCCTGGCCCAGGTTCCCCAGAGAAGCTGGGGCTGCCCCATCCCTGGAGGGGTTCAAGGCCAGGTTGGATGGGGCTTTGAGCAACCTGGTCCTGTGGGAAGTGTCCCCGCTTATGGCAGGGGGGTGGAACTGGATGGTCTTTAAGGTCCCTTCCAACCCAAACCATTCTATGATTCTATGATCTCCTGAAGCAGAAGTACCTGCATGTTGCAGCAAGAGGAGTGGTGGGACCCAATGGTCCCTTGAGCACCAGGGTGGCTGTGTCCCTCCCTGGGACAGCAGTGGGGGTTGAGAGAGCTTTGTACAGGGGTTTTGGTGCCTCACTGAAAGGGCAACATGGCCATTTGTGGCTCATAGAGGATGAGGGATTCGCTGGGGCACAGGGCGCTGCTGGTTTGGTGTTTGTGTTGGCCTCCGTGGATGCCTCAGCCATGCCTCCTGCCCTCTGAAAAAGTAGTAAGGTCAAATTAGAGGCCTCAGCTGGTTTCTTCTTGTCCTGTCTGGATAAGCCATCTGTTAATGGCATGGGATTGTCCTTCGGAAACCTGATAGCTGGTGCAGAGCCGCGCTGATGGCAGACAGGGCTGTGAGGAGGATGCAGTAACCCCATCGCTGCGTCTCTCTGCAGAGACGCTTAACTCACCATCACACGGTCTGCCTTAGGCTCGTCCATTAAGGGAAGCTTGTTGAGAGGTTGAGATATCGTTGCTCTGAAAACCTACACTAATGAGAGACGCATGGCTCTTCCCTCTGAAATGGGCTTCTGATAGGTTGGGGTTACTGTTTGGCTTCTTGCAGAGGGGATATTGGGTGCAGGACCCCAGTTTTGCCTTCGTTATGGGTGCAAGATGCATTTTGTAAAGCCACTTGTCATTATTTTTTGCAGCGTAGCTGAGGCAGTCACTCTCTGCCCCATTCCTCCAGCATTCCTGGTGGACACAGGGATGGGTCCGTGCGGGGACAAAACCCCGGCTCGTCTGGAGCTTTGAAGGTGGAAAAGAGCTTGATAAATAGCAAAGAGCAGGCAACGGGGCTCCAGACTGCGAGGTGCTGAGGGCTCTGGCCCCCGTCCAGCAGAGCACTTAGTGTGTGCTCAACCCTTCCCTTGAAATCACGGGGGATTTTTTGGTTGGGTTTTGTTTTGTTTGGTTTTTTTTTTTTTCCTAATGCTGAGTGGTGTTTGGTTGCAGTCAGCAAATCCAAAGCCTTGAGCGGGTGCAGAGCAGCCCCGGGCTGGGCAGGGTGGCTCATGGGGTGATAACCAGCTGGTGAAACCTGGCAGGAGAAGGTTGGCCATAGTCCTCCTCCAGACTCCTCCAGCTCTTGGTGTCTAGTGCTGGCCGGAATATCCACTTCGAGGGGGCTTCCCTTGAAATATTGAGAGGGACATGGTGCTACTTTATCCTCCACGCTATTCCATAATAGATTTATCTTTTTTTTACCTTACCTGGCAGGAGAAGGTTGGCCATAGTCCTCCTCCAGACTCCTCCAGCTCTTGGTATCTAGTGCTGGCCGGAATATCCACTTCGGGGGGGGGTTCCAAGTCCTCCTCCAGACTCCTCCAGCTCTTGGTGTCTAGTGCTGGCCGGAATATCCACTTCGAGGGGGCTTCCCTTGAAATATTGAGAGGGACATGGTGCTACTTTATCCTCCATGCTGTTCCATAATAGATTTATCTTATTTTTACCTCCAGGCACATAAGAGCTGTGTCTTGTTTTCCTCTTTCTCCCTCAGCAGCCTTCCCCTGGGGGTCTGACCGCCCAGCGCCCCCTCCAGCGATGGGAAGCCCACGGGGTTGTGCTCAGCGGGATCCACAACGTAAAACAGCAGGAAAACTTCTTTCTTTTTTCCCCTCCAATTCTTTTTCTTCCCCGGAGTGAGTAACCTGGAGGCTTTTCTGCTGCCCCGGGGCAGGATCAGTCCGTGTCAGTGTGAGCGTGTGGCTGTCACCGCACCGCTCCTCCCCAGGGAGATACGCTACACCCAGCGATGCTTCTCGAGGGGGTGGGTGTTTTCTTGGAGGCTGTCCCCAATAAATCCATCCTGGAAGGTAATCTGGGCTAAACCCTCTTTCTGTCAGTTTTCTTTTTTCTTTTTTTTTTATTTTTAATTTAATCAGTTTTACGTCTTCCCAAAAATCCTCAGGAGGTGGAGATTTTGCAACCCTCGGAGCCCGTTCCAGAGTGTCCTTACCCTTACACGTTACAACACCCCATCCACCAGCAGTTAAACAAGGCTTGGACTAAATTTCGGTTTTAAATGACTTGAAGGGTGGATCTGGTTTTCCCGTAACCAGAGGGTAATTTGGTGGGGTTTTTTCTTGAATGGTGCTGGGGGGGTGCATCTGGGGTCAGCTTTTTCTTTCTGATGCAACCCACTCCTGCTGAAGGGAAGGCTTCTTTGCCCAGAAAATGTGATCATGTCCTTTTTTTGAAGTGCTGGAGGGAAGCGGAGGGCTGGGCCTTTCTGCTGGTGATGGGCTGGTGGGGGGAAGGTTGGGAGGTTGTGAAGGGCATGAGCTGTTTGTGTGGCTCAGCGTGCAACGTGGAACCACGTGAGGAGCTCAGAGCATCTCCGGGATGGATGGGCTTTGCTGCTGCCTTCCCAGAGCCTCTCCTGGCCGCTGCCAGGGGAGATGGTGCCTGTAGGCTCTGCCACCATTGCTGGCTGGCCCTCAAGTTGGCCATGACCTTGCCAGCAGCCTTTGTGCCGGTAGCAAAGCTGAGGTTGAGCAGAGCTCAGCCTGGGCTGCAAAACCCAGAGCAGGGCTTTGCACTGCTCAGCTGGTACCGTGCAAAACTGAGGTTACCCTCAGGAGCCAAATCAACGAGAGAAAACCCCAGCCAGACCTGGGCTATAGCAAGACAGCATGGCTCCATGGATGGATGTCTCCATGGATGGATGTCTCCGTTTCTCCTTCCCCCGTGCGTGGTGCTGGCAGATGGATGCTGGAGGAAGGACCTGGGTGGGACGCAGGTGGTGGCTGGTGCAGGGAAGCAGGGTTTCGGTGGTGGTTTGGTGGCATTTGCACTTGCTTTGCTTCTTGCCCAGAGTCATTTCCTTCCCCGCTGCGAGGGGAGCCGGGAAGGTGCTTGAGTCAGTTAGAGGTGGTGGGGCTGGAGAGGCTGCTGTGCGGCGAGAGGAGGGCTGCACCAACCCAACCCCAGCCCGCCTTCTCCCCCGGCACGTTTGGGAGGATGAGAGAGAGAGAAAGAGATGAGCAAGCAGCTGCAAGCGTGCGTGGGCTGGAGGTTTTTACCCCGCTCCCTCCAGGCACGCGGTCCTCGCGGAGGCTGCCCTTCGCCCCAGGAATTCCCTGACGCCTCCTCTCTCTGACAAGCGCCTCGCTCGCTCCAGGGCTCTCTCCCTGGCCTGGATTTTGGGTAGGCAGCCCGTAACAACAGCTCCATCTTACCTACTATCCCACCGGTGCTCCGTGGGGCGAGCGCAGGGCAGAGGGAGCACGCTGAGATATCCCAAAGCGGAGAGGAGACGCTCACAGCGTGATGCAAAAGCAGGACATTAATATTTTGGCACCTTCCTTCAGTAGTAACCTGGTAACCGGCCCCGAAACCAGCTGCTAGTCCTTTCCCCGCTGCCTTGGTCAAGCCCTGCATCCTTCAAAAGACAGGATGTGCGTGTCCTGGATGCAAAGACCTTAACTGTGATATGGGTTTGGGTTTTTTTTAAGGGTTTTTTAACATGCTGTGTCACTAAGGATGCGAGCACGAGGGCAGGTTATGGCAGGGCATGCTAACATTTGAATTTCCAGCCAGCTCGTTTCCAAAGGGTAGGTGATGCCTTAAAAAGTCACACCCTGGCTTATTTTAGGGAGCTCCCCTGTCCTCCCTTTGAACCCCCAAGTATCTGGGTCTTTCAACTCTTGTCCTGAGGTTCTGGGGGGGTATTGCAGTGGGTACACCCTGTGTCAGGCTGCTGTCATCTCCAGATGCTGCATGGTGTATCCTGCTGGGAGAGGGTCCCTCATTCCTTGGTAGGGCTCACAACCAGTCCCCCCCAAAGTCAAGCCCCCCCCTGTGTCTGGCTTCCCGTGGTGTTGGTTTGAGTGTCTTCTCTGGCGATGGGTTTCGGGGCTGTCAGCCGCGGCTGCGGGTGATGAGCAGGTCACATTGCTGTCTGGCTTTAAATTGAAATGGGAGGCGAGTCGATCCACAGTGAGTGCAGTAAGTGGAGTTTAATTGGGATGAATTACACGCCAGGTTTGCAGTAATCTCCGTCCCGCATTGCTCAGAAGCATCATCTGCTTTGGAAACATGACTCAGAAATGTTGTTATTTGATTCCCCCAAGCATTTAAGAAACTGTTTTTCCAGGAAGCAAAGATTCTTGGGTTTGGTTTTTTTTTTTTTTCCTTGTTTGCTGCTGGTTTGGTTTTTTTCCTCTTTGTTTTATGGCAATGAGAGTCTTTTCCCAGAATTTCCTCTGGGGAGGGAGGCTGGAAGACATTCCCTCACCAGCGTCTCTTCAGCTCCTTCTCCTCGCTCGGTGTTTAATGGTCCTGGTGTGCTCACAGCTGCCCTTCGCAGAGGAGCACAGCTCCGAGGCAGTTGGTTGGAGTGACCTGCTCCTCTTCCCCATGAGCCACCGCTGAAGGTGCCAAGGTGATGTTGGAGCCCTGCCATTGGATTCACTGCCCACACGTGCAGCCCTGCATGTCTGCTCCTCACCAGCCCCACCATTGGGTTGCTTGAACCAGGGATCAACTCAAGTTTCAGTATCTAACTTGAATCTGGAGAGGAGTGGGTCTTGAATCTGCATGTGGCGTTTGCAAGATGTGGTAGCTGCAAACAGGATTTCAAGGGTGGGTTCACCTCAGCAGAAAGGCTTTCTTTAAAAAAAAAAAAAAGTTGCTTTCTTGAAAGACAAAAAGAAAATAAGTACAGTTTGCAGCTGTATGTTGGGGGGAGGAAAAGGAAAGAGTGAGGCGTGAAGCTAAAGGGGGAAGGAGCTTGCAGTAGCAGTAGAGCTCTGTGATCATTGTGCCTGGGGATCACCGTGGGTGAGATGTCCAACCGTTCTTGGTGGGGACAGGGGTAAATAGCCGGGTGGTGACGGGGGAGGCTTCCTAGGGAACGGGTAAGAAGGGGTTTGTGTGTGTGTGCGACCACATACACATGGTAAGAGAGGTGTGCAAGGTAAGTGGTGAGATCTCGGTGCTGCTTTGAAGGTTGAGGAGCAAGCTGGGGGCTCTTGAAGAGCTTGTCCAAGGTGAGAGGTGGGGGCAACTTCTCCAGGAGGACCCGGGCACCTGTGGCCATGCTGAGGACCTGACTGATGGTGCTGTGCTGGAGCTCTGGGTGTAGGTCACCTCTTCAGACCATGGCAGGAGAGGGGTAGGAGGCTGCAGTGATGGCTCACTTGAGCCTGAGTGCAGGAAGTCCTCTACAAGGCACCATCCCTGGTACCTGCCCACTGCCCTCAGAGCTCTGGCAGCTCTCTGCCCGGGCTGGGGCAGCTGTGCCATCCTTGCTTTCCAGGACAGCCAGGAAAACACCGTTCCTGGGGCTGAGCTTTCCAGAGGCCAGTACCCTGGTGCCATAGGCATGTCTGGATCTGCCATCACGTGATGGGTGGTAATCCAGCTCTTCAGATGACTAAAAGTGCTTCCTTCTCGTCCATGGGCATTTCAAGCTATTTGCTGAACTCCCCTTTTGTTTTCTCTTTCTCTCTTAGTGGATATTCGTGAAATCAAAGAGATTCGTCCAGGAAAAAATTCACGTGACTTTGACCGGTACCAGGAGGATCCATGTTTCCGACCAGACCACTCTCATTGCTTCGTTGTCCTCTATGGCACAGAATTCAGGCTGAAGACCCTCAGCTTGCAAGGTAAAGCGCTCACAGCCCCTGGGCTGTGCCAGGGCAGGGTTGGACAGTCACCTCCACAGGACCCAAACCTTCATTGCATCCTTCCATGAGTGAGCTGGAACCTGGGCAGCAGCTCTTTTTGCCACACTGAGGGGGTGTCTTTGGAAGAAGGTTTGGGTTGGTGATCAGCTTCTATGTCCCTTCCTCCCATTTCTCCTGTGCGCTCTCCACAGCCACTTCCGAGGACGAGGTCAACATGTGGATCAAGGGGCTGAACTGGCTGGTGACAGACACTCTAAGGGCTGCCACCCCCCTGCAGATTGAACGGTGAGGAACTTTTCCTTGTCCTGCACTTATTTTCCTTTTTTTTTTTTTTCTTCTCTCCCTTTTCTGTCCTTTTGTGACAGAAAAAGGTGACCACAGTGACACCACCTCATTCCCTCTCTGAGCCGTGCTGCCCTGGTACCCCCATCTCTACTCGTGAGGCTTCATTCCATTAACCCATTGAAATTTTTCACTCTGTTGGTGGTGAGACCCTGGCCCAGGTTGCCCAGAGAAGCTGTGGCTGCCCCATCCCTGGAGGGGTTCAAGGCCAGGTTGGATGGGGCTTTGAGCAACCTGGTCTGGTGGGAGGTGTCCCTGCCCATGGTAGGAGATTGAAACTGGAGGATCTTTAAAGTCCCTTCCAACCCAAACTGTTCTATGATTCTATGACCCACTGTGCTACATCATCTATGGCCAAGAGTTTGATCTCTCGTGCACGTAGGAAAAAGGGGATTTATCACAAAACAGATGTTTTCATGCATGCCCAGCTGGTATCATCTAACATCTCAGTGTAGAGGCATGTAGAAGACAGTACCTTTGGGTTTTGTCTTGGCTTTTTCCAGGGGGCAGGTTGCCTGCATGAAAACAGGGTGGGCTCCCTCTGTGAGGGGAGTAGAGCCAAGTTCTCTGGTGGGACAGAGGGCTGTGGGAGCAGATGGCAAGGTGTTGAGCATCTTCCAGAGGTAGCACCAAACCAAACGGGCTTGTTGTTGAGGAGCTGGGGCTCAGTGTGTGCATGTTTGTGCCTTTCCATTTAGGTGGCTCCGGAAGCAGTTCTACTCACTGGATCGCAACCGGGAAGACAGGTAAGAAGAGAGCAACTGCTTGATTGCACAGACCTGTGTGTTCACAGAAGGGTTGGAGCTGGAAGGGTTTACCTTTGACTTGAACCCCCAGCCCTTCTTTTGGATTTTTTGTTGGGTTCTTTAGGTTTTTAATTTTCATTTCCAAGGTACCTTAATTCAAGTCCCAATCCTTCCCTGGCTGATTTTCACTGAATTAAAAAAGCATTAAAAAGTTGTCTTGTTCCCTGACCTGTTTCCCAGCTGTTTGGACCCAGTAACGCCTTGAAACCCCGTAGCCATGAAACACCTTCATCCCCAGCTGGCATCACCTGAGGAACCAGACACCAAAGAGCCAACAAGCAGCTCTGGCCACCCCATCAGAGCTGAACTGGCTTGTGTTTGTTACTCTCCACCCTGTGCGGTTTATTCTCCTTCTCTGAAGTCCATGAGGCCATGGATCATCCCACTGCTTGGCTTCCAGGCTGATGGGCTGCAGCAGGGCCACTATTTGTGGGATTATGCTTAGTGATGTCCTAGCAGGTGAAATTCCATTCTTGGATCCCTCATAAGGAGATAAGGGAGGGGTATTGGGTCAGATAAGGGAAGGGACATTTCCCTGCTGAGGAGGTGAGTTCCACCACACTCTGCTGCCACTGCCCTACCCTGCTTTCCCTGGCACACGGGCCACCAGTCTTCTCTTCCCAGGTGCTGTTATTTGCCTCCTTTCAGCCCTGGGACTCATTTTCCCCTGTGATGTTAAGTGAGCCCATTAACCTTTCAACACTGATTTCCACATTAATGTGCTCTCCTGGGGTAGAGGAATTCCTGTTGGAGAGGGCAGCGCTGGAGACATCACTCCCACATCAGCTTATGCCCTTGGAGCACCTTGGCCCCATCTGCCTTCTCTGTGTGCCCAGGCACAGAGCACTGGGATGCTCCAGAGCATCCTTGCACTTGGTCCCTGCAGGTGCCACTGATCTCACACCACTACCAATTTCCACATTTCACTCTGAGCCCTGGAGCACTTCTCATCCTTGCAGCAAGCTCCTGCCAAGGAACCCGCCCTGTGAACCCGGCTCCCTGTGCCAGGGATGTGCCACTGGGGAGCTGTGGGTTATCATGGTCAGGCTGTGGGCAATTGTGGTCAGACAGGTCGGTCCAGTGGATCAGCAGGTGAAAATCACTGCTCTGTACTCATCAGGAGAAGCAAAGGGGTCCCCTCATCCCACTCTGGTCCCCACCGCTGTCCCTGTCTCCCAGATGCAGGGTGCTGCCCCATGACAGCCAGATGTTGGGCAGCCAGGGGTTAAATTTAACCTCCCTACATCTCTGAGCGGAGCAGGAGTGTGTTGCACTGGGGAAATCCTGCTGCATTTGGACATTTTTTGCCTTTGCAGTGATTTATATTGTGATGTGGCGAGAGCACCGTTGGGTGCACAGGGATTTTGCGGAGGAGGGATAAATCCTTGCAGAGGCAGAAAGGAAAGGAGAGACGCCTTTAATCTCTTGCAGCTGCTCTGCATATGCCACACACCTTTCAAATCCAGGCTGGGGTTTTCTACGCAGTGAACTGGTTTTCAGTGGTGACCGGGCGTAATATTTCTTAATTCAGCAATGGAGAGCACTGGGGCAGGTGCTGGGGGGGTTCTGCGTGGGGGTTTTGGAGGATGAATTCAGGAGAAATGGAAAAAAAAAAGATTTTTTTTCTCATCTGATTATACTGAAAAACTGATGAAATGGCATCCCAGCAGGACAAAGGAGATTGCATGTTCAGATTCATCTGCCCAAGGCATGATCAGCAGAGCTGAGAGCCAGCCTGTTGCTTTTCTTATCGTCTCCCTATTAGCGTTTAGAATTAAGGCAGCAAAATACAATATATTCCTTACTTATCAACCAAGGGGAGAGCTTTCAATGCAAAGCAGTTAATTAGAAGAGCTGCTGCTCCAGCCCAGACAGTGAAAGGAGCAAAACGCCAACAGAGGGGGAATACGGAAAGATTTTTGGGTCTCCCCATTTTACAAGCATCCATGTGTTCTCTGCAGGGTAGAGGCAGCAGTTATGGGGCACGTACATCTCTTGGAAGAAATCTTGGCCCATTATGAGGCGTTTCAGCATTAACTTCGGTGTCACTGGGCTCTTTGCTTTTGCCTCTGAGCCTGGAAATGGGTTTGAAAAGGGAATGGCGAGTTGTGGGTTTTTGGCAAAACGCTTCTTTTACAAACCATCTTTGGTCCTTTCCAGAACGGGCGGTTTTTTTGGCAGCTGAAGAGATGGTCTGTGGTGTTCCTGTGCCCCATCCTCGCCCGAGCCTCCTGCACCAGAGCCCTTTCCTTTCCTCCTCCTCCCGGCTGGGTGCCGGTGCATACCTTCCAGCGCGCCGGCAGATGTTGGCTGTTTTCACTGGCTGCTGGACCTTTGGGTATTTGTTTTTCCAAGGGAGGTGAGGTGGAAAGAGGAGGATAACAGGATGCTGAGTTGTGGGTTTTTGGCAAAACGCTTCTTTTGCCAACCATCCTTGGTCCTTTCCAGAACGGGCGGGTTTTTTGGCAGCTGAAGAGATGGTCTGTGGTGTTCCTGTGCCCCATCCTCGCCCGAGCCTCCTGCACCAGAGCCCTTTCCTTTCCTCCTCCTCCCGGCTGGGTGCCGGTACATACCTTCCAGCGCGCCGGCAGATGTTGGCTGTTTTCACTGGCTGCTGGACCTTTGGGTATTTGTTTTTCCAAGGGAGGTGAGGTGGAAAGAGGAGGATAACAGGATGCTGGGTTTTTCTGGTTGCTTTTTTTTTTTTTTCCAAACTGCTGCAGAGGAGACTGTTTCACCTCTGGCGAGGAGAGCTGGGAGCAGAGTTATGGCACTGGGGAATGTTTCCATCGCCTGTGAGAGGGCTGGATCTCTCCTTTGGCCTGTTTGTCATAAGACCTTAAAAAACTTCCGCAGAAGAAATTAGTTTGTTTATTTGGTTTTTACTTTCTAGTCTCAAAATAGTACCAAGCTGTTTATCCAAGGTCTCCAACGCTTTGACATTATTAATAACACACAGTAAATAAAATCCTTCCGTGCTCCGTCACCTACCAGAGCAGAGAGGGAAATGCTGGTCACAGCTTTTACAGGGTTTGCTGTCACCTCTCCGGGTGCCGTCATGGTGCCACGGTCCAACACCTCCCTGTGAAACAGCCCAGCATCACCAGAGCCAGGCGCTGGCTCCAGCCCCGTGCCTCCTGCCCATCCTGATGCTGCAGCCCCTCCTGCTCTTTTTCCAAGACCTTTTTTGCAACTTCAGCCTCTTACCAAGAGGGGAATGCTGCTGGGTGGCCCTGGGGACTCTGGGTGTCCCATGGGGGGTCCCACAAGAACTGATGCTGTGGTCCTTGACACGTGAGGGCATCTCTCACGAGTCGCTGTTGCACTCCTGGCTTGCTTCCCCCCAACATCACCCCATTTCCCTGTTACCCAGCACCCCATAGCTGCTACCCCCTGCCCTGGGGGTTGCCCAGCACCCTGCACAGCAGCCTTGGGTGCTGGGTGCATTGGAGAAGGGAAAGGCCAGGCTTCCCCTCCCCAAAACGCTCACCCTGAGCCCTGGGGGTAACTTTTTCTGGGGGAGATGGAGGCGGAGGGGGGAGACACTGAAGCTGCTGCCCCTGCGGAGCGTTTTGCTGGCTCTGTAGCTCATCCAGCCAGGGGGAAGGGGAGGATGATGCCATTTGCCAGCTTTTTCCATTTTTTTTTTAATTTTTTTTTTTGTCCTGTCTGGCCAGCGAGTGGCAGGACGCTGCTTGCACAGTCCTTGGCCAGCTGTGTGCTGGCCTTGGGCACATGAATTGGGCCAGATCCTGCTCTGGCCCTGCCTGTGTCCGGGTCCCCTGCAGCTCTGAGCCCAGAAACAAGGGCTCTCTGTGTCCCACCGGCTGCGGAGGACCTCGTCTGCGCAGCGCCTGACACCGGCCGGTTTCTCCCTCTCCTTGGGGCTCCCTCCATTCCTGCTCCTTTCGGTGTCGTTGGAGATCACCCTGTTTTCAGGGAAGAGCATAAAAGACACGCAGACGATGGAGTGACCCCCTGCACGGGACATCTTATATTTGCACCCCAAAGCTGTGAGCGTTCCCAAGCTCAGACCTGCCCTATTCTTTGTGGGATGGGGGAGCATCCCATAAGGTCCTGGGTTCCCACTCACTCCAGGGGCTGGGGGGGAGCAAAAGCAGCATCTGTGATTGCTGGGGGCGGACTCTGAGGACCGGCTTTTAAGGCAGGAGCTGCCAGAAGATGATTGCATGCAGACCTCTGGGCTTCTTCAGTCCTGCAGATGGGAGACATCCGTGTTTTTCCTTGCTGCGGGGCTGTTGCCCCACGGGTGACCAACGCCAGGGTGGGCAGGGGTAGCCCAGGGCTTCGTGCTGCCTGTCTGAGCCTGCCTGGTGTGGGATCCCACTTGGTGTTGGCAGCAGAGCCTTCCCCAGTCCAGGAACCAGCATTTTTGGTGTGAAGGGGCCCCCCGGGGGGAGGGCAGCAGTGTTATGCCTGTGGCTAGACACTGAAAATGGCTTTTTTCCTCTCTTTAGGATAAAATTAGCCAGGTCCAAACCACTTGCAAAGCCTGCCCTCCACAGGCCAGGCAGTGGGTTTGGGAAGCGGTTTGGTCACTCAGCATCCATGTTTGGGCACAGATGCTTGAAAAAATGCTTCTCCCCAGTCGCTCCCATAAAGCAGTAGGCACTGCATGCCCAGTGTGGGCTGATGGTGCCAGGACTGTGTTGGGAGGTGGTAGGAGCAGTGTTTGCAGTTCCCATCAGGATGGAAGCACCTCTCTCTGCTCCTCATGGGCAGTGGAGATGCAGAGTTCATTGGGATGGCTTTGGTCCCAACCCCGGTGTCCTTCTGGGGACATGTATCCATCCTTCTGTCTCACAGCTGATGTCCCTTTGGCCACGGCCACTCAGTGTACATGGTGTCCTTGGTCTCAGGGTGAGATCCCACCATCCCAGACCTTCTGAACATGTTTCCCCTTCTTTCCCCGGCTGAGCCAGGATCTCCGCCAAGGATCTGAAGAACATGCTGTCTCAGGTCAACTACCGGGTCCCCAACATGAGGTTCCTGCGGGAGAGACTCACGGTGAGTGTGTGACCCCCTCCCTGCTCCGCTCTCCTCCTCGGCACTGGGGACCCCCAGGAGCCTGTTGCCTGCCTTTGAGCAGAACCTGGTGGTGGTTGAACTCCCACGGCACGTTTGCATATTGCAGAGGCTCCCAGCCTTTCCCGGGAGGGCCCCCACCCACGGTGGCGACTGAAGAGGTGCCAGCTCCCACTGGTTGCCGCACCCTGGCCCGTTTGTGGCCCAGCACCCTCTTTTCGCCCCACCCTGCCTCCCCCGCGCCCCACATTGCTCCTGGCTCCGGTCTAGGCCTTTGTGCTGGTGGGGTAGAGTGTGGGAGGACAGGCAGCGAGGCCAGCTAGTCCCACATCCCGGGGGGTCCTTGCATCCCAGGTCCTGCATCCCATTGCCACCAGGTGATGGGCAGCTCTGCCAGCGTCCCTGGAGACCCAGGAATTGGAGGGTCATCTTGTGATGACCATCCATTCCCACCCGTGCTCTTCTCCGATGCCAAAGAGCAGTGTACCTGAAGGAGAGTGCACACTTTGGGTCTTGCAGTTTCCAGGCACTTGAGGTGCTCTCTGCAAACAACAACAAAAAAAAATGATCCTTTTGTAACTATTCAAGTAAACAATAACAATTTTTAATCAGCACTTCGGTGCCTTTATGTGGATGACTTTGGGGAACCGCATAACTCAAATCAGGATGAGCCTGTGGCCGGCGCACTATGGGGGTCCCACTGCCCCAGCAAAGATGGACAAAGGAAGGAGTCAAAGTCTGACCAGGTTTTGGCCCTTCTCTCCTCCTTTTTCCCTGGGAATCTTGGTGGGAGGAGATACTCCTCAGGCCATGCAAAGTTGCCTGTGGCCCCCGTAAAACCTCTCTGTTTGTTTTTTTGGTCTTTTTTGGCCACAGGATGTGGAGCAGAGGAACGGGGATATCACGTACGGGCAGTTCGCACAGCTCTACCGTAGCCTGATGTTCAGCGCCCAGAAAATGGTAAGAACTGAATTCTCCAGGGCTGGGAAGGGGAAGGGAGTATTTGTTACTGGGGAATTCCCTCTTAATTGCCTATTTAATCCTGCTGCCCTCAGCTAATAGCTCTTGTCTCCTACCTCTGGGCCAGGGGTGACAGGGACTAAAGAAGCTATTGGTGCAGGCTGGTGAGCACGGGGCTGCTGGGGCTGGGGCAGGGGGTATGGGAGCGATGGTGTAAGGAAAGCCGAGCTGCACAGTGGTGGTTTGCTGTCCCCATTACCTTCTTGATCAATTTGTGCTTTCACATACGTTGGTGAGATCAGTGCAAACCTAACGTTTGTGCTTCTTCTTTTGCAGATGGACGTCCCGTTCCTAGAAAGGTGGGTGATTCTCTGAATTTGCAGGGGAAGGGGCTGTTTGCTTTTCCTCCCCGATGTGCTTTGGTGCCTGCAGCAGCGTGTCAGGGATGGGGCACGCTCTACACCTCTTGCTTGCCACCACACCACTTGTGTTTTTGCACTCTGAATGAGCATCTTTGCTGTAGACACTTTGGCTCAGGTCAGTGAGGACTCTCTTCCTCCCAGACAGAGAGCCAGCTCAGGTCAGCTGCCTCCAAAACCCCTCAGTTTATGTGAAGTTAATTGGACCTTGAGCCATCTCCCAAAGATTATCCTCGTGGTTGGTGCTGGTGCGGGCAGTGCCTGTGGTGCCACTGCCAACTGTGCCCTTCCCTGCCCTGTGCTCATCTCCGCCGTGGTAAAAAGAGCTTGAATTTAGACACAGAAGCTAGAGAGTAAAAGACTTGTTACTTTGCCCAGGTAATTCCCTGTGGTTTTCTCTCTTTTTATTTCCTATAACCATAGAAAAGAGAGTTGGCAGGACCTCAGCACCCCTCTGCCCAGGGCAGCCAGCACTGCCCAACCCATTTCTGGGTTTTTTTGGTGTTAGTCCCCAGCGTGGCCCTTGGCTGTCCATTACTGGTACATTCATGGACAAGTCTTTTGAGATCATCAGCTACAAACAGTTCCCTCCTTCATTCCCTGCCTTGCTTCCTCGAGTCCATGTCCTCTGGATACCTGTGGGTCAGTCCTGTCTACAGTCACCCCTTGACTGCCCTGCACCTATTCCGTTCTTTTCACTCTTGTACGAGCCAGCCCCTCTATTTTTTGTACAAATCCATCCCTCTGATGATATTTGCTGCCCTTCACCAGTTTCATGTTGTCATACTTGTGGCAGCGTGGCTCCTGGACTGCTCCTGGAGCAGTCCCTGGCACTGAGGTGTGGACATGTCATCTCAGCTGCTGTGTGTTTGCTGTCATGCCCTCCTCATCTCTCCCTACACATCCCATTCTGCTCTCACAGCGCTCCTTGCTCGGGGCACATGTTGCTTGCACCATGGTGGTTGCAGGTGGCATCTCCCATGATGCTGGTAACAGTTGGTCGTGATGTGCTGCATGAGCGACCAAAGCTTCTCTGTCAATCTCTCTCTCTCTCTCTGCTTTTCAGGGCTGGAGAAAGGTCTGAGCACTTCAGGGTGTCACTACTGGAGTTCCAGAAGTTCTTGCTGGAGTACCAGAGGGTGAGCTTGACACAGGCCCAGGGGAGAGACAAAGGGGTAGGGGGATCTTGCCATGGAGCTGGGATGATTTGGTCCTGGGGTGCTCTGCCTGACACGGCCACAGCCTGAGCGCATCCTTCCTGGAGCAGGAGGTGATGCAGGGGAAGAGCTGGTGAGGGTAAACCTGGCCTCAGCCAGGCACCCTGGTCAGAAAAGGGACCAAGAGCAGAAGGTCTGAGAGTGGTGGAGGGTCCAGGAGGAAGGAACTGGTCAGTGGAGATTTACCCAGCAGCTGAAGCATCATGGTCCATCCTGTCTGCTCAGGAGATCTCAGCAGGTCCTGAGGAGCAGCCAATCAATCTGATTGCTGACCTTTGCGTTCAAAAGCCATCTTGGGTTGTCCAACAAGGCTCAGGCACCCGTAAGGTGCAAGCAGCATGTTTGCAGGCTCTGCAGACCCTTTATTTCAACTCTTGCTGGGCTCCTGCCTTGTTGCTGGTCTTCTCCAAGAGGACAGGGGTGGCTCGTGAAGGCACGGCCATGCCTTACACGAGAGCATGAGGCCTCCTGCTTTGCACCGTCCTCCCTCCCTTCCACTGCCACCTCCCTGCCCGTGGTCTGCAGCAAGTAGAGGGTTAACCAGCAAAGAGACACATCCATTTTGATGGCCTGGTGAAAGAGACACAGGGAGAGAGAGAAGCAAAAGGAAGCTGAGCTGGCTTCTGCTGCCGAAGGAGGAGGGGTGGCAGATGTGTGCAAAGGAGCTATCGCAGGGAAAAAATGCACGGCACTGAGAAAATGAAGACCCCTTACAAACTGGACAGATTTCTGCAGTTGCGTGCTCTCCAGCATTTGTGCTGACTGTTGGATTCCTGCCAGAGATGGTCTTGCAATAAAAGCTGCCTCCTTGATGGTTAAAGCTTCTAGTTGGATGAGCTGCACGTGGTTTTGGATAATGCTTTCTGAAATGATTTCTTTTTATGTCCCTCTTGGGGTTTGCAGGAGCTCTGGGCTGCAGACACCCTTCAGGTACAGGACTTCATGTTCAACTTTCTGAGAGACCCTTTGAGAGAGATTGACGAGCCTTATTTCTCCCTGGATGAAGTAAGACACCTTGAACTGTAGTGGTTATGGGGTGGGGTGGAGTGTGGTGGGACATCCCTGGCGTGGTGTGTGCTGTGGTGTGACAGCTCTGCCTTCGCCATGGGGCGGTGGTGTTTAAAGCATGACGTCTCCTGGAAGCTGCATTGCTGCAGGAGATGAACGTGGTGGATGACCATGGTGGGACTCTGTGTTGCGCAAGAGCTGGCTGGCAAAGGGAATGACTTCTGGGCTCTCTTCTTGTGCTGAGCGTGTGCAGCTGGGAGTGCTCACCACGCAGTCCATTTGGGGGAGGAAAGGGGCTGCATTTGGCTTAATGCCCTTTTGGGTCATGTAAGGATTTTTTTTAAAGCAAGAAAAGCTGAAACCAAAAGAATAAAACTAACTGGAGATGACCATGTCCTTGGCACTCTGGACTGACTCCTATGCAAAGGTCCCCTTATCCACATGGCCTTAGTGAGCTTTTGCTGCCGTGTGAGCCTCAAAATAAAATGTAGAGCAATTAATTTGTCTCCAGCTGGGTCAAAGGATTTGTACCCAGATCCCTGGCACAGCTCAGAGGGTAGGTGGCAGTGCCTGATGCTGTGGTCAGGTACCTGTGTGCTGTCTTGGTTGCCTCTGGCTGGTCTATGCTGAGCTTAGAAAATAGCTCCCTGCTCGGTAGCTGCTGACACGGAGAGTGAGATGTGTGTGAAGCTAAAGCACAGCACCAGGCTCCTCTGCATCATT
This sequence comes from Calidris pugnax, assembly GCF_001431845.1. Lineage (NCBI taxonomy): Eukaryota > Metazoa > Chordata > Aves > Charadriiformes > Scolopacidae > Calidris > Calidris pugnax. Next base: position 604,715 of record NW_015090832.1, on the reverse strand, counting down.
AACACACTTCTGTTTCTTCCTGAGCAGTTTCTCACCTTCCTGTTTTCCAAAGAGAACAACATCTGGAACTCGCAACTGGACATGGTGTGTCTGGAGAACATGAACAACCCCCTCTCCCATTACTGGATCTCCTCCTCACACAACACGTAAGGACTAGGGGATGGCTCTTTCCACCTGTCTTCTTCTCCTGTGCCAGGGTGGGACTCTCCTGATTCTGCCCAAACCTAGCGATGGGTCAAGTAGACTTTTCCAAATCAGGGTCAGAGACTTTCCTCTTGGTCCCCCAGTCCCCCCTCCATGGTTTAACCATCAATGTTCTGCTCAGGCGTTGTCAGCAGCACACACCTGCACAGACTGCACTTTCAGGTCCCTGGTTGTCACTCGGGTGATTTCTTACCATTAGCCATGTCCTCTGAGGACAGATGTGATAAAAACCCAGCAGGCTGAAAGTGGCCATTTTCCTTCTGAGCTCCCTGCTCATGGGATGCAGTGGTAGCACCTTAGCCCAAATTTGAAGGACTGAGAACCTAAGCCAGCTGAGCAGCCAGCAGGGCAGGCAGCGAGCTCCTCTCTGCCGACAAGAGCTGGTCTGACCTTGCTCTCAGGCTGCTTCTGCCTGATCCAGGGGGCTCTCTTTGATGTGGCTCTTTGAGGCTTATCTCAAGAGCCAGCAGCAAGGCTGGACCTCAGAGGAGTGCTTGCACAGTGGGTCAGAGCTGAACCCCTCAGCTGGGGAGGGTGGCAGGTTTGGGGGAGAGTCCCTGTCGCCGTTCCTTACATCGCAGAGGCAGGTCCCGATGTCCCAGCAGACATCTGTACCCATGGTGAGCACGTTGCTTTGCTGATGTCTTCTCTCACATGAAAGGTACCTGACGGGGGATCAGTTCTCGAGCGAGTCCTCGCTGGAGGCCTACGCCCGCTGCCTGCGCATGGGGTGCCGCTGTATCGAACGTGAGTACCCGCAGCCAGTGCTGCTCGCTCCGTCGTCACCACAGCTTGGTGGTGGTCAGCAAGGCTTTGTGTGGAAGGCAGGGCTGATGTTTGATGTGCCAGGGGTAGCACTGTCATAGAGTCATAGAGTTGTCCAGGCCGGAAGGGACCTCCAAAGGTCATCTAGTCTGACCTCCCCGCAGTCAGCAGGGACACCCCCAACTAGACCAGGTTGCCCAGGGCCTCATCGAGCCTCACCTTGAATATCTCCAGGGAAGGGGCCTCAACCACCTCCCTGGGCAACCTGTTCCAGTGCTCCACCACCCTCACAGTGAAGAACCGACTCCTAATCTCCAGTCTAAATCTGTTCCCCTCCAGCTTGAAGCCATTTCCCCTCGTCCTGTCACTGCAGGCCTTTGTAAACGGGTTCTCCCCAGCCTTCCTGTAGGCCCCTTCAGGTACTGGAAGGCTGCTATTAGGTCTCCCCGGAGCCTCCTCTTCTCCAGGCTGAACAACCCCAGCTCCCTCAGCCTGTCCTCGTAGCAGAGGTGCTCCATCCCCCGATCATCCTCGTGGCCCTCCTCTGGACCCTCTCCATCAGGTCCATGCCCTTCCTGTATTGAGGGCTCCAGACCTGCACACAATACTCCAGGTGAGGTCTCACCAGAGCAGAGTAAAGTGGAAGAATTACCTCTCTGGACCTGCTGGCAATGCATCTTTTGATGCAGCCCAGGATGGGATTGGCCTTCTGGGCTGCAAGTGCCCACTGCCTGCTCATGTCCAGCTTCTCATCCACCAGCACCCCCAAGTCCCTTTCCTCATGGCTGCTTTCTAGTACCTCACCCCCTAGTCTGTACTGATGGTGAGGATCGTTCCGGCCCAGGTGCAGAACCTTGCATTTGCTCTTGTTGAACCTCATGAGGTTCACCTGAGCCCACCTCTCCAGCCTGTCCATTGTCACCATGATGATGTGCTGAAGGGGCTGGGGTTGTTTGCTTTGTGGGACTGGGTGGAACATTTTGAGCTTTGTGGTCTCCCAGAAAGATCTTCACTTTCGTCTCGCTCCTTTATTACCATCCGATGCGTTCCCAGCAGTGCTTGGTTGAGTCCATCTCATGTCCAAGTCCTGCCTATATTCCAGCCTTTGGGCTAAGCTTTCCCCATGCGTTTCTTTCAGTGGATTGCTGGGACGGTCCCGATGGCATGCCGGTCATCTACCATGGACACACCTTAACCACCAAGATCAAGTTCTCTGATGTCTTGGTCACTATCAAGGAGCATGCCTTTGTCACCTCCGAGTGAGTACAACAGGGACGTGGGCTCTGCCAGGAGGGCAAAGAGAGGGTAGAGCCAAGGCTGTAGCAAAGTGAAGCCCTCCTTTATCCAGAGATCTGGGACAAGACCACACGCTTGGGATTCGGTGGGAAGAAAGTATGTCGTTGTGTCTCCCAACCAAAGGGGGATTTCTTCCAGAAAAAAAGTTGTGGGAGGGAAGGCTTTGGATAAACCCTGGTAGTTCTCTGGTCCTTCTCCTCTCTGTGCATTGCCAGCAGCAATGGGGACACCTTGCTGTAGGGGGGTTAAGACAGGACAGAACTGCTCTTTGAGGGCACAGAGGCCAGGTCTTGAAGTGGAGCTCAGAAGGCATTGGTTCCATCCATACACTGTTCTGGTTCTCATGGCTCTTTTTCTTCTCCCAGTTTCCCTGTCATTCTGTCCATTGAGGACCACTGCAGCATTGCTCAGCAGAGGAACATGGCTCAGAATTTCAAGAAGGTCTTTGGGGACATGCTCTTGACCAAACCAGTCGATATTTCTGCTGATGGACTTCCCTCTCCAAACCAGCTCAAAAGGAAAATTCTCATCAAGGTGAACTCCCTTCCCCAGCAAGGCTCCGAAGTGGAGACAGTGGGGGCAGATGGGGTGAGGGTGTGGGACCAGGGGCAGCTGCTTACCTCTGGAAGGGGTTGATCGGCAGCATGGGGTTGGAGATGGAGACCTGATGCTAAAAAGAATTGGAGACGAAGAGCTCTCTTGCCTTCAGAGGAGCTGCTGGGAAATGAGCTCAGCAGCTGGGTGCTGCCTTTCATGAGAGCTTGGGGGATGGTGGTATTTCTCCTGCAGGAAACACCTGTGGGAAGAAAGGGTGAGACTTTAGTGCCATTTGATGATCACTGGGGTATGGGTCTTACCTTGGGCATTTTAGTCCAGAGGAGCCCCCTGCAGCAGGCTTGGTGTTTTGGGGTTGTTCACCAGGAAATGGGGTTGTTGCAGCAGGGGAGGTTTAGATTAGATATTGGGAAGAATGACTTTCCTGAGAGGGTGGTCAGGCACTGGAACAGCCTGCCCAGGGAGGTGGTGGAGTCGCCGTCCCTGGAGGTATTTAAGAAACGTGTAGATGTGGCTCTTCAGGGCATGCTTTAGTGCCTGGGATTGTTGCTTTGTGTCTGTTTGTGGAGGGTTGTTTTGCTTTGTTTTGTTTTGTTTTTTTGTGGTTGGACTCAGTGATCTCAAAAGTCCCTTCCAACCATGAAGATTCTGTGAAATCCATGCTGCTTTTTGGGTGCCTGACCTGCTCTCTCGTCCCACAGCACAAGAAGCTGGCAGAGGGCAGTGCTTACGAGGAGCTACCCACGTCCGTAATGTATTCGGAGAACGACATCAGCAACTCCATCAAGAACGGGATCCTCTACCTGGAAGACCCCATCAATCACGTACGTCTCTCTGCCGCTGTCACCCTCACCCCGCTCCAAGGGCTCCATAAATGACACGGTGACTCCATGGGGCCCTGGAAGGAAGGGCTGTGGTGCAACTGATCCAAGGGGCCGTTGGCCTGTCCTGTTTCTTAGGAGTCTCTGAGGGCTGGGGGAGTTTTTCTGCTGGCTCTCTCCTGTGCTCTTCCCTAGGCACCTCCCGTTGGTCCTTGTTAGAGGCAGAAGGCTGAGCTAGAGGGAGCTCTGGGCTGATGCTCTGCAGCTGCTCTTGTGTAATCCCTATAAGCCTGTTGTCTGTCTCTGCAGTAAGTCCTGGCCATGGTCTGCATTTCTAGACCCGGCTGCCTCTTACCAAGTGCCACTTGACGCACCCAAACGAGCATTCTGCTTTGTAAAGCATTCCTTTTCCTGGGCGCACTTACGCGGTCCCCTTCTTCAGCTGCTTTGCTTCGCTGAGGGTCTGTCAGGCAAAGCCATTGAGGATAGTTTTTGGAAGATAGGAAAGTGCAATGGTAAAGCCACATAACCATCTCTGATGTCCTCATCGCTGATAGCCCCCTGCTGAATCCCTGCAGAGTTGGTTGGTTGGTTTGCCCTTCGTTTGGTCGTCTCCTTTTAACACGTGCTGGGGTGTTTGCAGTGGGATCTGCAGCTACTTTGTGTGCAGGACCTATCATGTGCCTTTTTTTGCTACCAATAAATCCATGCTTGGGATCCGGGGGATGTCTTGGAAGCTCCTGTGACACCACTGAAATCAGTGTTGCTGGTGACTGCCCTTCGCAGATGCCATCACCCCTCACTGCTTGTGCTGATCAGGGAGAGATGACCCCACGGATGGGTGGTGGGCCAGCTCGGTGCTTCCTCGGGGGGGTCTCTTTGCTCAGAGTTTGTTTCCTTGCAGGAGTGGAACCCACATTACTTTGTCCTGACCAGCAGCAAGATCTATTACTCTGGGGAGACAACCAGTGACCAAGGAAACGAAGATGAGGAGGAGCAAAAGGAGGTGAGGGCTCTCTTGTGTGGTGCTAAGTTGTTCACCTGGAGAAAGGTCCTGACTGCCCAAGGAGCTGAGAGTCTCCACTGCCAGCTGACTTCAAGGGGGAGATCCTGTGGTGGGAAGGGTGGGAGCTACTTCAGAAACTCCCTGGTCCTGGCTGGAAGCCTCTTGAGCAGAACACAGCGAGCCTGCCCTCAGTAAGCCCAGACGGTGGGTTTTTCCACACAGGTGAGCAACAGCACGGAGCTCCACTCCACGGAGAAGTGGTTCCACGGGAAGCTGGGAGCGGGACGTGACGGGCGGCACATCGCGGAGCGGCTGCTGACCGAGTACTGCATCGAGACGGGGGCCCCCGACGGCTCCTTCCTCGTCAGAGAGAGCGAGACCTTTGTTGGAGACTACACCCTCTCCTTCTGGTGAGGGCCACAGGCTCGGGGTCACTCACGGGGTAGTCTTCATCTTGATATCCTCATCAGTGGTGGGGTCCCATTCCCTAATGGTCCCCTTCTTCTGTGCCCGCTCTGTGTCAGCTCACCATCTTGGTGCAGACTCACCTTGATGGTGCACCATCAAGTTCCTTGGGAGCCTTGTGCAATGGGTCTCCTGTGGGGCAGGGATGCTGTGTCCAGCCTGGAGCTGTGCCTGAGGCAGGTGCAGAATCTCCATGGATGACCCTGGTTGATCCTCTTCCTCTTCCGCAGGCGTAACGGGAAGGTGCAGCACTGCCGGATCCACTCGCGGCAGGACGCTGGCAGCCCCAAGTTCTTCCTGACGGACAACCTGGTGTTCGACAGCCTCTACGACCTCATCACCCACTACCAGGAGGTGCCGCTGAGGTGCAACGAGTTTGAGATGAGGCTGACAGAGCCCGTGCCACAGACCAATGCCCATGAGAGCAAAGAGTGAGTGTGTGTTTAGAGAGGGTGGGTCATGTCCTCTGGGCAGTTGGAACCCCATGGAAAAGCCTTGCTGGAGTCCTTCTGTCCTTGCTGGAGCTCTCTGGTCCACACTTGCTCCCCGTGGAGCTCTCTCTGTCACAGCAGCCATGCTGGCCAGCTTTGTTGTTGATGGAGCTAGTTGTCTTGGAAGATCACTGGAGGTACCAGGAGGTACCAGGCTTGGTTGGGATGCCCTTCCCCATGCTGCGTGTCAGCAATTGGCTCTGTTCCTGCCTGTCCCACAGAAAGGAGAAGACAGCCCTGTTGCGATGTTATATGATGATCTCTGCTCCCCGTCCTCCTTTGGAGGATTCAGGCAGCCCTTTGTGGGCTGGAGGGGAAGCCATGTGGCATGGCAGAGGTGTGGGATGAGCATGGATGTACAGAGGCCCGTGGACAGTGACGTGTCTTTCCTTGAAAGGTGGTACCACGCCAACCTCACCCGGGCCCAAGCCGAGCACATGCTGATGCGGGTGCCACGCGACGGAGCCTTCCTGGTGCGCAAGAGGAGCGAGCCCAGCTCCTACGCCATCTCCTTCCGGTGCGTCCCTGCGAGGAGGGTGGTGGGCTGGGATTCCATGGTGTGTGAAAGACCAGGAGAGAGGGGCCGTGAGTCCTCCCAGAGCTCTTCTCTCTCCTGGATGGCCCTGGGTAAACCTTACAGCCCCACAAGAGCCTTTTGGACCCTGCTCCTCCTCTCATCATCTCCTTATGGGACGTGGCTGTGCTCAGCAGCAAGCCCAGGGGCACCTTTTGCTTGGGTGTGTTTATTTTGGCTGAGACTTTCTGTTGCCCGGTGCCAAGTGGCTTCTCTCTGTCTTTTCCACCTGCCAGGGCGGAAGGGAAGATCAAACACTGCCGAGTGCAGCAGGAGGGACAGACCGTGCTGCTTGGCAACTCCGAGTTCGAGAGCCTGGTGGACTTGATCAGCTACTATGAGAAGCACCCGCTGTACCGCAAGATGAAGCTGAGGTACCCCATCAACGAGGAGACGCTGGAGAAGATAGGGACGGCGGTGAGTGTGGGCGGCCATTGGAAGAGTTAAGCCAAAGGATGATGGACAGGTCCATTTTGGGCTGGTGCCTTGAAGTGGTGTTGTGTGAGCCACCTCTGCGCTTCACAGTCCACATCTCCCAGGGCTTCACGCCCTGTTGGAAACACCTAATGGCTTAAGTGAGATTTATTGCTGTCCCTCTGACCCGAGCCAGCAGGGAGTGTGGGCGTGGGGCTCCGTTTGCTGTGTGCAGCATCGTCTTTGGTCTTGTTCTCCCTACCTCCCCCAAGGCAGGGGACCTGTTCTGTGGAGCCACAGTTGGCACCTGGCCCTTTGTTTCCACAGGAGCCGGACTACGGAGCCCTTTACGAGGGACGCCACCCTGGGTTCTACGTGGAAGCCAACCCCATGCCCACCTTCAAGGTACAGTCTCACCACTTGGCATGAAAAAACTGGCAGTGCTGAGGGTTTAGCAAGTGTCTATTTTCCAAGAGCTGTGTTATTTTGCACACTCGTTTCTAGACCATGCAGGGGGACACGCTGAGCCTGGAGGTTCCCAGGCTGAGCTGCCTCTTGTTCTGAACTCTCCAGACTGAACCCATCAGTGGCTCTAGCCCAAAGGGAAGTGGCTGTGTGGGGCCACACCAGACTTGTGACTTCTGGTTTGGCATAAATGGGTGCCTCGATTTGTTCTGCAAGGGTCACTAGGGTCTGGAAGCCTCTAGCAGCAGGGTTGGATGGTTCCTGCACACGATGTGCCTCACAGTCCCCCCCAACAAACATGTTTCATCCCATGGGCTCGTTGTCCGTGTGTCCGTCCTCTGCCCAGCCTCATGGGACCCCTCCTCGTTGCAGTGCGCAGTCAAAGCCCTGTTTGACTACAAGGCACAGCGGGAGGACGAGCTCACCTTCACCAAAAACGCCATCATCCAGAACGTGGAGAAACAGGAAGGAGGCTGGTGAGTTGGTCCTGAGCCTGCTTTTTCCCTCGGGGATCCGGTCAAGCCTTGGTGTCACCATCCATACAAAGGTGTGTCCCTTCTAGGGTTGGGTCCATTTGGGGATTGCTGTACAGCCCCAAAGCCACACAAACCCTAAAAGCAGATGATGGAGGAGCTGCCTGTTGCCCGTGACCCCCAGGCAAGGTGCTCATGGTGGGTGCTGATGCTGCCCCTTCCCTTTCTTTCAGGTGGAGAGGAGATTATGGCGGCAAGAAGCAGCTGTGGTTCCCTTCCAACTACGTGGAGGAAATTACTGGTCCCAGCAGCCTGGAGCCGGAGCGGGAGGTGAGCTGGTGCCTGAGAGGAGCGAGGAGGGTGGTGGGGAGGAGCGTGTGGGCTCAGCCCCTCACACCCTGCTGCAGTGCCCAGCGCTGTGCCCAACACCATCCTGCCTGTGCTTCCTTCCCAGCAGCAGCTGGATGAGAACAGCCCCCTGGGAGACCTGCTTGGAGGTGTCCTGGACGTGCCCTCCTGCCAGATCGGTGAGTGCCGGGGAGGGATGGAGGAGCAGGGGGTGTTGGAGCCTTTTGCAGGTCTTCTGGGCCCAAGGACTTTGGTGTCCATCTGTCTCCAAACACCCCTGTGCCTGAGCAAGTGAAAGCATCTCTGTGGTGCATGCCTGCTGTGTGGTGGCACACTCTGCTGCTGCTCCTAGCAGAGGGTTCCTCAGGTTTTGGGGCTCAGGCATGTCCCTGCAGCCTGAGTACAGCCAAGGAGCATCCGGGGTCATGCCAAGGAACCTCTCCGGCACACCTTGAACCTGCTCCCCACGGGCAAGGGAGCTCAGATAGAATTTTGTAGGCTCCTTCCTTTCTGTAAGAATTGGTCCTCCCTCACATACGTGTGGTCCAGGCTGTGGAGCCCCTGGGCACCGCTGAGCCAGGTCCAACCTGCAGCTCCCTATGGTCCCTCTGCTTCCCAGATTTCAGAGGGTGTTGTGCTCCAGGTGACTGTTGCCATCTGGGCAATTCAGGGCAGAGTGAGGAAGATGCAGGAATGGGAGGAAAAGCGATTACAGAGGCTCCATGAGGCTCCTTAGCCCTCTCAGGATACGCTTTCCATCCTCACCTATTGCTTCCTGAGCTCCATCTTTTGCCTCCAGTCACCAGAAATGGGAGCTTCTTTTAGCTGAAGAGTCCCAGGGCAGCCACGAGAGTCCCTCAGTGTCCTCTCCCTTCCTCCCTCTGTGGCGTGAAGGACTTGGCTCAGCATCTGCTTGTGACCTTGCTCTCTGCTCCCTTTTCCCACGCAGCCATCCGTCCCGAGGGGAAGAACAACCGCCTCTTCGTCTTCTCCATCAGCATGGCCTCGGTGTCACGCTTGTCCCTTGATGTGGCAGCCGACACGCACGAGGACTTGCTGGACTGGGTGAAGAAGATCCGGGAGGCAGCCCAGACGGCCGACGCACGGGTGAGTCTGGAGAGCCCTTGGCAGGGGAGACACCTCCTTGCCACCTCCTGGATTTCCCAGGAGCTGAGGAGCAGGTGGAGGCTGGTGGGGAGACAGTGAGATGACCACCTGTGACAACTGGCAGAGCAGTTACAAAGGTGACAATGACAGAGTAACCTTTGATAAGATAGCAAGGGGTGGTGGCCACTCATTGTGACTTGAGAAGTTCAGGCTGGACGTCTGGGAAGATCGGTCCATTGGGAGGGTGTTGCAGCCTCGAGAGGTGGGGAATCTCCATCCATGGAGGGTGGCAAGGCTCAGCTACAAGGCCACAGCCACTCTGCACTGGTACCAGTGCCAGTCCTGCTCCAGGAAGACCCACCAAAGACCTTTCCCATGGGCACTTTTGTCATGTCCCCCCATGCAGACCTAGCAGACCACAGGGTGAGCAGGAGCCCACACCAGGCTGGTGCTGCCGTTGACCCCAGTTGATGAGCTGGGTTATCCAGCACTACTGCTCCCACCTGGCCCTGACACCTCTCTCTCCCTCTCTTGGCAGCTCTCTGAAGGGAAGATGATGGAGAGGAGGAAGAAGATTGCCCTGGAGCTTTCGGAGCTAGTGGTCTATTGCCGACCTGTGCCCTTCGATGAAGAGAGTGAGCATCTGCTGCTCTGGTGGCTACCACAGGCAGTCACCACGGTGTTACAGACCCCGTGGTGTGCCACGAGGAGTTGCTTTGGCTAAATCTCAGCAGAGGGCTGGTGTCCAAAGCAAGGCGGAACCAGTTTACATTGGAGCTTTGGAAAAGTCCTTCTCCAGAGGGTGGAAGTTCCTTTCCTCATCGCTCTGTTGCTGGGATCTGTCACCGTCCAGAGCAGCTGCTGAAGGAGTGGGGCTGAGGAGCACCATGTCCCATGGCTGAGAGTGGTTTTGATGCTTTCAGCCATCGGTGCTGGGCACCTGGCAAACGCCCGCTGGGGCAGAGCAAGGTCTGCAGAACCTGATGGTGGCTGAGCCAAGGGAGGAGAGGATGGTGGTAGGAAGGGGCCTGGGTTGGTTGGTTGAAGTGTCTGGAAAGGGAATGTGCTCCTGTCTTATGCTGTGATGTCTCCTCCCAGAGATTGGCACAGAGAGGGCCTGTTACCGAGATATGTCCTCCTTCCCTGAGACCAAGGCGGAAAAGTACGTCAACAAGATCAAAGGCAAGAAGTTCCTGCAGTACAACCGCCTGCAGCTCTCCCGCATCTACCCCAAGGGCCAGCGCCTCGACTCCTCCAACTACGACCCCCTGCCCATGTGGATCTGTGGCAGCCAGCTGGTAGCACTCAACTTCCAGACCCCAGGTGAGGGCAGCAAGCAGGGAAGGTGGATGTGCTCCTGGCGTAACTGGTGCCTCCTCCAGCCACCTGCCTGCACCCCTGCTAACCTGGTCCTGACAAAGGGGGGGGTCTAGGAGGGGCTCTGCAGGGAGCAAGACCTGCTGTTCGTGTCCAGATGTGTGGTTGCCGCTGGGAAAATGTGCTCCAGAGGGTTGGATTGACCAGGGAGCTGGGCTGAGCCAGGAGGTTGTGATGCCATGAGGACAGGATGGAATGGGGACGAAAGAGGGAGTTCCCCCGAGGTCCCTGGTGACAGTCAGGGGAAGGTACCAAAGGGGAAGGTGCAGCCCCAGCCCTGAGACACCAGCAGGTTGCAGGCTCTGAGTCAATCTCACTGCTCTGCTCACCTTTCCTGAGCTTCCACCCCTGCTCCTGCCATGCAGCCCAGCCATCCCCTTGCCAAACCCTGCCGTGACCCCTTCAGCTCATTAACCCCCACCACAAAATCACCTGCCTCTTTCTTCCTGCTGCCTTTTTCATTCCTTTTGTGAATTCAAGCATCTCACAGGCTGGGGTTGGCACACGCTAGGAGCCAGCCCAAGGAAAGCTGAAAGGAGAGGGAGGGAGAGAAGGGGGTGACCCACGGAGCACTGGGTAGTTGGGCAGATCCTGGATGAGAAAGTCCCCCTGTGGCCCCAGCACGTGCACAGGCTGCAGGGAGGCCACGGCGCACGAGGCATTGCCAAGGGGTGGGCCAGGTCCCCTTGCAAAGGGCTTCCCACCAGGCCCCAGTAATGATGGGGCTTGTGGAAAGGGCGCAGGGTCTCCTCCCTCCATCTCCCTCCTGCCTGTGCTCTCCAGACAAGCCCATGCAGATGAACCAGGCCTTGTTCATGTCCAACGGCCAGTGTGGCTACGTCTTGCAGCCCACCAACATGCGGGATGACATCTTCGACCCCTTCGACAAGAGCACGCTGCGGGGCGTTGAGCCGCTCTCCATCTCCATTGAGGTCAGTGCCTCCTCCCAGCTTGGGAGGAAGATGGGGTTGGATCCAGGTGGTTCTATCAACCTTGGGGTGATTTAATATTTTTTCCGTGTTCCTGACCAAACCCCTCAGCCCCTGTCCCACACAAAGGCTTGGAGAGCCCTTGCTGAGCGAGGATACCCATGGGTGCTGCTGAGGGAAGCACTCCAGACTCCACTGGGTGCCTGGAGCAGCAGGAGCATCCCTGGGTGCTCTCCTGGGACCTTTCCTGCCCAGGGCCCGGTGCCAGCAGGTGGCATCCATGAGCCACGGAGGTGGCAACCCTGTCCCCAGGGCTTGGCTGGGACCATCCAAGCACAGGGTGGCTCCCAATGGGGTAACACAAGACCTCTGCCTTGTCCCCTCCTTGTCACTCAGTTGCTCTGGGCTCCACGTTTCCATGGCCCCTCTCGGGAAGATGCTTGAGGTTGAAACGGACTTTTCAGCCCATTTCTGTGTTGTGATGATAAGAGGAGAGGGGGGCTGCTGGTGGGGTGTGCCAGAGGATGGACTGTGGGTGCCCATTGAATCTTTTTCTTCCCGGATGGTGGGACTGGGGCTGGACCATCCCGGTGTCAGCTCACGGAGCTGCACAGCAGAGGCTCTGCAGGGGTATGGGACAGCTCGCCAGACAAACCTCCGGAGGGACGGGAAGGTTGTGGCTGTGCCAAACCAGAAGGCTCTCATGTTTGGATAGCGGGTGTCCCATGAGCCTGTGCAGGCGTCTCTAGTGGTCTCAGAGCCGAGCTGTGGGTCAGCACCTCCTCTGCAAGTCCCTCAGCTCAAGCAGCCCTCAGGGAGGAGGCAGCAGAGATCCTGCCCTCACAGGTTTCTGACAACACGCACAAAGCGCAGCTCCTCTGGGGCCACCTCTGTTTCGGAGTGATCCCACCAAAGAGAGCCACAGTGAGGGCATCCGATCAAGTCCCATCTGCACCAGTGACCCCGTATCCACTGCCTCCCTAAAAATCCCTGGCACCGTTTCCCTGCACCATCTGTTTTCCAAACTCTTCCTGCATCCCGGGATGCCGCTGCAACCAACCGCCAGGTCTCAGGAGTCGCTGTGCCGTAGCCTGTCACCGTCTCCTTTAAGAGACGGGGCTCAGCCTTTTGTCCTCTGGCAAAACTGCCCCATGTCCCCACCAAAGGCAGCTTTCACGGATGGAGAAGCCGTCTCGAGCCCAGCGTGACTCAAAGCACATGATCCAGCGTTGGCAGCGCGTCCTTCCCCGGCAGGAGCAGCGTGCCCACAGCACGCCGGAGCGACATATGGCCGCTGGCAAGAGGGAACTGGGATTTCTTTCTCCTGCAAGGAAGCAGGTTGTCATTTGAGTTGAGCACAGACTGTGCCGCAAACAGGAGGCAGAGCAGCTCCTTTTCGTCCTCAAGGCAAGGCAGGAGGGCCAAGAAGCTCCGTGGGAGAAGGGGGATGTCCAGCTTAGCTCTGCGGGCAGGAGAAGGCGGCTTGGCTGGAGGAGGGGTGCTGTGGTCCCAGCCTGAAGGAACCTGGGGTGGTTCAGCTTTTTTTTTTTTTTTTTTTTTTTTAAGGGCTTACACATCAAAGTGGTGATTGGTAATGCCATAGCAGCTTCCAGGGGTGGGAGCTGTTTTTCTGCAAGAGGCAGGTGGGGCTGGGCTGGCTGTCAGTGTCTCTCCTCTCTTCAATTAGCAGGGCCAGGGTGATTTATTTGAAAAAAAACCAACACCTTGCTATGCAAACAAGTTTGGTTTTTTTTTCCTCTTTGCTCTCATCTCTTACCAAGTCTCCCCTGCTCTCTGCCCAGGTCCTGGGGGCCCGGCACCTTCCCAAAAATGGAAGGGGAATCGTTTGTCCTTTTGTGGAGGTGGAGGTGTCCGGGGCTGAGTACGACAACGCCAAGCAGAAAACAGAGATCGTGGGTGAGCAAAGGGAAGGGAGAGGGACACACCACCACTCCTGACCGTGGTGTGAGCCATGGGCAAAGCCCCCAAGCTCAGCATCAGCCCTGATGGGCAGTGGGAGGGACACACAGGGCTCAGCTGGGGCTGCCCATTGACACCAGTGTTTTCTCATTAGCGGATAACGGCCTGAACCCTCTCTGGACCCCGAAGCAGTTCCACTTTCAGGTCAGCAACCCCGACTTTGCCTTCCTCCGCTTCGTGGTGTACGAGGAGGACATGTTCAGCGACGAGAACTTCCTGGCTCAGGCCACCTTCCTGGTGAAAGGCTTGAAGACAGGTAAAGCGCTCGGGGAAGCAGGGAGGAGGGGGGTGTCATGGTGGTCCTCACCAGTTTGCTAACTGCATCGTTAGCCAGGGAGATGCTGAGTTTCATGGGAGGACGCTCTCAGTCCCTTGGCTGGCTCAGTCCCTCTGTCCCCATGACCAACTAGGTCAAGGAAGGCAGAAGCCATGTGCTAACATCCCTTGGGACCAACCCAACTTGAGGGGAGCTGGGGGGGTGGTGGGTGGAGAAGACCCCCTTGAATTCTGTGCCAGGGGACCAACACGTGCCTGTGCCACGAGTGACACCGGGGCTGTCTCTGCTGTAGGTTTCCGAGCTGTACCCCTGAAGAACAACTACAGTGAGAACCTGGAGCTGGCTTCCTTGCTGGTCAAGATAGACATTTTCCCTAGCAAGGTAAGGACAGGAGTGTCCTGCTCCGCTTGTCCCCGCAGCGGCACGGCTCTGTGCCACTCAGCTGAGATTCTGGTGCTGGTGGGATGGCAAACGCTGGGCTGGCCTCCTGCAGCCACCCGGGATGTTTCAGGCAGAGTCCTGCCCAGACCATGTTGGACTGGGCTGGACATTCCCTCAGCAAGAGCTGGGGGAGGCAGGTTTGCTCCATCCCAGTTCCCATCTGCACTCCAGGGAGGTTACAGCTCAGGCTCACGGAGCCCGGCTGGCCCGAGGCCATCCGCGTTGGCATGAGAGGAGGGCAGAGCTCTGTCAGAGACAGATATTTCTTTTATTTCTTCATTTAAAATGATGTTGGAGGGAGCCAGCAATATTTGTTCAAGACGCAGCAGCTGCAACGTTGCAAACCCCCAGGGTCCCCCCAAGCCCCGCACACCCTGCGTGGCAGCAGGTCCCTGCGGCAGGACGGCCTTTACTGCGAGACACACACTTTGAAATCCCAAGCCCTTTAATATATATGTATATATTTATATATTTTTTTTCTAATCCAAGCAGGAGAACGGTGAAATAAACCTCTTCAGTGCCTCAGCCCTCCGGGAACGAGCAGGGGATGCTTCCAGCCAGCTGCTGTCGAGCAGGGGCAGGGAGGGATCCTTCGAGTCGCGGTACCAGCAGCCCTTTGAGGATTTCCGAGTGTCCCAGGAGCAGCTCGCTGACCACTTTGAGAGCCGGGAGCGAAGGTAGGGCAGTGCTCCTGGAGGTCTCCCCTCCCCAGCATTTAGTCTCCCCCCCAGGTGCGGGCTGATAAACGCAGAACCACACTAACCCAGAGCTGAGCTGCAGCCTCCTTTGTCCTGGGGAAACTGTGTCCAGTTTTGGGCCCCCTACCATAAAAAAGACATTGAGGTGCTGGAGTGGGTCCAGAGAAGGGTGACAAAGATGGTGAGGGGTCTGGAGAATAAGTCTGATGAGGAGAGGCTGAGGGAACTGGGGTTATTCAGCCTGGAGAAGAGGAGGCTGAGGGGAGACCTTATTGCTCTCTACAACTCCCTGAAAGGAGGGTGTAGAGAGATGGGGGTCGGTCTCTTCTCTCAAGTCACAGGCGACAGGACAAGAGGAAATGGCCTCAAGTTACACCAGGGGAGGTTCAGGCTGGATATTAGGAAAATTTTTTTCACTGAAAGGGTTCTCAGCCATTGGAATGGGCTGCCCAGGGAGGTGGTTGAGGCACCATCCCTGGAGGTGTTCAAAAGACGGGTTGATGAAGTGCTGGGAGGTATGGTTTAGTGATGATGCTCCTTGTTTGTTGTGTGGGTGTCTGTTTTTGTCAGTTAGGTTGACGGTTGGACAAGATGATCTTTAAGGTCCCTTCCAACCTAGAAGATTCTGTGATTAATTCTGTGAAACCCTAAATTTCAGCATGAAAGTTGTGCCAGTCCTTGTGGGGAATCGCTGCTTTGGGGTGCATGGGAGGGTGGGATGGGGAGCCACCACCCTACAGCCGGTGGCCCTTCCAACCTAGAAGATTCTGTGAAACCCTAAATTTCAGCGTGAAAGTTGTGCCAGTCCTTGTGGGGAATTGCTGCTTTGGGTGTAAGGGAGGGTGGGATGGGGAGCCACCACCCCACAGCCGGTGGCACTTTCCCCCAGCATGGGGGGGACAAGCTAAGCCCCCGCTTTCCTCCCACGGGGGTGGCTTTTGACACCTGAGCATTACCCTTGGTCCATCCTGAGCTGTGTCCCCCCTCTCTGTGTCCCCCTGCAGGGTACTGCGGAGGACCCGGGTCAACGGGGACAACCGGCTGTAGCCCCTCTCGGCGGGCGAAAGCACCTCCAAGTGCTTGTGAATCTCACGGCACGCTGTGAACTGGTTTCTATGGAAACGGCACTGCTATGGCCTACTTTCAGGCAGCTTTTCCAGTTTCTCCGCTGAAGTGTGTTCCAGTGGAGAACTAAAAAAAAAAAATAAAATAATAACACAAACCAATATTGGGGGAGAAAAAAAAACAACCAACCCAACCCCAACCTTCTCCACGCGTCGGTGCGTGCAGCCTGTCGGCCGCCGAGCTGCGAGACGGAACTCTCCGTAAGGACAAGGAAAGAGACCCAAAATAACCCTCCCCCAGCCCTCTGCCGTCGTTGCTGTGCCTGTATTCCTGGAGATTCCCTCCTGCCGGAGCCCCTTGGCAGCCATCCTTCGCTGTACCCGCTCCCAGGGTGCTCAGAGGAGGGGGGAGACTTCATCCACCACAGCAGCACCTATCTCTGTCCCGGCGGCATCGCATCTACCTACCTGTATAGCCACTGCCTATGGGTCCAGTAGTGAAACTCGACGTTTACAAGGCCGCTCTAGCTTTAAACGACAATAAAAGTGTCAGTATTACACGCGTGGTGGCTTGGGTTTGGGTGTCTGGCAGTTTGCCCCCTCCCCAGAAGATGCACCAAGGAGCTGAGGTGTGGGGGGCCTGCACCTTCCTCCAGCATTTTTAGGGAGTTTGCTGCTACTTGGGGGGAAAAAAACATCCAGGAGCAGCCTTGGGTTTAATGTTGTTCACTCAGAAGGGTTAAACAATTCCCGAGGGGGATGGGGGACAAGGGGTGACCTCTGAGGACGGAGGTGTCCCTGCTGGGTCACTCACTCATGGCCTCACCCCACGGGTAAGTTGCCATGATTTTAAAACAAAGGGGAAGGTTGTGACTGAGCATTCCCTGCTCCCAGAGAAACACTTCCCTGCATGGGGTAGCCCCCCCCATCACAGGGCATCCCTTGGGCACCCCACGGGCTTCCCCCCAGGCCCCGAGTACAATCACCAGCCCATTCACCATCATCTTTTTTTTTTTTTTTTTCTTTTTAACGCTCTTTATTTAGGAACAACCAAAAATGTCTGGTTTCATTTCAACAAACTGTACAAGCAAGCTCTTCCCCTCGCCCACCCTCACATCCACATATACAAAAGGAAGGGAAACTTGCCGTTCACTTCTCAGAAGTGGCATTTGTTGCTACAGGGAGTTCTTGCCCTCAGAATAAGAGCAGGTAAAGTCCATAGCAGGTACAAGCTACCCTAGCCCTAGTAATAGCCACAGCCCACAATCACAGGCAGCTTCACCTTTTTTTTTTTTTTTTTCAACTTTTCCCCCCTCTTTAAAACCTTTACCAAAAGTAAAAACTATTTCCTGTCTCACACGATTGCCAAGGTGACCATCTAAAATTGTGGTCTTCAAAAAAAAAACAAAAACCAAAAACAAACAACACAATAATAACCCCACTGGAAACCCCCACACCTCCCCAGTACAAAGACGGTTTACACAGCAGAGCCCTCGCTCTGCTCCTTTAGCTGCACGGCCACCCTTATGAAAGGTCCCGTCGCAGCTACAATTAACATTTTTCCTTTGGATAAATCCAAGCAAAAAAAAATTCCAGGTCATTCAGCACCAGCATGATTTCTAAATAACAATAATTAAAAAAAAAAAAAAAAAAAAAGAGACCCCCATTAGGCTGACTTTTGTGGTCTGCTGAGAAACAAAGTGATCAACACGCTGTTCCCAAAGTCTCTCTTTTAGTGCAATGTTAGTATGTGCAAGGGGAATCACAGCCACGTACCCAAAACACCACCACGAGCCAGATGGGGCAGAGAGAAAGTGCAATTTTTAGCAAGAAGTTTTCTATGCCATGGATTCCTAGCCCAACCTTCACTAGCACCAGTAAGCAAGAGTCCTCCTAATACCACCCTCCATCAGTACAGGGGGAAAAAAATAAAAATGGCCTTAATTGTGCCATCAAAATATGGCCAACGTCAGCCAAGAGAGCACTCTTTACTGGAACAGGCAATAACAAGAAAATAAAATAAAAAATAAAACAAATCACTACTTAGGTAACAGAGCTCCCTTTGCTCTGCTTTAAAGTTTTGCCACACCAATCCAGCATTCCCGGCAGGGACCACTGCCACTAAAACATACAGCAGAAACTAAACTTGCCAAAAAAAAAAAAAAAAAAAAAGGTACAGCTCGCAAGTGTCTCATCCCTACTCCCCACCCTCCATTTGTAGTGTTGCCTACTCTTACCCTGCTGGTTTTGTGATCAACTGAGACATTACAACCACGGGTAGTGCAGTGAGCTGAATCACACCAGGCCACCCATTGGATTCGAAAAGAGCAAAGCCAAAATCATCTGGGCAACAGGAGAGAGAAGTTTACAAGCATTTTAAATACTATCAACTTGATGGGAAGGTACAGCATCAGATAAACTTTCTAATTGTGCCTAAGTGCTGAAAATCATCCTCCTCTTCTGATTCCCAGCAACCCAGCTTCCAAACATCACCTCCTGATGAGGCTGCCACGGTAACGTCTCTGAGGGAAGGGTTGCAGGGAAGACAGAATACAACACTTCTACCTGTGACCAAAAATTGTTGCTTCTCATAGGAAAAATAAATAAATACCCAAAACCCTAAATGGAAAACCAGCCTTCCAGCCTCTTCCTCCTGAACAGACAGGGGACACCTAACAAAAACTAACCAAGCAGGTTTCTTGCAGCTCCAGCTTCTGTGTGAGCATCGCCTGGGCCGGTTAAGGTTCTGTGTTCAGCTGTGGGCTGGCTACAGGGTTTCTCATCACAGCTGCTGGCACCTACCAGTTTTGCTGGTGGCTTCTCCTGGTGGCCACTGCTCCTGGTGGCCACTGCAAGCCCCTGGCAGGGAGGGGACACACAGCTGCAGTAAATACCTGTGGCTGGAGCTCTGAGGGCCGTGCATCGAAGCACCCGCGCCTGTTCCTCTCACCACGGCTGTGGGCTCAGCTCTCGGGCAAGTGGAAACAGGAGCCTGTAAATCACGGTTTGTTTAGTGTTCTGCTAAAAAAAATAGAATAAAAAAAAAATAGAATGATTTCCAGGATGCTAATTAAAGAGCTGAAAAATAAGCTACCCAAATGAAACACAGAGCCACGTCTAGAAATCTCACAGCAGGGCCTGCTGATAAAGAATAAAGTAACTGTTCTTTGCGTGAGCAGCCCTTTACAGGAGCGAGCCAGGTACGGCACAAAGCAGGGCTTCGGGTTATTAAGCAATTGGATTGCACCCTTAATCTAAGCAGCCTCAGAGACATAAGTAACGAGATTCACAGGGATTAAAAATGACGGTTACTACTGTGCCTGTCAAGCCCAAGCTCACACACAGCAGATGGAGGTGGAGAATTTATTCCCCTTCCTTACCGATGCTGGCTACGCGACCGCTAACTTCCACCCCTCCTTTCAAGTCAAGATAGTCATCTTTGATTAGATGGTGATAAATATTCACACACACTGTGTAGAACTGAGGCGGTGCCTCCTCTCAACACCAGAAGAGCTGCTGCTGGGACTGTCAAACCACCTCTCAATTATTCCTTTCGGTTTCAGATGCAAATATATTTTAATGTCCTGCATCAAAACCTGAGTCTACATGGAGGTGGCACCTGCTTCTCCTCAGCTTCACAAACTAGGCACTAGGGAAACAGAGGACCACAGAGCTAAACCCTCGAAAAATCTTCAGTTTATACTTTCATGGAGATTTCAAATCAACTCAAAAAAAAAAATGCAGATAATAAGGAATGTGGGAGTTAGAAAGGGAACTCGATTACTTTTTGAATTTTTTGTCTCTCAGTCTTACCCTCCCCACGCAAAGGGGCTTGCCAGCCCGGTCACCGCGTCCGAGGGGAGTCTGCATGGAACCACTTTTTAAAATTCCTCCGACCCAAAAGAAAGAAAACTCCTGCTGTGCTTGTATGAATGCATGGAGACAAAGCTCAAAAACCTCAGCAGCTTCCAACCCTCAAGGCTGTTTTTTCTGTGTACACCGGGAAATTTTCCCTCTAGCTCACAAGACTTCTCTTTTCAATTTTTCTGGAAAACTGGCCAAATACAATCCAAGTGCAAAATATTTCAGCTAGTGCATGGAAAAATGGTTCAAAGGGACCAATTCGTAGTCCTTAAGCATTTCTGTAGATGGAGCGGGGATCACTCTTCCAATTTGCCATAGGCCTTGAAGTGTACACCAAAAATCCCACAGAAAATCACCTTGAACGGGCAAACTACACTTCCAACATATTTATATAGCAAGTAGTTAGTAAAAGTGTACATTTTCAATGTACATCTTAATGCAATAAAGAATCAATGGCATATCTGAACTGTATATATGTGTACTTAAATAAACCTGCATGTACATAGACACTAGAGAGTAAATGACCTACCTGTATTTGTTCTCTGAAGGTAACACTGTACATACACTCACACTCTCGGGCCACACGACTCCCAGATCTGCCACCCCTGGCTCTAGGAGCACCCAGCTTCCCCCGTCACCTGTGACATTTTGGGGTGTGCAGGATTGTACTCATGAAGGTGAACCCCTGGGGCTCTGCCTGTCTCCATAGTGCAGCCGCCCCTGCTCATCCCAGAGGGATGCTGAGGTGGGTCAGCTGCTGGTTGTGCCTCCAACCACAGCATGACCAGCAATAGTGCTTCCAAAGAGAAAGCAGTGCAGGAATCCTGGTGTCAGCAGGGTGCTGTGGGTCAACACCAGCCCTGCCCACAGCATTTTGGGGAGGGTTCATCTGACTGCTAAGGGACGGCTGCAGTGCGGGTGTCTGCATCTGAGAGCGTCGCCCCGGCTCTCTCTGGGGTACGGGTCATCTCCTGCCAAAGAGATGCTCACACTTGGCCATGAGGGTTACACTGTTGGCCAGGGGAGCTTCACGAGCTCAGGGGCTGGCACCTACCACGTAGGCACGTACCACCAGGCGAGAGGAAGCCTCCTCTCTCTTGCAAAGCACTGAGAAGATAAAATCCCTCCTAGGAGTTGAGCAAGGAGGCCTCTTAAAGAAGGGAGGAAGAAAGAATTGGAAAAGCTAAGGGCAATTAAAGGTAGAAATCAGAAACCATCTTTGGAAGAGGTTCTGAAAGAGCTTTTTTGTTTTTAAACCAGATTTTTTTGTCAATCTCTGGATCCGATCCTCTGGGGCTTGCTACCCACCCTTCTAATAAATATCATTTACCACCAACAATAAAGTCTCCCACATTAAAAAGCTCTCACTAAATAAAAACCTTCTACTGAAAAAGCCTGGCTGAGTTAGCTTGGCAAAAATAAGGAGCTATGACTACTCTCCATAAATACATCAGCAGATAAACACCAAAAACTATTTAAGTTAAAGGACAATGTTGGCTCCAAAACAAACCAGGAATGAACCGGCCACGAATTAATTCAAACTAGAAATTTAAATAAAGTTTCTAACCATTCAAAGGCAGTGAAGTTCTGGAATAGCCTTCCAAGAGCAAAAGTGAAGGCAAGACATGGAACCAATTTTGAGCTGGGATTTGATTAGTTTGTGACAGAATGGTCTGACACAGCATTTGGCTGGACTATTCAGCTCAAGAGTTTCCCTTCTAGACCTTGTTTTCTATTAGAAAATAATATTAAAAAAAATCTTCAAGGAGTTGCATCACACAGCAACCACCCAGGACAAGATGGGCATTTTGAAAATGGACAGGTACCGGGAAGCAGGAAGGTTAACTGGGAAATTTATTTTGCTGTTTCACCAGAACTATTGTAGATGGACTGGAAAAAAAAAGAAAAAGACAAAAAAAAAAAAAAAAAAGACATAAAAAAAAGACTGGAGCAAACACTTGAAGTTATGAGTGCTGCTGCAGGAGGATCTGTCATGGAGGGCTGCAAGAGGGAAACTTCCTGATTGCAGAAGAGCTGCTGCCTCGCGGATCCCTTGGAGACAACAATGACTTGAACCACTCACAGCAACGCCGCATATTCTCTGCGTTTGTTCTCTGAAGAACAGCTTGTTCTCTCTGAACAATGAAAAGGATTCCAGGTCAGGATGGAAAAATTATTATGTGCTACTTCTCAGTGATTAAAGGGAGACTTGGAGATTTAATAGCCTGCTACAGTCAGTCTCCAGGAGCGCAAGGAAAATATGCTAGCCAGCAAGGGACAAATGACACCAAACTCCATCTCCTGGGTTGGCTGGGTCTGGGAACCTGCTACTCATTGGAGAGTGTGCAATGCTAAATCTGACCTCATCTGTAGGGATGAAAAATCTCACCCAACTCCCACCGGATTTTAATGCAAGACTGGCACTTTTCTTCTCAGATACCTTTCCTTTCCTAACACACACTTGTGTGCCTGCAAAAGCCCTTCATTTCCAGGTCATAAGGACCAGAAAGGGCAGAGAGGATATATGCAGCCATGTCAACCTTTAGAGAACAAACACCTTAAAGGACAGATGAAAAAAAAAAAAAAAAAAAAAAAAAAAAAAAAAAAGAAAAAAGAAGTACTGTGCCATGATAGTCCATATCTAAGCAATGACCTTGTTTACACAATGTCTGAGATTCAGTTATGCTTGTATAGGCAGCTGTAGGCATTGGTATATGAATATGAAATCGGAAAGTCTGTCCACTGGAAAGCAAACAAGAGCATCCTATTTCCTGGGTGTGAGCTGAGCCCCCGCCTCCACCAGCTCTCAGCCATCTCCTTGGGCTGGGCCACCGAGAGCTCGGCACTACGTGCCCAGTTTTTGCACACGTGCTCTCTCGTGCGCTGTGCTCAAAGGTCTCATTTATGGCAGTGCTTTATCACCACGTCCCGCTCCTGAGGTTTGGATCAGGCCGGCCCATGGGTTTCTTAAAGACCAAAAATTTCTTCTCGAGGGTAAGAGCGGATCCTCCAGGGCTGATGGTTTGAGTTCAGTCTGTTTCTGGAAAAGAACAGAAATGTCAGAGATGTTCTGGCTTGCCATATGGGGCTGCAACCCAGGTGGGGTTGGCAGGAGAGCCTTGGGATGAGCAAAATCAAGAACCTTGATGGAGCCAGCTGCAGAGAAAGGCCAGCCCCATTCAGAGGGTCCAGGAAGCCCAAAATCCTCGTGGGAGCAGAGCTGGGCTCTGACCAAGGGCAGGGCTAAGGAGGGATGGAGCCTGCAGTGGTCCAAAGCCATGTACCTTTGCTGAGCACCTCCTGCTTTTGTGCCATGAGGGGTGACGTGACTGCCTTGCTCTGAGTGGAATAAAATCATGCTTGGAGGATTCTAGCAGGAACACTGCCATCACCCTGTCAGGGGCACAAAAGCTGGCCCATCACCCTTCCCCAAACTGCTCCTGCTGCAACACCTCCCCAACCTGCTCCTGCGGCCACAGGCACATGGGGCAGCCCCATTCAAATCCACACTCCTCTGTGCTAGAATCAGGGGAGGGAAGCAATGAATTTTAGTTGATTTTTGTACTTTTTTCTAAAGCCTGCAGCCGTGGGATGCTCCGAAGCAAGGCAGTGGGAGCTGGAGAAGATTCTAGGTGCCCAGCACGTCAGCAAGGGGCTGCGTGCGTGGAGCAGACAAGGGGCTGTGCAGCCTGTGGTGGGACAGGGCGAGCGCTCGGCCATCTCCATCTGGTGGGAACCCAGCCAGGGAGGAAACGTGCCCCAGCTGCACTTCTGAAGAGCCCACAGAGGGCTTGGAAACCACCTCTCCTCTCCTCCACACGCACGTGCACACACACATGCCTTTCAAAAGTGAGTCCTGGAGGAGGTAGAGGGCCAGCAGCTGTAAACGCACCACCCCTCCATGTCCTTGCAGCCTTCATCTTCACCACCCGAGCCTTGCCCTGTGCCAAAGAAGGATGCTTACATCTGGTGAGCTGGCAACAGGAGAGGGATGGGAGGAGGCTCTTGCCAGCACAGGCAGGCTAGGGTTACATCCGCTGCCCTAGGCCAAGGGGAGGCATGGAAGGAGCCATGGCATGGGACACACCAGCCAGGCCCTTTCCTTCCCAAATACCCATCCCTTTCATAAATAAACCCAAGGGCCACCTTCCCGCGGGGCAGGTAAAGGCACTAGACATTCCCACTGGCCAAGACAGGCTGGGGCAGGCAGTGGCCCTGATGGCACCTCGCCAGACTCTCCTCACTCGCCTTCCCTGACCCTCCTCTTCCTCAGCTAAACCCCAAACAGCGCGATCGAACACTAACACCTTCCCTGAATCCTCAGTTTCCCACACAGTACCCCATGTTCCCGTGGGGACCTTACCGAGCCGTGCGGCGGGCGGGGGGCCGGGGGCATCGGGGGTCCCAGCGCTGCCTTCCTGGCCGCCCGGCTCCCAGGACTCGTTGCTCTCCGACACCTCCGAGCCGGCCTCGCACGGCCCTTTCCGGCTTGATGTGGCCTGGCCGGCGCAGGGCTCCTCGGGGACGGCCGCCCTGCTCTCCTCCTCCGCCTTCACCGCAAACCACACCTTGAGCTGCTGGGCGCTGAGGTGGGAGCGCTCGCAGAGGCCGGGGACATCCTCCTCCCGCAGCCCCTTGTGCTTCTCGTAGTAGTCCTCCAGCACCTCCCGGCCGGCAGGGCTCACCTCCACCAGCCCCGGGGGGAAAACCCCCCGCCGGTAGTTCTCATACCACTTCAGCTGCCCGTTCTTGAAGCCATACCGGCTGTCCCCGAACCAGCGAATGACCTCGGCCCGCGGCAGGCCCGTCTGGGAAACGATGGCGTCGTACTCCTGGTTGGTGGGCCGCTGGGTCTGCACAAACATTTGCTTCAGCAGATGCCGCTGCTGGGCTGTTTTTTTAAAGTTCAGTTTGGTTTTGGGAGGGCTGGGCGGCCGGCTGGAGCTGCCGTCCCCTTTCTCTGTTGCGCTGGCCCCCGGTAACTCGGTTTTGCCATTGGACTCGGTCACTCGGAGGTTTTTCAGGTTGATTTTGATGGGACTGACTTTCCGCTCTGCCGAGTTCGGGTTGTTGCCGGAGGCATCAACTGAGCCCTCAGCCTCCCCTGCAGCCCTCAGCTCATCCGAGGAGTCTTCCCCTTCCCCACCACCATTTTCCGCCTCCTCCTCATCTTGTCGAGCCGCCTCCTCCACTTTCTTATTCTCCTCCGCCACCTTCTTCTTCCTCCTCTCCGAGAACCAGCTATCAATCTCCCTCCGGGTCATCTTCGTCTCCCCCCTCAGGCGGTTCACCTCTTCCTCCGCAGGAAGGGGATTTTGGGCAAAACTGCTCTCCAGGGCCTTCAGCTGCTCCGGTGCCCGCTCTTTGTACTTGGTGGGGGTGAAGTCGGGTGCCTGGTGCCATGACTGCCGCCGCGGTGGGTGGTGAGGGGCCGGCGTGGCCGCCGCCGTCGCCGCCGGGCTCAGCTCAGCTCCTCTTGGGGCAACGTCAAAGGATATTTCGGGCAGGGAATCCAGAGCGCTGTCTCCAGGGAAGACAGCCCGGCCGCCTCTCACATTCCTGTAGTGGTACCTTCTATCGCTGAACCATTTTCGGATCTCCTTGGTGGAAAGGCCCGTGATTTTTGTCAGCCGCTCCACTTCGGCCTGGCCAGGGAACTGGTTTCTGCAGAAGCTGCCTTTCAAGGCTGAGAGCTGCTCGTGGGACTTCTTGTTTTTGTAGACATTGGGATCCAGGAAGGTCTGTGAGGAGATGGCCGGGCAGGCGGTGAGCAGCGACTGGCCGCTGTTGACCACCTTGACCCCCGACGCGGAGCTGGAGCTCACCGTGCTGTGCTGTGCCGCCGGCTGCGGCTTGGGGACAGAAGTCACCGCCAAGGTGAAGGAGGAGTTGGTGCCCTTCAACCCGTTTGCCATGATGGGCTGCGTGACCAGCAGCCCCCCGGTCCCCTCTGGCTGTCCCACCACATGGCCCGGTAAAGTCGCCTGAATAAGATGGGGGACACTGCCAGGATTCGCAACCAGCGGCGTGTTCAAGACTGTAATGGTGGGTTGTGGCACAGACTGAATAACAGTGTTGAACATCTTCTTCCTGGCATCTTCTATCTCCTCTGGTGACCAGCTGATGCCCTGCTTCAACCTCTGGGCAGTGAACCAGATCTTCAGCTGCTCTTCTGGGTATTTTGTCACCACGGTCAAGTAGCAGAGCTCAGCTTTGGTGGGGTAGGGGAATTTGTGGAAAGAGTTTTTGAGGAAGCTGTTGGAGTCCATGGCGGCGTTGTACGTTGGAATGCTGCTCAAGGGGATCATCACCTTGGGAAGGGACTTGGATGTAGGTAGCTGCTGATGCAACGGGGGCTGCTGCTGCAGTGACACAAGTTGTGCAACGCCTGCCTGCAGAACAGGCACGTTTCCTATGATGGAGCCGTTCACTATATGAGATGATTTTGTGGAACTTGCCGTGGGCTGGCTGACTGGCACGGACCCATTTGGGAATGAATGCTCTCCATCCTTCACCTCCGACTCACTGCCCAGCTGGCTTGACACGTTCTCCTTCAGCGTGTGGATTTTTTTGGCCTCCGGTTTACCTTTCATTATTTTCATGATGGGGGTTTTGGTAATAATTATTTCAGACTGGCCGTCCACCCCTTCTTCAGGGACCTCTGCCGGAAGGTCCTGGCTGCTGGCAGCCTCACAGAGACTTTGCTCCACAGTCGTACGATTGTCCTGCTTAACCACCCTCCAGATGAAGCTCGTTTCGCCGGCGTGCGACTCCGCGTTGTGGTGCGAGAGCCCTTCATGGCTATTTGCCAGAAAGCTGCAGCCCACGCATGCAAACGCGGGGTCTTTGCTAAAGTCTAAGTGCTCAGAGTCCAAGTGCCCAAAGAAGTGCTGAAGGTCTTGAGATCCAAAGTCACAAGACTTGCAGATATAAGTGTCACTATCAGCGATACCGCGGTGCCCGTTAGACAAAGCTCCATTATTACTGTTACTGGCAGCAGCATCACTAGTGGCTGGCCCTTCTGCAGGAGCACCTTGTTGGGTTCCTTCCCGATCATCTGCAGTGTCCAGTTCAGTCTCCTGAAGCACCAGTGTTTTTACTGGTATCATGCAGGGAGTTGTGGATTTTCTTTTGCTAGCCATCACTACAATTGATCCAGGTGATTATTTTTCTTTCACTTAAAGGAAATCAAAATTTAAAAAGCGCTACTGCAAGTGCTCTGTGGTCTAGATTCCAGCAAATTCATGATGTCCCAAGAAGTTGTTGTCGAATGTTGACAAACGTTCATATTTGCCACTGAACCTGAGGACAAGGAGAGGGAGGAGGCGTTAGTTCCCTTGGCATTAGACAAAGCACAACTGTCCTGCTATTTAACTTTTTCACTCGATACATCATTTTCAGCCTCTTTCGCTGGAAAAATTTAACTTGACCCTGGATTTTCACACATGCAACCTGTGAATTATCTGTTTAAAAACAAACACGCAAACATCCCTCTTTTACAGCCCACACCAAATTCTCATCTGAGGAGGAAAACCACCAAAATTTCCCTTCACCCTGCCCAAGATCTGTCACGGGTGTTTCGGTGGGGAGAGCGGTGCCTGGGCTCCCTGCGTGCCCGGGCTCCCAGCTCAGTGGCACGCAGGAGGCAGCACCAGGGCAGGGTCACCCTGGGAAAACCGCCTGCTTTCCATCAGAAAAAACCTGATGAAAAATCAACACGTTCCCCGCAGAACGTTTCGATTTCTTCAAATTCGGCATTTTCCAACCATCCTGCCGGGAAGTTTCTCGCCAGCTCCAAGCACGGTGCCAAGGGCCTCTGCCTGCAGAGACGCCTGGAGCTCTGCTGCAGGGAGCAAGGAGGCTGCAGCCAGGGCCACATATTTTAGCCCTTCTCGCTCTGCAATCCCACAAAGCGTTTGTGAGGTTCCCTCCCTGCCCCATGCACAGTTCGTTACTGATTTAACAGCATCTGTTGAGTCTTTGGCTGGAGCTGCAAGAGAATGTAAGGCCCCAAAACGCAAGGGTGGCATCACACACATGTTCCTGGCTCCTCGACTTCCCCTCCCAATGCACTGAAGGTATTTCTTAAGGCACTGCAATTTTTTTTTTTTTTTTTTTTTCCCCTGAAGGTAAAGCAGTTCCCAAACTGCTCCACCCTGTCGAAGGCCAGGGCTGGTTGGGGCATCAGCCACAACCTTATTCCTGGCCTGATGTGGCTTCCCCATCTCCACAGCAGATCACAACCCCAGGGCAGCAAGGCTGTCTGCTGTAGCTGGCACCAGGAGTCACTTGCCTGGTGACAGGTCCTGATTACAGGGAAGGCAGCACATCTGAGGGAGCAACATCTCTGCCTTAACCCCTGTCAACCTTTTATACAGCAACTCCACTTTTTTTTTTTTTCTTTTAAACACAGGGATAAACCAGTATTTTTCCAGATTGCAAGGTCACTTGGAAGCATATGGACACACTGATTCATATTACAAAGACTCTGTGCCAGGTTTTTCTGGGATTTACAGTAACAGCAACAGAGCTTTATAAAAACACTCATAAAAACTTGAACTTAAAAAAAAAAGAGACCAACTTACCATCCTACCAGATGACTCACATAGGTGCCTCCTATCAGTTACAGCAGTTGTGTACCAGCAGCTTTCTCATATCAGATATTCTGAGCTGATCTCATGCACCGAGAAATGCAGATCGGGCAAATGACTTCATGGTGCTTATGCAATACCTCCCCTGCTTATTTTTGTCAGTAGCTTTTAGAACAGAGGAATGAAAGGTCCTAACGCCAAAAAAACCCAACATACATATTAAAAAAAAAAAAAAAAAATCAAATGGAGGAAGTACAATTTGACCTCCTTAACTTCTTTAGAAATATTTTTAAAAATTTGTTCTGAAAGCTGACATCATTTTTTCCAAACAGGGGAGCCTCGATGGCCGACTCTGGCCTTCAGCAACTCTCAGGCACCGTTTAAAAGACTGAGGGGAAAACGTAACTTCCCGTTAATGTGGGCTGATCTGAGATTACAAAACAGCCCTGTAAATAGTGTTAGTCATCACTGAACTTGGCATCAGAAAAGACCGCTTGCTATGCTAAAGCTCCACGAAAAGCTACAAATCCTAACTTTTAAAAACATCTATAAATAAAAAAAAGGTATTAAAGCTGTGATCTGGATTGAGACGGTGCGAATTGCATGCTCTCAATACCTGCTTTATGCCTCTCTCATCCCACCTTTTCGTGGTTAGTCTTTCCCTCCGCAGAGGGCCAGAAAGTTATCCATTAGCATTAGCAAGTTGAATACTTGGATAACTATGAATGGGCTTTGCTATTCAGCGGGGAACAGCATCCATTTGACACCAATTCCAAGATCCTCATTTTTGATGCTAAGTTAAATATTACACAATCTAGCAGGGTGTGATGACCTTTCCAAGTCGAGTCAATTAGAAAAAAAAAAAACAGTAAGACCAGCCTGAAGGCTACAAAATATAGCTTTAAAGGCTGAAAGGAGTTTTGTGTCAGGGAAGCAATGGTAAAAGTGAATTCTTATCTCATTTTATTCTGCAGCTCTGCTACAGGCCAGGGAGAAACTGCTGGGCCCTCTGCAAGCTTTTTCGTTTCCAGCAAACTCCTGGTAGAGATCCAGTTCCAAAGGCTCCATTACTGAGACAGCTCGAGTCCCAAATGGATCTTACCCAGTGCTTAGGGAGTCGTCAGATACCAAAAAGGTGATTTTTAATCTGTCAACAGAGTAAATTTGATACAGAGCAAGGGAGACACACAAAGACCCCCATTGTGCCCTGTTAACAGAGTGCCTCTCCCGAACATGCTGTGACTATTATTTTGGGTAAATGTGAACGGCCTGACCCACCTACGGAGAACCTAAAAGCTCTGCATTTCATTTACCAGCACATTTGCATCAAACTCTGTGCTCTCTCCAACAACTTTCGTTAAAAATGCAATCAAAGCGGCCCCAGCCGCCACAGCTCTCCTGCTGGGGCTCCAATATTAATGCCACCTGAGAACACAGATTGCAAATTTAGCTGGAAGTGAATCACAGTGCCAATTTACTGGGGGAAAAAAAAAAAAAAATTACCAAGTGTACTGTTTGTCCGTTTCATTTCCATGGAACAGTTGCATAACCACATGTTCGGAGCATGTTTTATTCAATGCTCACCTTCTGGAATGCACTAATGCTTTAATACACCACTAATATATAACAGAACGGATAATTCACTGATTTCTCCATCATCAAAGCGAGGCTGTTTTAATGGATAGGGTAAATTAAGGGCAGAAAAATTAATCGATTAAAAACCAGCCTTAAAATCGAACTCAGTATAGTAAATGTCTCAGACCAATTTGTACAGCTGTGCCTGAAGAACTTTATTTCCTATTCATTATTTTATGATGAACAGGAGTAAAGAGAAATTAGCTGAATGGAATAGCTACCTGGCAGCAAGGAAGACAAAGGGATTGTATTTAAATTCATGGTTCCTATTTAATTTATACCTGCTAATTTAATAGTGAGGTAGCAGAGGAAGCAGGTCAAATGACCTGTGCACCGAAACCTGCCACTGCTGTTGGGAATTTGAGGGAAAATTGACTTAAAGCAGAGTTAAACTGATTTGATCCCAGTGATGCTTCCAGAGAAACTGACGCTGGAAGAAAAGGCAGCCCAAAGGCTCCTTCAGCCAGGTGGGATCTCAGCCCAGCACGGGGCTGGGGGTACGTTTCTCTCGTATCTAAAGCACCAGGATCTGACCCTGGGGCCGACGTGTGTTTGCTCACACGACAGCAAGACAACGGTGCGCACCCCATTCCTGTGAGCAGCCCAGCTTTTGGGTCAGACAGACATGAATCCAAGCGAACAGCCTGGGTTGAGCTGTGGTTCCCCATCCCTCACGCATGGCCATGGCTGATTGTCTGCACAGCTCCCAACTTACAACAGCTCCAAAAAATCACCACGGGAAACACCATCTCCACTGGTAGGTGCAGTTTGACACTGTTGTCACCATGTCATGGCTACAGGGACAGCCAGGTCAGTGGCCACCCACCAGTTTCTCAAGGGTGGTGGCTCAGAAGTGGCAAGCCCCATACCCGGTGGCAAGTAAAAGTGCAGGCTCCTGCACTGCCCTGCTCTGCCCATCTCTCCTCCACGTAGGAGGGCCAGGTGGGTCACACGCCAGTGACCCACCTCCAGCTTACAAACAAGGAGTACCACCACAGGACGTGCTAGCTGTGATGGCAACTACCCCCAGCAATTCAGAAAATAAAAACAGCGGAGGAAGATGGAAACAGTGAAATCCAGGATCCCAATCTATGAAAATAATGGAGCATTTCTGCTAGAGACAGCCCCAAACACACAATGCTCTATGATTTCTCTCCTGCAGCACTCCCCACACCAGCCCTCCTTCCTTCCCACTACAGAAGCCTTCCCATCCCCACCGGCGGGTCCAGGTAGACACTCCTAACCCTCTGTGGAGCATCTCTGTTTCTGCCGAATAAAACAATGCCCAGACCGGTCAAAGTGAGCTTAGCAATTTCAGAAAATTTACTTCTGCAGAGATTAACAAAGGGAGGTTTCGAAATCTGCACTGCTGAGTATGAACTTTCAGCTTTTTCCAGCTTGGCTGGATATAACTGGTTTGGTTTTAAATGTTTCAGTGAATTAATGAGTTAGGTTGTTAATGCAAAACATTCATTCCGCGCAGTGCCAAGGTCCCCAGTTAGAAGATTAATTTTTGTGACCTTTTGCAAACCTCGCCTAGAAACAACCACCAGAAAACCCACCAGGCAGCATCACCGGCCGGGCACAGCAGCTCCGGTCCCACCACCCGGGCACGGGGACAACAGGACACTCGCCCTTCCCAGCCCCCATCCCAGCCATCTCCTGGGTGCCCAACACTCACACCGGGGACAAAGCTCCACACAGACACGTAGGATGGCTACGTACTCTACCATGGGCTCTGGTGTTTGGTGCAGCTCTGAGAAGACTACGTGCTCAGTTAAAAAAAAAAAAGAATTAAATTAAAAAAATAAAAATCAACACCAAAATAGAAGTAAAATAACAGTTTTCTCAACACTTTCGGTGCCTGCTAGGCAGGCAGACACACTCCCCAGGTCAGAGACAAAGTTGATGTTTCTGTCTCATATGAAGCCAAGTACAATATTGGCACTTTAAATAATAGCGGTTTGTTTTTAAGCTGCAACTCCACAGGCCCTGGCTGATAGCATAATGGGGATGGGGGGGGGAAGGGGAAAAAAAAAAAAAAAAGGCACAAAACCAAAGGAGGAAAAAAAAGTTGACCTTTTAGAGTTTGTCTTTCCCCTTTAAGGTCTACCAGCCAGGCCCACGAGATTCACATCTGTCTTTGGGATGTCCACAGGCGACTTCCCAGCTCCCCACTGGTAATTAGCAAGTAAAAGCCAGTAAAGAAAAGATCCCTGTGCCCAGCACCACCGAGTGGATGCTCTCTGCAGCTCCCAGATCCCCTTTCCACCACCAAGCACTCGAGAGGGAAATCCCACCGTGTTCCACAGTGGGTCCACCCAAGCACGGCAGAGACCCAGTTTGCTCTGGGCAGTGCTGGGTGCCAGCTCAGTAGCCTGGCACTGGGTGCCATTTACCTGAGTGCAGGGGAGGGAGGAAAACAACAGGTCCAGGCAGCAGTGAGCACAGGCAAATGGGGGGGCACAGCCCCACAGCAGCCCCTGTTGCCAGCCATGGCAGTACTAGGACTCTTTGGCTGGGCATTAATATTTGCTCTGCATTTGGAATCTGTCCTTGCGAAGTCAAGAAGTTCCTGAGTTTCACCAGGCTTGTTAATTTATTGCCCAAACGTGCCCAGCATGGGCTGGCAGGAGAGAGGAAGGCTGGAGATTCCTGCACTCTCCAGACTCGGGTGAGAAGAGGCAAAGGCTTGTTCCCCAGCCAGAAGTTGCCCCACACCAGCCCTCACCTGGGTTTCATTGCTACTGACTTGGAATGACAGGCTTTGGTTACAACAAGATTAGATATTAGGAAGAAATTCCTTACTCAGAGCAGTGAGGCACTGGCCCAGGTTGCCCAGAGAAGCTGTGGCTGCCCCATCCCTGGAGGGGTTCAAGGCCAGACTGGATGGGGCTTTGAGCAACGTGGTCTAGTGGGAGGTGTCCCTGTCCATAGCAGGAAAATTGGAACTAAATGATCTTTAAGGTCCTTTCCAACCCAAACCGTCCTATGAGCCTGTAACAAAAGCATAATGAAGTGTGGGAAGCGAGCATGTAGAAGCATCACTAACGAGATTTGGGAACACAGTCCCCTGCCATGAAAAGGGCAGCTATTGCTAATCCATCCCAGGGACACACTACGTGGATGGACACGCTCCAGCAACTCAGCAAAGAGCTCTCCAGGCTCCATCCCTGTGGTTCAATACAGACAGACAGACAGGGAACAGCCCACCTCAACAGAGCAAATCCCAACATCCCGGGTGCGGATGGGACCTCTCTTTTAGCTGCGCCAGCCCAGCTCTGTAAGAGAGAAGAAAAGGCAAAATTTGGCAGGGCTAAGCTCCTCTGTTCCCAGTCTGTGGCTGTGGAGCCTGGCTAGCTGGGGTCCAGCCATCTTCTCTGGGTAACTCTGCAAAGCCCGCAGCTGGAAGGGAAGTCACGGGATGGGACTGTCTCCAGCAGCCTAAAAATGCCAGCAGCAGAGCATCTATCTCCCTGCCTCCTGGCAAGGGGTACACATCTCCCTGCCATGCCCTCGCCTAGGGCTGGCACCTCTGGGGAGCACCAGGAAAGGGTAAATCACGCTGTCACCTCTCTGCCACCCACAGCCTGGTCCATAACCCTGATCAAGGGGTGACACGCTTAATTCTTTTGGGATTTAACCCCGTGCGAGACTGCAAGTTCCCCTGAATGAACAACCAGGGAGATTTTTTCGCCTCCAGAGCAGATCCTCACCACACAAACGCTGCAGGCTCTCAGAATTCAGGTGCTCTCAACAAGAACAAAGAAAGCACCCAGCAGCGAGACAACCGCAACCTGAGAGAAGCCACGCAGGCAGGAAAAGCCCCTTTGCATCTGATTATTTTGCACTGCACAAATGTACAAACACACGCACAAATTTCAGCGGTTTGGAGCTTCAAGCAGCACCACATAGTCAACATTTGTACTAAGGAACAATTTCTCTTTATGTCCACTGGTCAGGGTGCTTTGTAGCTTAAGCCTGGCTTTGAAAACGCGTGTACAGTCTAAAGGCAGTGGAAGCTGGTTGACCGAACAATCGTATTCATTCTCCATTACTTGGCAGGCCCGGAGTAGAAAAGCGTCTTTTCCATTTAGGCTGGTTAAACAGAGCTATTCATTAAAATTTCACCCCTCTACAAACTGCTGTGCTTCTCCGTTTAAAATATGCATTTAAGAGAAGACCCCTCTCCTCTGCCCCGCAACACTCCTCATCGCCCTGTTTCAAGCCGTCACCCCTTTAGGAGCTGTGTTTTCCTGTCGCTCTCGTGCTTCCAAGACAGCAGCAGCAGCTCGCCTTTGCTGTCGTTACCTGGGCAGAGGCTGCTTTAGCACTCAGGGACTAATGGTAATTATCTCTGCTTTTTTTTTTTTTCAGATGAGCACAAAACCGAGTGAGATAGAAGGCTAGAAAGGGGCGGCTGAAACAGAACGCGATTAGAGTATAAAAATAGGTCACTAGGATAATATAACCTTTAGACTATTGGCAATGTGCCCCCCTTAGAGACAAGCCTGCGTGCTGTATTTCAGGAGAATGTCAGGAATAAAAAAAAAAACCAACAAAAACCAACAAAAACCGCAACGCACATCAAACAAAACAAAACCACTGATCATCCCTCGGAGCTTTGCGTGCTTCTGTTTGAACATCACTAACATTAATTCACTCACTGCTTTTCCTCTGCCCTCATCCATTTGATCGAGCGCAAAATAAATGTTATGCAATCACACCATTAACATCTTCCAAAAAAATAATAATCTCTTTTGGCATAGAGGCTTCATTACAGATTTGCTCCAAGTTACACTACCTTAGCAGGGTTCACAGTCCCGGCATCCCAGGGACCCACCTCCATAGCTTCAATCCTCACATTTTGTCCATGTTGCAAAACATTCCTGGCGTTCCCCCAAAGGAAAAGGTCCAGCAGACGGATAATCATCTCTCGGCAGAGCCAGCTCTGAGGTTAACGCTACCAGCAGAGGACACCAGATAGCATTAATGGAGCTTCAAGAAGTCCCTCAGCTCATCGGCAGCTGGGTCTCCCATCACCTCGCACTCAGCCGGTGAATACCAGCGGGGCGGTTTGTGCCCAAACAGGACAGTATGAGAACATCACTCATGTTTTTAAACCCACAGGAGCTCCGATTTCAGCCCCTTGTGCTTTCTCTGGGAGGCTTTCTTTTCGCTTGCATTGTCAGGGATGTGTCTGTGATTGCTGCTTGATCACAGGCACCTCCAGCAGCTCCCCACAGGTCAGTGATACTCTGCCACACCACACTGCAACTTGCTCTGCGCCTTGCGATCCCACGCTTCGAGCTTATTATCAAGCATCACCGTTTAGGTAGGGCAAGAGCAGCTTTGGCAGATACAGCACATTGGAATGCGTGTGAGAGGGGGTAGATTCCACCTAAAATATACTTCTTCGTGTTTTTATTGCCTGAAGTTGCTGAACTGGCTCCAAAGCAAAAAAACCCCAAGTATTGGAGAGCCCAGAGTAAAGACTCCCAGTTCCCAAAGCAAAAAGAGAACCAGAGGTAGGTCTCAGTCCATGAAAAGTTTCTGACAAGGGTATTGAAGTCTTTTACATCAGTGGGAGACGCTCGGCCAGGCTGGTGAGGAGTTGACACGTGATGGCAACCAAGCACACAAAGCGTAGAAGCCCACCACGCTCTCAGCCACAGGGAGCCACTTTGGGGGAAGCTTCTGAGCCCAGGGTTCTGCAGCACTTCTGCTCGCAACCCCACCTCCAGGTCTGCACATCCACCTCCATACGGGTGACCCTATTTGGGGGCCATCACCCCAAATTCGGGAATTACAGCTCTAGACGCTAGCACCAAATTTACTGTTAAAAAAATAATAGTGTCAGCTTTTATACCAGCACCGAAACGACCCCGCTGCACAACCACGAACCCAAAAGCCTGCTAGAGGGTCACACCATTTTCTCACCGAGCATCCAAGTCCCTCGTGGAACGAAGAAACACTTGCTGAAAACAGGCTGATCACCAGCTACCGAGTGGCCACGTAAGGGACAGACCCACAGCAACTCCAGGGAAATAAAGTGTGTCCAGAGCTTTAAAACGAGATGTGGGTGGGAAGGACTAAACCCAGCTACTAAATAGTACCAGACAGCGAGTGTAGGGCGCCGGAGCTGATCATCTGCAGCACAGACCAAAGACTTACAGTGCTGCAGCCCCTTCCCAGCTGAGCATTTTTGGATTACTTCATCCACCGTGCCCTTTTGCAATATGCTAGCTCCAAACGCCGCGTTACGTTCTGGCTCGGCATCAGCTCCCATTCCCCCACTTACAGCTGCTATAAACCAAAAAGACAACTGCAAAATACTTCGGCTGAAAGCAAGAAAACGGGGTTTGGCAGGTCGGGATGGTGGATTTTATTTTTTTTTCTCCCCCGTGGATCCTGCTTCAGAGTCATCTTTTCAGACCTTGAGTGCAGCCGATGGCTTTTGCAGCTTATTGAGTCCGCTGGTTTATGGCAATGTTTTTCTGCTCACTGAACTGGCTCATTCTTTTAGCAGAACAAACTGTTCCACGTTGAGGCAGGAGTTGGCTGTGTTTTAACAAAGGATTTTTCCCTTCTGACAGTGTTTTGCAAAAGACCCAAAAAAAGGAGTTTGGAGCCAAGTTACAAAAGGTCAGGAGAGGCGAGTCAAGCACTGGGTGTAGTTCCTGTATGTCACAGCCAGTCAAGGAAATGGGTGGGGAGAAGAGGAATGGCATTTTGAGCTGCAATAATATGTATAAAGTGATATTAATGAGGAATGGGCTTTTGAATGAGGATGGCAAGTATGCAGGCACTACCATTTTTGCTTTACAAGAGCAGGCTTGTTAGGTAGGCTGAGGTCTCCGCAATCATTTATCCACATGAAGTATGCATTCAAGAGAGTTCAAGTAGCACTAGTAGCAAGAAAAAGGCAGTCAGTCTTATTTGCTTCCCCTCCCCAAGCTGATTTCAAGGAGCTACCGTACTCTCATCTCCTGTCAGCCAAATGAATATTCAAAAGGCCTTTGCCAAGCGAATGCCAGTCAATCATCAGTACAATGCTGGGGGAAAGGAACACTGGGCTGAGAGACCTGAGTGGGGCTGTCCTTGTCCCCCTGGCTCTGCCCTAGCACCCCAACCATTTTTAATGTGGGGCAAGGTACTCCTGCAGAGGTTTGTTGGGTGCCACGGCTGCTCTGTCTGCTCCTTTCCCTGCTCCTAGAGCACAGCTGCTGCACAGAGGACGAGCATCCTCTAAGGAGGGTGCTATGGGTGGGGAAGGATCCCAGCACTGTGGTCCCAGTAACACAGCCCTCCCTAGGGAGCTGACAACAGATCTTCCCCCTCCTAGAAGCTGGGACCACAAATGGTTTTGGCGTTGGATGGACAGGTTGGTGGTAAGGCCCCACTCCCTGTTCAGCAGCAGCAGCTATTAGGGTCAGGGTCTTTCTGGGCTATGCACAGTGCATGGACAAACCAAGATGGCCAACTCCAGCCTTGCAGATGTTGGGAGTAGGGGAGCCAAAGGGATCTGCAACAGTTGTCAGTATGTCATGCCTAATACTCAAGCTTTTCCAGGCCTCAGAGGATCCCTGAATAGAAAGAAACCACCCACCACTGGAACACAGCCACTTTTGTGGCTGGAAGGGGCAGATGTTCAACCCCATACAACAATGCAACACAACAGTTGAGACTGTAAGTGAAGAATGCTGCATCCACTTAAAACTGAAGAGGGAAATTAGGGACACCGTCTAATTCTAGAACTACCATTCAGTCCCAATGCTTACAGCTCACATACCTACTCTGCAAGAGTGGCACAGGGTTTTCTTTCATTGCCTTAAATAGACAATACCCTGGGCCTAAAGTGTTGAACCACAAGAACTTCAGAAGCATATGGTCAGACTGGCAAGTGTTCAGCTCCTTCCGCTGAACCGTTTTCCAAAAAAGTCCAGCTCCTTTTTAGTACCTACATAAGTGACAGACTTCCAGAAAT
Source organism: Calidris pugnax (assembly GCF_001431845.1). Classification (NCBI taxonomy): domain Eukaryota; kingdom Metazoa; phylum Chordata; class Aves; order Charadriiformes; family Scolopacidae; genus Calidris; species Calidris pugnax. The sequence goes on along the minus strand of NW_015090832.1, from coordinate 566,888 downwards.
CCTAACTTCCCAATGGGTCCTGCTGGCATAGAGGAGGGCAGACCATTAAGAGAGCTCATCATCCTAACGGCCAATCTCTTTGCTGAGATATGCCTGATGAGAAGCTGAGCTTCAGAAGTCCTCCTCACCGCAGCCAACATGAGGTGCTCCACCACTCAGTCACCTGAAAGAGCAGGCACGGAGAACTGCATTGTTTCTACCATCAACCCCTCATCCATTGATCCCCTTCTCACTTTCTCTGAAATACCCACCATTTCTTTTAGGATTGACAGCAAGAGGGGAAAAAAAAGGATTTGGGTTTTCATTCGAGATCTCGGTGGGCAAGATCCAGGCGTCCACATCACACACCTGCCAGCCAAATGCAATCCTAGTCATTCTGCTCTCTGGTCTGAAAACCTTATTTGTTCAAAACCATTTGTCAAGCCACACCAGACAGTACGCAGAGATACAGAACAAAGTTCAAGGGTTATTTGTGATATGAACCGTGTTTGTCAGGATTCTTCTCTTTCTCCAGCTGTTTAGTTGACACTTGGAATGGATTGTCCTTACTGGAGAGTAAATTATTTTTTTTGAGTTGAAAACTCACTGTCTCTCTAGGTCAGCTGTGAGCTGAAAGCATCCCAGTTATTTACAGCTGGAAGCAAAAGGAATTTCCTTACTCTCAGAAGACAGACATTTAAAGTTAGTTTCAAGTACAGTTGTGATAAACAAATCATGTTCTCCTCCTTTCCCTCTCCTGGTTTTTTGTTTGCTTGTTTGTTTTTTAAATCATGCCTGCTGGTATAACCAGCCTTTTCCTTAGCTGCCCTCGGCAACTCCTCATTTAAAAATTCATTCACAAGGATGCAGGGGGAAACAGACATCTTCTGAGACAAATCAGCAAAACCAGATCCCTGCTTTCAGAGCTCTCCCTTTGACACTCGATTCCTCAGGGACCTCATTTGTTGAACACCATTAAAAAATACACAAACCAAACACCAAGTATTTGACTTTCACCCCCTCCTCCGCCTGTAAAGAGCAGAAGGTTGTGTGTTGGGTTGTTACCTTCCTACAGAGGTTGGGGGCTCAGCACTTCAGCTCTCTGTTGATGGCCAACTGGTGGAATCTCCCGAGCTCACCAGTCCATTCCACCTGCCCTGTTCAATAGCTGGGGGATGGAAACAGCTTTCAGCAGAATGATGAGAAAGACAAGAGGTGTTTTTAAATGGTTGGCTGGTCCAAGTAAAGGGTTTGGAGTTTTGGACTGAGGCCTCCTGCAAACCTTTATTCAAAATATTGATGTACTCATTCATTTGCTTTGATCATAAGGCCTTGATACAAGGAGGTTCTTTTAATAATGTTCAGGCGTGCTGGGAGAATTGCTTCCTTGCCATGTGTGAGCGAGTCTACCCATGAACTACCAGCAATTACTAAGCCTCCACTCTATATTCAAAGCTCTATACAATGGAGTTTATTATTTTTAAGCTTTTTAGACATCAGTGTAGTGAACTTAAGAGAGCTATTTGGAAGATTAAGATTCAAACACCACCATATTATTCAATTTAGCTCCAACACTGAGCGCTTATTTCTGTAAAGAGTCACAGCTAATACTACATTTCCAACTGCCAACAAAGACAAATACTTACAGCTTTAAGTCGCATTGCAGCATGGTCTTATAAACCAAATTTAGGAAATAAGAACAAGGAAATTACTATCATTATGCAAATAGTGCCCAATTACTGCCAAGCCATACCAAATCTATCTTCAGGTCTTGGCCACAGGGCTTCAAAAATACACCCGTAGAAATTACAACCCAAGGAAATCCCCGCTTTCTGTGCATGCAGCCAGGTGTGAAGTTATTAGCACATCTCCAACAGCTGTATTAGATGAGTTTTCTAAATATTTAATATGTTCATGCAAGCGCAGAGAGGCTTTGCCACCATCTCACCGCTCCAGCTCATTGCCTGCTTCAGACAGTCCCGCAGAGGAGAGGGCAGCTCTGGGTTCTGACAGCGATGGATGTGCCAACCCCAGGGCTCCTGCCACCCCTGTTTGGGTCTCACTCCCATGTTCTTCAGCGTGGCAGGAACCTCAATCCCATCCCCACCAGCGGGTGCTGGCTCACCTTGAAAGAACGACACGGTTTGCTTTTCCAAAGAGCTCTGTGCAGCTCCTTGTGCAGAATTAAGGCCACTGCTGAGCTGTGCTGCTGGCTCGCCTCCCCACTGTCCTATTTTGGGGCTTTTGCGGGTGCCATAGAAACACATAACAACTGCAGCTGGGAGGGACCGCTGGAGGACATCTGGGCCAGCCCCCTGCTCCCAGCAAAGAGCTTCCATCAATTCTTCACCAGGCAGGCGAAGCTGCCTATCAGTACCCAGCTCCTGTTTCCTTTCTGCTGCATGGGTACAGAACAGCTTTCTGGCCACTTGTGTCATTTACAGAGATCATTGAGTAATCCTTCTTTCAAAAATCCAGAAGAATTGCTCAAAAAAATAAAAAGAAAGAAGAAAAATAAATTAAAATGTAGCCTGGTCCCAAGACTTTTTTTGCTCTTCCTGAGACAACAGCAAATAGAGTTTACTAATAGCTGCTTTATTTGCCCAAATCAGACATGCAGACAGGTGGCATAACAGGGAGTGATGGAAGAAAAAAGGGAAGAGATTTGTGCCTGTTTTCTGTCATTACACTGCTTAAAGGAGAGCCAATGGCTGTATTTTGCCCTCTTGAAACCATCCCACCCTTCGCAAACAATTGTGAGAGTTAGACAAGACTGGGTGCAGGACTAGCACGATGGGAACAACATCCTTCTATGGGAGTAAGGGAATAACCAAGGAACGAAGTGAAATAAGAGGTAATTAAAAAAAAAATAAAATCAGTTTGCCTGTTTGAAGGCTCTCATTTCATGAGAGTCAATTTAACCTGAAGCCTTTAGAGAAAAGCTGTCTTTCAGGAACCTAAAATTTCCCAGCCCTTCAAGTGAATGTGGAAAAGTTCTCATTGCAAAGTATACCACGGATAACAGAAATATTCCCAATTTACACCACCAAAAGCATCACAGCCTGATGTTGTAACCTTAGAGAAACAGAAATCAAACTTCCTCCTACTTTTCTAGAAAGAAACAAAGGGTGTTCTCATTACACCAGTCTAAAACATTCATCATCATCATTAGGGTGAACAGCACAGTATATATTATTAAGTCTGCTTAACACAACTAAGAAAACAGCAGGATAAAGCTAAACTGCAGGAGGACTCAAGCTCAGGGGGCCATAATGTAAAAATAACGTTTCTGTTGTGTCAGCAGGCAGGGATAAAGCTAAACTGCAGGAGGACTCAAGCGCAGGAGGCCATAATGTAAAAATAACGTTTCTGCTGTGTCAGCAGGAACCTGCAAATACAGGAATGGGAATGACCAGCTGGCTCAGGGGCTTGGTAATGGCATGATGGCACCTTTCATTCCTAAGGCAGCAGCCCAAATTGTAGCCAGGTTAGCAGAAGATGGACCTCCAGGCACCTGCTTTCTTCCTTGGGCTGGGAGAGAGCAGACTCGGAAACATCCCAGTGATATTGCACCAAAATGACAGCGTGTCACGTTGGATAAAGCTGAGGAGAGCAGGAGCTCCCTCCATATTCACCTGCCGACAAAAGATTAAGCAAATAAATGTCTCCAGTGTCAGGGGAGCAAGGGGGAGAAGTGTTCACTGTCTGCAGGACTCGTCCTCAATCATGTCAGAAGCAGACAAGGTACCTTCACAGTGAAACCCTGCAAGGGTCATGCTCCTAAGATCAATCACACAAATCCCTGCATCAAGCTGCTTACCCAAGTGGCCAGGATCAGGCAGAGCAGCCAAGCGAGAGGGTTCATTGAGTGAAGTCTCCCTGGATTAATGCTATAACTTATGTACCTTCCAGTGACAGCTGGGAAGGTGGTTTGCAGCACTGTCCAAAACACTGAAGAGCTATACTGCCACTCTTCTTGAGGTTCTTCTAGACCATCTGCTGTCACATCAAAAGGACCCAGCAATCACTAGGGGCAGCATGCAAAATCCAGGGCCAGCTGCTCCTATCTGTACCCTTCATCCTCTCCCCTCTTTTAAAACCAGACACGAGTCTTATCACCACCTGACAAGTGCTGGTGAGTGGTGAAAAGCTGCCTGTGAAGAAGACACCCTCACCTTTTAACTTACACAAGTTGCCATCTTGGGCAAGGTCCCACGGGACTGCAGCTCCTCACCGGCCAAGCCTTGTTTGTAGGAGGATATTAAGTTCCAGTGAGCAGCACACCACTTGCCATCCCCCAGAGCATACAGGTGTTCTGAAACCGTTCACCAGGGACCATCTGTGTTAGGAAATTGCTGCGAGCCACCTCCTTATTGCCTGGCATCTTCTCCTCATCCCTCCCGTCCTCTGCCAGCAGTCAGAGAATCATAGAATGGTTTGGGTTGGAAGGAACCTTTAAAGGCTGTCTAGTGAAACCACCCTGCCCATCAGCAGGGACATCTTTGACTGGATCAGGTTGCTCACAGCCCCGTCCAACCTGGCCTGGAATGTTTCCAGGGATGGGGTATCTACTACCTATAAAGCCATTTAAATGGATCACCCTGCTCTGTTTTTCCCCAGGAGAACAGAAGAAAGGCCCATGAGATGGTCATACTTTCTACTCCACCCAGGTTCTTCACACACTGGCTATGGAAAAGGGTACAGACTGCCTTCCCACTGTCACAGCTCCTGGCTGGAAGGGAAATGCTGTCACCAGCACGTTACAGAAAGGGAAATGAGCCACAGAGCAATTTTAAATAACTCGCCCAAGGTCACAGGAAGCTTATACCAAAGTAAGTAATTGAACCCAGGACTTGTGAGTCCCCAGTCTCATTATTTATCAAAGATCATCTTTTTAATTGGTCACCTTTAGTCAGAAATCCTCCCAGTTTGCATACAAAAGCACTGTCAAGAGATCATGCTGAATTACATCGGCGCAGAGAATTATTACAAGTTTCCCTTCCAGCCCAAAACACTCAAAGGGTTGTTTTGGAAATAAAATAAAACTTGCAGCGTGCTTGGGTGTGCTGGAACAGACAACTCCCCGAGCACTGCAGACAGATGAACCACCAAAGTGCTTGTAGGGCTCCAGATCAAGCTGGGAGATAAGGAGATGTTTTTCCTCCCCAGTTAATCGCCTTGTTTTGAAGGGTGGCCTCCAGTAAGTAAGAGCTTACCAGTTCCCAAGTTTCACCTTGGATTTGCGTCTTCATTCATAAATACCTCTGGATGAAACAGAATATTGCAGCCTTAGCACTGAGCCAAATAGCAGAAGGCCTTTCCCTTTGCACGAGGCCTCTCCTTGAACCCAGTGTGCCATCAACTTTGTGTTGCTACAAAAACAAACAAATGGACTTTACCCACGCTTTCACGGGCTACGGGCACAGTTCTTTGCCTTCCTAGAGAAAATCTGCCTACAGCATCTCTCAGCATACCCCAGTCCACCCACAGACTAGAAACAGCCTTTGCGGAAGCCTTCCACACCCTCAGGGAACCCTCACCAGGCTGGCTGAAGGCATCTCAGCAGCATCCAGGCTGGCTTGCTCCTGTGAGTCTGTGGGGTGGGGACAGCTGCTGTGGGTGCCCCAACAGTCCCACCTCCCCAGGCACCCCGATGGCTTCCTGGGGGCCAGCTCGCCTCGCTCACAGAGCCCAGAGGACCAGCAGAGCCCAGGCTGCAGCACCAATGCTCATCCTCAATGCAGAAGCCCACACAAACAGGAACAACAAAAGCTAAATCCTTCTGACAGACAGATGCAACTTTTAATACAACAGACAATCAAACCACATCCACCAATATCTACAGCACTCAAGATAATTTTCAGCTGATGACAAAGAGTGAAAGTGTTGGGCAAGAGGTTTGGAAAGGGCCACGCAGGATGGAATTCGCCTTTCACGCAATACAATGCGGGCTGCACAGAGGGGGGGGGAGTCAAAACAGTCAGTATGGGGCTAGCCAAGAAGTTTATGCAGCATTTAAGCATCCAGTGGCCTCATCTTTCAGTGTACAAGGAATTTGATTTGTCACACTGGCCTTGTATACAAGCCCTCAGCAGACAGGTCAATAAGAATTAAGAGTGGGGAGGGAGGGATGAGGGGAAGGGGATGCAAGGGCATCAGGAAAACAACGTCTGAGCTGCAAGTTGGGTAAATTTTACAGTTACACAGACTGACTGAAAATGAAAACAGAGGTAGATGACTGTGGTCAGATCCCACAGCAGCTTCACGGCTCCACGCTCAGGGCTACGGCCACCTGCTTGGGCAACAGTGAGCGTTTACTCAGTGCTGACCCCCAAGCATCACCTTCCCAGGGACTCCATCAGCTCAACAGGAAGAGAGAAGAAAAAAAAAATAAAAAGAAAGAACTTTGCCTCCACTAAGACTCTACTACAGAATAAACCAAACCTCAAGCACTACCAAATTAAAGGAATAAAGGACAATTCTCTTTTGCAAAGCCTCCGAGAGGGGAATTCTTTACTTTGTGCTCTGCTGCAGATTTGCAGGTGAACATTCGCTCTCAGGAAAGATTTCTTTCTCAGGGTGGGAAAACTAAACATATCTTTTCCCCATCTCTTCTTTACTGGCAGAGGAGAGGCCGCTGTTTGGTGGAATAGCTGATTAGACCCTGTGAGCTTGATAACCCTGCCCCAGCCCATGTTGCATTAAGGCTACTCACTGGAAGACCTTGCCGTCACTCCATAAGACCTGAGCATAAACCCCAGTGAGGAACATGGTCAATGTTGTAGCTGGGAACAGAGATCTCAAGCAGAGCACCCGGTTTTGGAAAGCACCACATGCTTTTCACACCATGGGTCCTGTCTTCAGTACAACCACACCATCTGGCCAGGATGAACCCCTCAGCCCTCTGCAAGAACCAGCCCAGCAGAAGCACCTCCAACAGGCTATTAGGAACAAGACCAAACTAGCAGCCGTGGGCCTCCAGACCCATGGGCCCTGAAGAGGCGTGACATCAACTATGTCAAAAATTTGCTTGCTTTGAAATCCTACTCCTGCTTATTTATGTTAACAGGAGTACCCAGAGGCCTCAGCCAAGCCAACATCTGCCCTACAAAGCTCAGGCTGGAGAAGAGCATTTGCACGTGTAATGGCCACCTCCACGTAGAACTCCTGTCCAGCAGCCAGGAACAAACAGATCATAATTTTACAGTAGAAATAAATAATAGCAAAGCCCAGGTTTTGAGGAGAGGAGGCACAGAAGGGGGGCAGGCTGTAGGAGAGCTCCTGCACAAACGCTGCAAGCCAAGCCACTGGCCAGACACCCCAGACGCTGCCATCCCCAGGGCTTTACCAGTGCTCCCAGAGCAGAGCTCAGCTCTGCCTCCCAGCACCCAAAACACCCTACTGAAAACGCCATGTGTGGGGCTGGACCACACTCTGAAAACCCCCGCGAGGATGTAGAAAAGGCTATTAACCTAAACAGACAGGTCTGAGATTGATTTGTAGGAAGGATGAAATCAAGAGGTAAAAATAACATTTCCAACACACCAGTGACATACTGAGCCCTTAATCCAAGGGACTATTTACAGGCCAAGAGCATTCCTCACTGCTCTTACCTTCATCTGTAAGGTCCAAGTCAACAACGGCTTTGGAGGAGCCTCTTTGAAGGCAACACACAGCCCAGGGAACAGCCGAGTCCAAGAACTGGGATTTGTAGGAGAGGAAGGGAAGTTAAATAATTGAAGGAAGAACTAAGCACAGCTCACTAGATTTTGTTCCACAATCCAAGTGTTGAAAGTTGAAAACTCAAAACATTTCCTCCCTGAATGCACTAAATCCCTATTTTCCCATTTCAAAGTCTTCTACTTGCTTCGGCATCCAGATATGCGCTTCCCAAATGCACTGCTAGGAATAGGGTGTTGTAAACAAACTTTTACCAAAAAGGAAGGTTAACACACAACATATTTTTCCTATTACTTCAATACATCCTGCAAGCTCTGCAAGCTTGGTAAAGAAAGAGTCTATTTAAAAATCTAGGGTGGGGAAGAATTAGCTCACCAAAACCATAAACAGATTTGCTTTGCACTTTCAGTCCAAGAGAAAAACAAGACAGACTATGTGCATATTGATGCACACAATAGCACAATCGTTTTAAAAACAAATGAACTGGGAGGGAGAGGACACCAGAGGAGGGTGGGGGGGAAAGGAGGAGTGGAGAAAAATGGGCCAAGTCCTAGAGCAGAGATCCTGAGTTTGGTTCTTAAAGCTCCCTAGGATGCTGGCAAGCCTGCGTGTGCCAGCGCAGGACGGCGAGCACGCAGGGAGGATGACACATGTTGCTACAATGCCACGATCTGTCTCTGGGTGCAAGCCCTTGAGTAATAAACGACATTATTTTCTGCAGATGTAACACAAAGGAATCCTTCCCACTTACCCAGTGACCTTCCGCACAAAGCATCCAAAATCATTATTATTATCTTTCAGTGGCAAATACCAAGCGATATAAAATTTAATTCCCCTCTCCCTACTCTCCCTCCCAAGAGGCCCTGACTGTTTACCAAGACAGAGAGAAGCTACAGAAGCTTCACCCTCCTCCTGCTGAGATTTCCATCTATAATGGTAAGACAACACAGAGAGCAACAACGCTCACTGCGTTTGCAAGATTACTGCCATAAGGTATTTGAGGACCCACCAGGATGCAATTAATTGAGGCAGCTTCAAGGAGGACAGCTCTCAGGAGGCTGAGGGTGCAGGTGGATCCCGGCACATTGTGTGCTGCAGCAGGATCCATTGGGTTATTCCTACCAGTTTAACAGGCTGGATTTAGCCTGCAGAACTGGAAGTGTGTCAGGAAAGCTACAGCAAACAGCATCAGTCCAGTTGTGGTACTCCCAAAGCTGATGATTAAATAACATCTAGAAAGAAGCAGTCTCCAGGCATGACAAGCTGGGTAGAAATCACTTGAGGGTTTGAAAATCCCCATTTCCATGGGGACACTGTCATTTATCACACAGCCATAAATTGGGTAAATGAATTCTCCACCAGTCTGCTTGCTAACATTTAACCATAGAGCTTCATCTACTACAAATAAAATGGCTTTGCTCTCGTATGAGACCCAATTTCTTCTTCAAAAACCTGGAACAGCATAATGGAAAACCAGAATTATTTCCAAGCACACTTGTTCCATCCCAAGAAGCCAAGGAGAAAAACATATTGCTCTCCTGACTCCTCATCCACAAGATGGGACGGATGAACATTTATTAAGTTATATGGATTCTTGGGGTGGGGAAAAAATGTATCAGTGGTCTAGCACAAAGAGAGAGGAGCACCAGCCAGGAGAAGGGTACAAACACACAGGATATTTGAACTCTGTCCTGTCCAAAGTGTGACATTCAGAAGCAAAAAAAATTGCCCCCTTCTCTGGGACACCTGGGAGCATAACCCAAGACCTGTACCGAGCACGGAGCAGACCACGGAGCTCAAAGGTTAACAGAGCAAACCACTACACAATCATTTATTTCACCCACAGGGGTAGAACAGCCTTCAGAAGAGAATCCTGCAGTACACTGAAACGCGCCCCATTTCTCTGCCCAAGCTACATAAGACAGAAAGGTGAGTGGTCCATATGGCACATGGAGTCCAAGGTGGCAGCAGTGACCTACCTGCACGAGGGACCACGTCCTCGGCCTGTCCTTCTCCAGTTCCTCCTCTGTGCTCACATGCATCTTTAAAGTGCCTGTAGTCCCTTCAGCTGCGCCGGGATTCAGGGCTGGAAGAGAAGATGTCACACCAAAAATTACTGCTGCACCTCCGAAGGGGTAAGCAATCCTTGCTCAGTAAAGGCTAAAAGTGAAGTAAAATTAAGTAAGAAAAAATAAATCAGTTTAAGGGGTCTCCCAGCTCACATCATCCACCCTGCTGTGCTCCCACAGTGCATCCTCACTGAAGCATCTCAGAACACACATCTCTGATTTTTTTTTCCACTCAATTAGCGAAGACACAGTTTATCAGAAGTTAAGCAAGTACGCTGAATTAATTGCCAAGCACTCAACTGTGTTGCTCTCAACTCAGTAAAAGTAAAAACCCCCCAGCTACAATGTGCTGGAGACCAGGGACACAGCTCCCCCGCTCTCAGCCACCGCTCTGGGGCTGGGTTCCTTAATGGAACTGGAAACCTCAACTGGCCAAGAACATATTTAGAGAAGAAATCACAGCACCCCGACCGACACCGCCACAGCTATATATAACCTGCAGTTCTGCTTGGAGCTGCAGGCTTCCTCTCTCCCCTCCATTTTCCTCTGCTGCCGTCCAGTCCCCATTCCCTCATCCCCGAAGAAGCAGCAGAGCCAGCCCAATGGATTTCATAATTTCTAAACTTAACCGTCTAAAGGGATAACCAGCCAAGTGGATTTCTGGGATTAAGTTCAGACCGGGGGAGAAAATAGCATTTTGAAAAACAAAGAGTCACCCTGGAAAAAGGTGAGACAGAGCTCGTAACAAGGATGAAAAAAAAATAGGAAAATCATGTTGTGATTCCTGAGTAAAGGAAAATTCAGGCTCATTAGCAGGTCCTACCAGAGCGTGGCCAGTGACAGGTTCTCCTCCCCCAGCAACACGTCCCAAGTGTCTCTGTGCTCCAGCCAGCGTGTGTGCTCAGGCTGAAGTCCCTGCCAAAGCCCCGCTACTCAGGTTGGATCCTGCTGACCATACCCTTTGCTCACAACCAGCGAGTTTCTTCGATTAAAATAAGTATATAAATGGCACGGAAAGATCTCACTAAATAACTAGCACAAACGTGTTACAACTTCTCCCTGACCCCATCCAAAATCCTGCCGACAAGAAGCATCCACTCTGGCTGTAATTGCACAGACCAAACCCCAGCAGGAGTTAAAAAAGAAAAGAGGAAATAAAAAAGGCAAAGGAATGTGTTGAAGGACATATAAAGGTTTTCCCTCACTAAGCACTCAGGTGTCTCAAGGGGTCTCAATGCTCCCTGCTGCAGAGCCACACTTGGATAAAGCTTCCCCCAGACCCGCGGTGCTGGCTGCTGTGTGTTATTTGCTATATGTTATTTGCTGTGTATCATTTTCCCAATTTAATTCACAGGAAAAGCAAAACGAGCACAAAACTGGGGGAAAATTCAGCCCCGAGTCTGGCAAATCACAAGAGTTTAGAGAACAAGAATAAATGCTTTAGATGCCACAGCTTTTTCTTTTTTTCCTTGCTTTTCTTTTTTCCTCCCCTAAAATGAAGGGAAGGCTTATTCTCAACCAATTGGGTTTCAACACACTTGGAAAGATCCCAGTGTTGAATGCCGGGACCTTGACATAACAGGTGACAATCTTTTCTATGCCAGAAAAAGTTTAACATCTAATAAGAAACAAATATTAGACTGCTGATGGAGTGGGTTTTTATTCCAGCAGTTTGTGTAAATGCCCTGTAACGACTTGCACAACACCATCATCTCCCAAACCAAGTGATAACAACACGGCCTCAGCTGCTTATCTGCCATTCCTCCTCTGATAACGCTGCTGCTCCTCTCCCTTTATTATAGGAGCTCTCTCTGCTACAGCAGGTTTGATATCATTCACACGTTCCTTTTGGGATTCAACATATGCCTATGACTTTAACAAACAAGATTTTGTGATCCTTGAGGTACCTAAATTAAGAAGAGTGACCTTGATCACAGCAGTCTGAGCGGCTTCGCGCTTCCTGAAATTAAAGGAGGTTTAAATAGAAACTTAAACTGGAGGCAGAGAAAAAAAAAATATCTGAGTTTTCCAAAACCTTGCTCTGAAATATGGAGCAGAAACCCTGCAAATTTGGCACCGTGAGCCACTATTACCCTGGCAGCTCCTCCTTGAATTGCCTCAAGTTGCTGCTTCAAGTAAAATAATATAGGAGAGAGCTGGGGCAGGGGTTGGGGTTTCCTCCGAGCAGCACATACAACCAGTTCAGCTGCTTATCTCTGAAACTGGAACAGCGGCAAGGACGACCCAGGCATGCTTTTTTCCCCTAACTTCTTTCAGATATTGAAATCCCAGCATCCGATAGCCACAATACACTCGGGTCTTTCTGTCTTGGGAATTTCCAGTCTCTGCTGGAGCCACTGACCATCGTTCCCATCCCACCACCATCCTTTCCAAGCCTTATGGTTTCCTCAGGCTTGGCTTGAAACCTTCAAACAGCTCAAGAATGGAGAATATTTGTCCAAGCCTTATGGTTTCCTCAGGCTTGGCTGAGTGGCTCAAAACCTTTAAACAGCTCAAGAATGGAAAATATTTTCCCCAAATATCAAACTCAAGACAGAATAAAGTCGTGTTTGTACACCTGGGGATTTAAAGCCATAATGGTGAACCAGCTGGGACAGTGGGCTCATGAACTGGGGGGAACACCCAGCAGCATCCCTGTGCAGGGACCCACTGAGGGTCTATACATTTTAAAGTCAAAACCACTGCAAAGCCTTAAGAATAGAGTTTATTCTGTTTTCCTTTCACCTGGCAACCCCATTTCAGATTTTAAAGAATAGAGTTTATTCTGTTTTCCTTTCACGTGGCATCCCCAAATATCAAACTCAAGACAGAATAAAGTCGTGTTTGTACACCTGGGGATTTAAAGCCATAATGGTGAACCAGCTGGGACAGTGGGCTCATGAACTGGGGGGAACACCCAGCAGCATCCCTGTGCAGGGACCCACTGAGGGTCTATACATTTTAAAGTCAAAACCACTGCAAAGCCTTAAGAATAGAGTTTATTCTGTTTTCCTTTCACCTGGCAACCCCATTTCAGATTTTATTTTTTTAACAGCTGTTATCTCTCTTCTTGCTCTCTTTTGGGTTTGTTTTTTTGGACGTGGCTGAGAAGGGAACAAGGCTGTCCCAGAACAAAACCTCCTTGCAGAGTAAAGCCAGTTCAACCTGATACTTGCACAGGGAGATAAGGCAGCCCCAGGCCCGGCTCTTGGCACTCTGTCCTGCAGGAGGTCAAGCTGAGGAAGAGCAAAACGATATGGAAAAAGATAAAAACAATTCCCCTGTCCACTGGTCCCCAAAGGGGATGCTTTGGGCGATGCTTCACCTTTTCTTGCTGTTCCCAGGACTTTGGCAGAGACGGGCACGTTTCAGTAGTGCCCACATGGATCTTCCTGTGGTCCATGGGACCTTCTGCCCCAAAAGCCAAGAACATGGCAAGGTTTCCTCACCCTGCTGCTCTGCCTCTCAGCACAACAAAACACATCTTTTGGTTCCCTTCAATGAGAGTCACAGTCCAGCCTACAGCAGTTGTGATTCAGCAGCTCTCACGATGCTCTTGGGTGTCATGTCTAGCAAGGAACAAAAAGCTCATTTATACCTTGAGACCGGAGTTGATCTGTTTGGAGCTAGCAAAAAAGGTGACGTGCAGTGATGCACAGTTGCAGCCAAAGAAGAACTAACTCTCTTCCCCAGCCTGAGATTTTGCACCTTGCTCATGAATCGACAGCACAGGTCTGCTCCCTGCTCTCCACTACAGGACGGTTGTTCTCTACAGAAAAAGGAGGAAGCTGGCATCAAACTGGCATGTTTGCTAAGACTCCTGGAGGAAAGAGCATGCAGAGGATGCTACAGAACACGGTCCTGACCCGCAAAGGATGCACGTGGAGGAAACACTTCTCAGCCGCGTGAGACCTCCTGAGACAGCCCAGCAGAGCCCATCCGGCCCTGCAGGCTCTGGTGTGTGTGGGATGCTGTTTTAAACAGGTTCCCATTCCTAAGGTACAATTAAAGGACTGACAAGTTACCATTTAGGATCTCTAAAGTGGCTGTTTCTATTTCTCCAGTATATACACAGAGCTGGGAACTTGTCTTTACTGATATTTCTTTAAAGTGAAGCAGCTATACTAAAGGCAACATCATTCACGCCCCCTCTCTGCCTCTTCCAGCTCAAGAGAACCAGTGTCCTGGAAAGGCTGTATCATTGAGAGAGGCAAGTCATACAATTTAACATCCATAACATTCAATTTTAGAATCAAAGAGCATAAAGTATTTCCAGCCAACATCCGCTTTTGTAGAGAGGCATGCAAACTTATATTATCTTTAGTCACTTCAATCTTTTTAAGTGCCTGAAAATTTAAGCCCCAGAACACCATTTGTCATCTCTTGCTTATTTTAGACTGAAAACAACCCTTTCCAGCCTCACCGCTCCATGCCAGTGCTGTAGGAAGGGAGCACAGGAAAGCATCGAGACAACTCCCACTTGCAGTAGAATAAACTGCACCTTCACCACCCCATAATGACCATCAAGAAATATTAGAAAGATATTTCCAAGCCATTTTCATCTTCCACAACTGATGCTACAAAAGCTCTTCAGAGCATCAAATCCAGTTGTTACTTTTAGGGAAAGTACTGCCCAATATTTAATCAACATTTTTCTCTACAATTTTAAGACCGTGACCTCTTGCCCTCTCCCCTGTGAACGCAGAAAGCAAACACCACCTTCCCTTTTAGGCACCTGGAGATAGATTTCCTCCCTCGCTCTTCTCTTATCTAGAGCCAAACAACTCAGGTTTATTCAGAGCAGTGGTTTGAACCCCCAGGTTTCTGCACTACACACTTATCTACTCCAGAATGTTTATTTTCAGCTAGGGAGAGATGAGTTCTAAGAATTTACAAGCAGATAGAGACACAGCACAATTCACGCCTACCTTAGTCATTTTTTCCATCACAAAGAGAAGGAATTATGGAATAGTCTCGTTAAGTTAAAAATTTCTATTGCAGAGTTTTAAAAATTTTAAATCCTATTCAGGTTGGATTTTTAAAAAAAGAGGCATAGTCAGTATCGAGCATTAAAGTTTGGCAAACGATAGTCAGTTTCTCACTGAAAGAAAAGGAAACAACAGAGCAGACTCCTCTCATTTTCATTTCACTGCTCACAAGGATGCTCCGAGGACCACAGGGCACACACCTATCTAAATTTTACTGTCTATTATTTGAGAGCAGAAATCACCACGTTTTTACATGTTTTACACAAGGTCTAACGAGGCTCGATCGTCTGCACGATTACCCAGTTCGGCTGAAACAGAAGAGCACTGGTTCCCCTTTCGTCCAAAAAATCTCAATCCTAGAGCACGCCGCAGGATGTGGGAAGCTGCAGCTCCTGCCCTGCCGGGAGGGCTCTGCATTGTTCGCTCCAGCTCCTGCTGCGAGCTGGGATATTCTGGGATGGGGAACTCCGTCAGTCCCCCGGGATCTGCCTTCCATGCTGAATAATGTATCTAAACAGTCAATACGTTCAATAACGTCTCAGAACAGTTCCTCT
Organism: Calidris pugnax; assembly: GCF_001431845.1. NCBI lineage: Eukaryota > Metazoa > Chordata > Aves > Charadriiformes > Scolopacidae > Calidris > Calidris pugnax. The sequence continues at coordinate 551,618 of NW_015090832.1, read as the reverse complement.
GCCCTGACCTCCAGTCTCTTCCAGCTGCAATTACCAGGGCTGTTCACAAACAGTTTGTGGGAGCAAAAGGTACAACAAAAGCAGAACCAAGTTTTTTCCAAAAAAAATTCCCTTTGACCAAGAAGTCCTCTTGAGCACTCTGGGACAGGCAGCACTGCCTTTAACTCAGGTACAAAAAAGCCTGGGAGCCAGCAGTGAGGAGACTATTATAATGCAAATTAATATGAGGGATCTCATCGCTCTCAGCTTCCACAAGCAGCTTGGCCAAAGCCAAAGGCTCCTATTATTTTTTGGTGCACAGACCTCTCAAACACCACAGTTAGCAGAGAAAAACCACACTGACAGTTTTTACATTGTCCACAATATCTTTTTTAAGGTGATCCACCATTTAAACTGTCAGCTTGAAATCTAATCATTTTAAAAAATGAATAAAATATTATGTCTTACATTCAGAGGCTGCAACCACTGCCAAATTCCTCTGTCAATTTTTACAGGATTATAATCACATTCCTCTTTTAATGTTTTATCCTCTTGCTTCTGTGCCAAAGAGACGGGAAAGAGAGTAACTGGCTACTTAAGAACAGTGTATGAGGATCCAAACCAAAACTGAAAACGGAGCAAACTGCTGTGCTCTCCCTCCTTGTGGGGGGATGCTCAGCAAGAGCATCCTCAGGTGCTGGCTGTAAACGCAGCAGCCAAAACGCTTTCAGACACCACTGTGATTTTAAAGCAGGTTTTCCCATGAAAAATCCTTTTTTTTAAAAGGAAAAGCATCGTTAATTGCGAGGCAAACGCATGGGAGGACAAGCTTTATGGTCCTGCCGTTGAGAAACACCCGGCTCTTGTAGAGACCAGATACAGCTCAACACAGCAGTGGACAGAACGAGAGGGTCAGTGGGACCTGGAGCAGATATAAGAGCTGAGCACCCCACAGCCCCCTCCCAGGGGCTATACATCCTCCCCTACTACTGCATTTGCTGCTCAGAAACCCTCCCACTAGGTCTTCTCCCTAAACTCCCCTTCTGCTTGAGGTGGAACAGATGAATGGACCCATCTCTGCTCTTCCCATTACAAACGAGCCCCTTCTGAGCAAACTGCCCGTCGTGTCCCAATCCCAGCTCCTGCAGGGACCTGGCTGGGGCTCAGCCTAGGGAGAGTTACACAAAACAAGGATTTTGGCATTTCTTAGTCCGAATCTAAATGTCTTTTCTCCGCCCCCCCCCCCAAAAATGCCTGGAGCTCAACAGTGCTCGTTTGTACAAAGAGAACGAACAAAATTATCTAGAAATGGAAGCAAAACCTTACTCACCCAAAGTAATGGGCAAATTTTACAACATGAACACAAGAAAAATGTTGGGCTTGGGGGTTTCCCACCCCCCATAAGGCACTTTTTTTTTTTTCTTTTTGCAGGACAGTGTTCCTTTATAAAAGCATTCTTCTGAAAGCACTTCTCCCGTGAAGCTCCCCCTCCAACAGCTACTGTTACAAATCTGTGATAAAAGACGTATTCAGCAGGGTTTGGCACACAAATAGCACCCAAAGTGGCACTGCCAAAGCCTCAAAATTTGTATCACGAGCTTCACAATATTTGGAGAAAGAAAAGATGCTCTTGCTGGGGAGCATCAGTTAGGAGAAGCTTCAGCTTTTGGGGTTGAGAGAACCTCAGACTTCATCGGGAGAAAAAGGTAAAAAGTAAAAAAAAGATGTCTAAACACAATTCTGGAAACCCTCAAGCAGGAGTGCAAACATGATCCAGATTTTCAAGGACTGAAGACCAAGCAGAGGGAACCTTTGATGGATTATCACTTCACTTGACCCAGCTTCAGGATTTTGCAGAGTCTGCCTGGTGACTTCCAGATAATTTGGGGGGAGAAGCACGCTGTGAACTTCAGCCCTGGAAGTGCCATCAGAACACAGGCTTTGCAAGTGCTGGGGACAGTGGCTGTTCCCAGTGCCACATCGCTCTTCATCCAGTGCTCAACTACACGTGGGCAGAGCCAGGGAGGTCCCACATGGCTGGAAGCATGGACTTTGGAGCTCAGCTGAACAGAGACGCTTTGCTTGCCTAGACAGGGTATGTGTCCATGATCCAGCCACTTAACCCTGCCAAAAAAAAAAAGCAGGAGGTCTTGCTCTGCCTTCCCTCAGCCCCCACATCTCCCCACCCCTGCCCCTGCAGCCTCTCCCTATCCCTGAGCACATACCAGACCTCTCCAAGAGCTTCTGCACCAGCAGAAAGCCATCCACCGTTATCCCTGACCATCAGATCAGTCTCACAAACCTCTAATTTAAGTTTGCAAGGAGAATATAAATGGAAATATGACCTCACACCCAGTAGAGTAGCGTGGCGAGGCAGGTCCAATCAAAGCCTGGGAGATGGAGGTCCTGACGGAGGAGAACAAGCCCTGCTAGCACTGATGGAGAACATTGCTGTTTCTGTGGAAGAGGGACCGAGCCCACAATACTAGTGTGTAACACCTATTGGGTATCTTCATGGGGACATACACACCTAAAGGCAAGCACAGCTCTTCTCTTCTGCTGCTCCTCCTTTCCATGCCAGAAACAAACCACGGCCAAACCCAACTCTGCATCCACGGCACAAGGGAAGAGAAACATCTCAGCAATGAATAGATTTCAGCTGGAATCTCCCAGGAGACGGTATTAAAATGAAGGGGGGGAAGAAATAAACGGAGGAGAAAAGAATCAACTTGCCAGGATCAGCCATGCCAACTTCTGAAACCATAAGTCAAGCCCCAAATGCCACGGCACTGGTTCACAGTCTGGGATGCTGGGAAATAACCAAGCTAACGCATGGTGGTCTGAGAAGGGCATCTCCCTACCGCGCTCTCTGCTCAAGAATTCCCATTTCCCAGGTTTTCTCTATAACTGCAAAGCTCTGGAGGCCTTTTTCTTTAAAAAGCCAAGATTTTCACTGAAGTCCCTGGTCTGAGCACTGGGCTTTAATCCAAGTGCCAGAACTCAGGAGATAGTGATGGCCCTGCAGGAGCTGGCCACCAGCCGAACCCTTTTCCAACCACCTCAGGATCTGGATTTGGGAATCCACACCAATGCATTTGGGATGTATTTCCCAAAATGCAGAGTTTATCCCCAAAATTGTATCATGCAGCAGCAACTATAAATACAACCACGCTCACCAGGTTCACCTCTAAATTTGGTTCACCCATCAGTCTCAGAAAATATATTCTTCCTGGGTTTCGGTGTAATATTCCCAACTTGATCCAGAAAACCTATGGAGTTACCAAGCTATAATTAGAGGTTTGTTATAAAAGCTGTTTGGGATGCCTGTCAGCACTGAAGGAGACTCTGTATTTAAGGTACCCTTAACACAGGCAGCGGCAGCAGGACGTTTTTTTGCCTTTCATAAAAAAAAGCCAACTTGTTTACTCACCTCAAGTGACTTTTCTCGGTCTCTGCTTAGCTAGAGTATTTTCAGTCTCTAACTTGATTAATGGTATTTTAAAAAGGCAAAAAGAAAAAGCCATCAGTGAGGTGGTTTAAAAAGTTACATTTCTATCCATAGCTCATAATGTGATTACCAGCTAAATCGTGCTTTTCACAAAAAAAAATATAATAAAAAAAAGTAATCGGGTGCAGGACGTGCACATTCACTCATTCATTATTGTAGGATTGTTGACATTAGCTTTTATTTTTAGAAAAACATGAAGCGTGGAGGGGAAATGAAACAATGCGATACTTCTTTGAGACCGTCTCTAACATTAGGAAAATATGCAAAGAAAATACCGTAGTGATCCGCTTGCATACCTTCCCACAGAGCGCAGGGCTCAAGTTTATAAAATAATAAATACTGTTTCAAAGCACTTGGACTGGCCTGACTTTTTTTTTAATTTTTTTTTTTTTTATATAAAATCTGACACCACCACCATATCCTGAGCCTTTGGGAGGGAGATGACCTGAGAGCCACACACCAGGGATGCTCGTTGGGACCTAGTCTCCCTGAGAGCTGTCACACCATGGAGTGGCTCTGGGCAGCTCTTGTTCCCCACACCGAAAATGGGGGGGCACATCGGATCACCAGTAGGACACCAGAGCGAGCATTTCACATTGCAGGAACCTCCAATTGCCCTAATCCCCCCCAAAAACTTAATAAAATGGTTGTTCCATCAAAGGCACCAGGATTTCTCACCTGTGCAGCGCAGTGTGGTACGCTCATATGCAGGGCCAGGGTTTCACAGCAGACCATCCCCTGCATTCCTAAATAAAATATTTTTAGGCTTATGGCACCGAGCTATATCACAACTTAGCAAATGTTGCTAAAATTAAGTTTAAATTGCAATGAAAAAGCATTTCTAAAGTGATGCTCTGGTACACCACCTGGTAACAGCATTGCCCGTGCTTTGCTGTTGGAAAGTAAGTCCTGAGGGTGAGGTGGCCATGGTCAGGAGATGTTCTAGAAGGCGAAAAATATCATTAGGAGAGAAAAGTCATCTTTGCTAATACTGAATGTGAATTCAGGTGCACAATTACACCAGCTGCCAGGTATGGCTCTGCAGAGGTGACCTTTCCTGGGGCTACCTGGGCACGACACCATGGAGCTATCAAGGCAGAGAGAGGATTTCTCCAACCACCCATCTTTGGGGCAGAACTGGCCAAAAAAAGCAACGGAGAAAGGCAGGGCAGAAAACAGCCGCAGATCCCTGTCGTTAAGAGTGTGCCCAGCTCCTAGATGCTCTGAAATCACCCCTTCCCAAATGCTGATTTCCAGTCGTCCCTTCAAAGCACAACAACAAAATATTTGGGAGCTGGATGGACACACGGTAAACATAGACACAGATTTCACTATGAATGGCCTCCAGTGGACTTATTTTTGCATCTTCAGCAAAGCACCACTGCAAAGGAATGTTTTCTTCTTCCAGTATATTATTTACCGTCACATCCCTACATAAAATTATGGATATTTGACTTACGATTTCTATTCCTCCCAAAAAAAAGCAACTGAAATTGAGCTGCCCGTTTGCAAAATTAACAATACTTTGTATCTGCTATTCAGTTTCAAGAACCTCCCTCATCTCTTTTTTATAACCATACGGAGAACAGCTACGCTGCACATACCATTTTTCACTACATTGAGCTCGAGGAAAATTTAAGACTTCCTCCCAACCCTGTCTTCTTTTTAATGGGAGATGTGATTATTGAAATTAATTTGGAAAATAGTCAGCATTCACCAATCAGCTCAGCAGTCTGGGTTTTCCTCATCTGCTGGTTACATGCTAATTATTGTACTGGTGGGATTATTTCCCATTCACATTTGGAATTTACAGCACAGTAGGGAATTTATTAAATTAGGAGAAAAATACAAAAAATAAAAAAGAAAAAGAGAAATCAATGACATTCTAAATTCAACCTTTTTTTTTTTTTTAATTTTCTTCCGAGTTCCATGCCTACAAGGACCTGACAAACTCCACCCCAGCCTTTGGGAAGGCAAAGCAAACCTCCCATGCTCATCAACATCTCTGTGGCTCACAGCATCCTGCGCTGCCTCACACCTGTACCCTTTTCCACTTGGCCAACATTTGTAATTAAGAAGAAAAACCTCCTTGCAGGTGGGAAATAAGCCCCATTTCCAAGGCCAGGACTCCAGCCATGCTGGAACACCCCTGCTGAGGTAAGAATGGCATTTTGGGTGAGTGGGGAGCAGAGGTGGCAATGGCAGATGTGTCCTATGATGGCCCTTGCCCTGACAGCAGCTCTGATGGACTGGGGTGGCTTCATCCTTCACCCCAGAAGAGTGAAAGGGACAGAACAACACAGCACCCACCAGCATGGACCAGACTCTCCAGCTACCAGGTCTACCAAATAAGCACAGGTCCCTGGTGGAGACCCTCTTCTGAACATACCCAGCAGAGAGATCCCTAATTTTGCTACGTGAATCTCTAATACTATTTACCACCGCATTTAACCTGGGAACACGTCAGCACACCAGTATTGTCAACAGCAGGGCTTGGAGCACAAAAGGGGCTTCTTTTTATTTGCCTTCCAGTGCTGTTTATTGGAAGGTGACCCCTGAAAGCAAGGGCTCCTTCTCACCCCCACCCTCTCAGCCCCAACCAGCCTGTTGAAAACTACAATTAAATAAAACAAAAAAAACAAAAAAAACCCCAACACACACACACTCCAAAACCTATCCTAGGTGCCAGAAAAGATCAAAGTAGGAACATGAAAGCTCTAAAGTTCCTTTAAATGACCCAGTCTCCTGCTCCCCACCCACCACTGGGCACCCACAAGCTGCTCTGGGGCCTCCCCTGAAGGTGACAAGAAAAGCAAATATCCCGCAACCCACAGACCTGCAACGCCAAAGGGAATCAACACCACCCTGGAAAAACGTGCAGGTGTCCTCAAGAGCAGAAAATAAGGTTGAAAAAAATCACCTTTAAAGCACAGCTGTGACAAAGCAGCAGCAGGGCCTGGCTGGGCAACAGGGTGGCTCATGGTGAGGCCTGTTCCGTCACCTCCTCAGGGCTGGGCGGTGGGGCCATCACTCCGAATTTAAGGCAGAGAGGGGCCAGGGGCTTGCTGTGATCCTGGCACATGGGTCAGCAAGAAGAGGACACCAGCAAAGCCAGGAGAGCATGGAGTAGCTTGGGAAAGGGTTAGGTCCAGGTGGACACGGCCATGACTATTCACTGGAGAGGGGTTTTGCACAACGAACCCCCAGTGCACCGGCTCCAAACATGTCTCCTCCAAAGCACCTTCATTTCTAGGGCACTAAGCACGACCGTGATTGCCAGGGCCAAATCTCCAGCCTCCAGAAACGGTGCCAGCACGTGGCAGAGCAAACAGGGCTCAGCTGGGTGAGCTGGACACCACCACGGCACTGAGACAGTCATTTAGCGGCGGAGGGGAAAAAAGGCTAAAAGCAAAGGACCCGCAAACACCACCCTCAGCCTCCATCTTTCCTGCCTGTAAAGCAACATGGAAATGCCAGACACCAGAGCTGCCATTTGAAACATCTGCTGCGCTTCACGGTACACGCAGGACTGGAGGAGCGGGGCCGAGCAGGTGGATTATGGTCTTAATGAAATATTCACATTCATCTGCCTGCTCCGAGTCCAGACCACAAGGCTGCTTCCCCTCGGCTAGCCCGGCCGAGGGGGTTGGTGTCCGGATTTTTGGTTTTAAATTAGCTCTGCCTCTGTAAAACAGAGACACTCCCCTTGTCTTAAATATTTTCTGACATGGAAATGATTCCTAGCAAAGAAAGAAAGAGCTGGATACATTTCAGAAGAGAAGTCTGCTTTTACATGCCACTTAACAAACAAAAGAGCCAACACAACAGGTTCACGTAACCTCCTCCATGTGCTTCAGGATGACTTGTCTCTAATGACCACCCCACCACTAGAAACACACGTAAGAGCTAATTAACCTTAATGCAGAGAGTAAACACAGAGTACACACATCCATCTTGGCAGGGCTGTGAGAAACCACATGTCAAGAAGCCCCATTGGTGTCACATCCAACACATCAAGGTCTCCAAAGCCACCAAGCAGCATGCTCGAGGTGCTGGTTCAGAGGTGACCACCTCTACAAGGTCGACCAGAGCCAGAAAGCACGACACAGACTGCAAGAGAAAGCCCAGTGCATTGGCTAGTATCGAAGGCTGAAATGGTCCTTGTGCCCCAAGGTAGGACCTGGAGCCACCAGGAAGGTCTCCAGCCATTGAAGTCTGCTCTCTGCACAGGCACGAGGAGCCAGCAATACAGTTGGATCCTTAACACAGACACCCAAGACCTCAGTTCATTAAATATGCTACACATCAAAAACCATCCAAGACAACCTCATCTCAAACTACCTCTTACACTAAGTATACTACAAGTACTCCAGTGCACTACAGCAAAGACCCTTGCTACTTTACTCTGGGAAGGTCTGGAGATGAAGAGCTACAGGATTAAGTATCCAAGACCTCAAGTCTAATTTTGGTCCTCTTAAACTGAACTCTTTATTTTTATCATTTTAAGAGAAGAGCAGACAAGAAGTTTCAATCCCTATTTGAAGACTGATACCGACTGATTCCTGATTATTTGGGGAAGACAGAAGAACGAGCTCCATCACGCAGCAGGAGACAAGCTTTCAGCAGTATTCGCTCTCCACCTGTGGAACAACCCAACCATTGGATTTACTTTCCAGGGGGACACCAGCAACACCACAGCTGGGGCTGCAGGACAGGAAAGCAAACCACCACTATGGCCACTTTATTAAAATTTGCTGTTTTCTGGGAGTTTTGGTTTTAAATTGACTTAGGCAGTTGTCTCCACCACTCACCTGAACTCCTCTGGAGAACAAAAAATATCTCCCCAGCTTCCTGATAAACACCTGAATATAAAAAAAAAAGGGTCACAGCTGTCTACAGCACTGCAATTGTACAGCACGAGTAAATAGGAGATGCCCAGACTTCCAGATGGAAAGGGAGCCTGACAGGACTGATTACATACAATTATTAATGTGTCTCTACACCACTGGAAAAAAAGCAGTGAATACGTTTAAAAGGAAACAAAGCAGGGAAAAATAAAATGGCTACCCATTCAAGTATTTGTGCAATACTGGTGTGACACCTTAGAGAAATAAATATTTGCTTGACCTATTTCCAAAAAGAGAAGTTTTTATAAGTTCCATGAAAACCTCTTTTATTTATCAATGCACGAGAGCAGAGTATGCACGAGCATCCTGCACGCCACTCCAGGATCGACAAGCTCTTTTCCCATCCTTCTCACGGGAGCAAACTGGTCTGATCCCCTTCACACCAGTAGGACAAAAAAAGTCAGCCTGGACACAACATTAAAACACCTTTTCAGGGGAGGAAGAGTTAAAAGATACCGAAACAAATAACAGAGAGGATACCTGGCTGGAAGCCCCTTTCAACCGATTCCTCTGCCTCTGGCCTCCGTGAATTTTCAAGCGCTGGCTATTTAAACGTGTCCCACCCAGACTCTGTATTAAGGACACGCTGCCGGCCAAATGCCAGGGCTCATTCCCCACCCTATTCCTGACGTGGCCCTCTCAAGCATCTCCATATTAAAAGAAAAAAAAAAAAACCACACACACAAAAAAGCAGCTCTTCCCCTTCCCTTCCAGCAGCCCAGCAGGCAGGGAAGCCCCATCACCCAGACTGAGTTTTCTGAGTGTTACTGGGCAGGAGCATTTGGGTGGAGCTATAATGGAAACTTTTGCAACCTTAACACCACGCTATTTTATTTCTTTTCTTTTTTTTCCCCAAGCAAGTGCTAAAACACATGAGGGGGGCTGGCTGGAGTGGCGATGGCAATGCTTGCCTTCAGAGGGAGGAACCAAAAGCCATCACTGCAGTTGAACACACAATTTTGAAGGCTCATCCGCCAATTTTTTTCAATTTCTTAAAAAAACCAACTACTTAGGAATAAGGAGTGGAGAGAGGACACAGATAAAGAGGAAGTTCAGTTAAATATCCCCTTATGCATGTAGAGAAAGGAGAGTGCACCCTCACAGTGTCCCTCTGACAGGGGAGAAGAAAGAAGCCACAAAGTCTTTGAAAGGCATAAGAACATCCTCCACATCCTCCATGAAGCGATGAGCCCTGGCTGCAATGGCTCTGACTGCATCTGGTGACAACCCAACTGCTCCGGCTCTGCTCTTGTGCCATGTGTCATCACCAGCTCCTCTGACTCCACCGCAGCCCTCAGCCGACCAGGGCTTCTCCAGTGACTTCACGCCAACTCACCCCGTTTGCATTTTAAGCATTGTTATTTAGAACAGAAATTTGTCCAGAAAAAAAAAAAAAAAAAAAAAAAAAAAAAAAGAAAAAAACAAACAAACAAAGAAGGGGAGAAGTACAAGACTTTTTCTTTTTTTCTCCCTTCTTTTTAATTAGAAACATCATCCCTCTCCTACTCAACAAAGCAGAGAAGCCACCGCAGCTGCAAGAGGGAGAGATGCTACAGACCTTCACATCAAGAACCTGAAATGAAGAATGAGCAAGCGGAATATTCTCCAAATTAGCAGGACTAGACTGATCCCAACCTAGAACATACACCATTGAGTTCCAAACACAATCATCCTGGGCTCCTGTTTGGTTAATGCAAAGAGTGTGGCACCTCGGGGGTTATCTCTGAGTCTGCACGGGGCAAATCACCCATGGGACCATCAAGGTGGGGGGAACCTGGACCTGGCTCTGGGCTCCTGCTCTCCCAAGCAAATCCTCCTATGCCAGGGCCATGCCAGCTCCCTGCAAGAACAAGGGTGGCAATAACTTAACATTAACAGCGTGCAAGCCAAGGACCTCTCCACGGGATGAATCTCCCTCATGTTTTTTACATGCCAATCCAGTGGAAAAGATAGAAAGGGGAAAAAAAATACCAGGAGATGGGGAGCAAGGGACCCAGGAGGGGAAAACCCACGACCAGGCAGAGAAGAAATGGGAAGGGGATCTGGGGGGTCCCTTGAAGGAGCCAAGGGTGATGAGTAGTACAGCAGCATGGGGGGAGATGTCTGCTCCCATCTTCTGCCTTCCGTTTGCACAGATTTCCACTGACCCTCAATTATTTGTTTCTGCTCCCGACAGTTCTCCTGGTGGAGCTAACACCCTGCCTGCCAGCGGGATAGACACGAGTGGGTCTTCCAGGGCTCATCCCTGCCCAGGATACAGCACCTATGGAAGAGCCCTGCACCAAGCAGCGGGCTCCTGGCGCCCAGTCACCCGGAGGGGTGTCCTGAAGGACCAAGCCACAGCCATGACCGGGCCAACGATGCTGCCTCCGGTCCCATCCCACCACACAAACCGGGAAAGGCTCAGCAAGGGACGGGCACAGATCTGTGTCCCCCGGGTTGGGCTGTAAACCCAAGTTGTAGATAATTCCAGGAGCCCCGAGCCGAGCTGCTTTTACATAGTAACACCATAGTAACCAAGGCAGATGAGAGAGCGTGCACGCACAAGGGCACCACATTTTTGGAGGGGAGGAAAAAAGGGTCTAAATAGAAGGAAAACCTTCTCGGGGAGGAAGGGTACACATCTGTATACAGGGAACCACACCGCTGCTTACATCTCCCCCCATGGACAAGCCAAATGGCTCTTGCTACCAGCCCGGTCACCTGCTCCAGGCTGTCAGCATCACCTGTGTCGGTCCCCACGTCCCCCCAACGAAAGCCAGCAGCCCCCACGGGGCTGGTTTTGCTTGGCCTCGCAACAAGGATGTCATTGATAGAGATGTGCTCTCGCGAGTGACTTTGGGGCTTCAAGTTACTCCAGCTTCCTCACAGCAACAAGAATTGCAGAGGCTGAGTCCTGTCAGAAGAATCTATGCTAAACTCCAACCCATCTATAATATAATTAACACAAGCTGAAAATCAGGCTGTATCCAAAGCAAAAACGCAATCCAACAGCCTCCTCTTTCCCACCTCCAAAAGGTGGGTCAGGGCTCCAAAACTGCGTGGGCATCTGTGTGCGGGAGTTACCGGGACAAATCAAGAGGAAACAACAAACAGACTGGAACAGTCTGCTCCCTCTTCTCAGCTCCACATCCCGAGCCGTAAAATACATCAAGGTCACGGACCCAACCTAGTTAATACAAGTTATCATTAAATTGCTGTTTTCTTTTACGGTAAATAAAATGCTTCTGATCTGGGTGGTTTTTTTCCCCCCCCCTCCTCCTTCTCATCTCTTAAAGAGAAATTACTTTAGAACAAGCTGTTCCAGATAACAAAGTAAACTTCTGGCTTCCTATCCATGGAGAATGGCTCCTCGGGACAGCAAGCTCCTGGGTTGGAGATGCAGCCGGAGGAGGTGGCCAGGAGAAGCGAGACCGTCCCTGCCCAGCCAGAGCCACCCTCCCACCGGGCAGAGCAGAAACGGGAAAGCAGAAATGGGAAGGGGAGCAGAAATGGGAAAACACAGATCAAGAAGGGCTTGGATGTGGTGGGGGTTTTTTTTCCAGGTACATCGGTCGGCCTAAGGAGACACACCACCTACATCGCCTTCCTCTCCCCAAAAAGTTTCCCATCCCATAACCCGAACAGAAGACAACCCCTTGGAAAAACCTTATTGCTTGAGTTTTGTGGGCACAGACGAAGCCCTGAACTGGAGGATGGAGCTCAAAGCCCCGAGCGGGAGCCGCGCGGTCGCTCTCAGACACGTCCAAGCGAACGTGGTGCCCAGGGGGCTCATGCCCACTCTCCACCTTGGACCCGTACCCCCCTTTACCAAAAGGTCCCAGCTCCCCAAGCCCAGTGGGGAGGCCTCAGCCCGCTGGCACCTGGCCACACGCCTGGCTACCACCCGGGGAGCCCGGCGAGGAGCTGGAATGGCCCGGGCAGGACTTTACCCCGAGGGTGTGAGACAGAGCCACCGTCCCCAGCCAGGCAAGGCAAGGACGAAGGGGAAACCAGGAGGGAGCCAGATGGGGCTCAGTCCCACCTCTGCCACCGATTTCCCATGCGGCCTCGGGCACGTCCCTCAGCAGCGAGTGGGTTCTCCTAGAGAAGGTTCTCCTACCTGTGTGAGGAGGGAGATGCCTTCTCCTCGCATCCCACGTTGCCCCAAGGCCAAGTGCATTAAACCCAGCATCGCTCCAGCACCAGGAACCCCCCAAAAAACCCCCACCCGTGACCAACCCTCCTACCCCCAACTGCGACACCAGTGGGGTCAGACACCCCCTCAGTCCCCAGCGCAAGCAGCCAGCGAGGGCCAGAAAAAAAAAGACTTTTTTTCCTCTAAAGACCCAGATTAAAGGGAAAAAAAAGACCCAACCAGAGGGCTCGGGGGCAGAGGGAGCCAGGTCGCGGGCAGCCCCACGCAGCCGGGTCCCACAGCGGCCGGGCCGGCAGATTTTTAATTGAATTGAATTTAAATTTAAATTGTAATTGCTGGCGAGCCGATGGCAGCGCAGCCCCCCCGGCTCCCCGCCCGGCGGCGGGGCTGGGCGGACCGGGGCGGCGGCGGGGGGGGACAGACGCCTGTCCCGACCCCCGGGTAGACGCCTGGCAGGGGGAGAGGGGGGGGCTACGGGATCGC